>NC_133786.1:8514222-8753237 GCF_003597395.2 Chelonoidis abingdonii | reverse complement strand
ACTTCAACTACTTGATGAAGAAATCCATCCGCTATCACATCCAGAAAAATCTGACCCCTATTATTCTTGCAAGCACTCGTCCTCCAGTCTATATCCGGGAAGTTGAAGTCTCCCATAATCACACATTTCCCCTGGTTTGAGGCAGCCCCAGCATAAGTTATAGAAGGCCCATATAACAGTCAGATAGGTGTAGGGTGACCAGATAGCAACTGTGAAAAAACTGGATGGGGGTGGGGGCAATAGGCACCTATATAAGAAAAAGTCCCAAAAAACTCTCTCTTTAAAAATGGGACATCTGGTCACCCTAGATAGGTGTGTATTACAAGCAGTGCAGGCAGAGATACCTACACTTAACATTGTCTAACACTTTCTATCATAAGACCCTGTTTTCAGTTGCTGATAATTTTGCCAGACTTAAGCCATTTGGGCTGACATTTTCCATACTGATGTCTGCCACTGGCTGTGTTGTTTTTGTTTTTAAGTTTCAGCAGAAACAGTTCTGCTGTTTCTGAGAACGTGGTTAGGGAAAAAGTTGATTTTGCCCATGATTCATTCCCGGAGCCCCAACTATCCTGTGCACTGAATGATGCAGGGCTCCTGTGGAAAATTGTAATATATATTCATGATATTAAAGATTGTACCATCATGCATATGCATAAGTGGGCCAAATTAAGGATGCACAGGCAACATCCATTCTGGCATTTCCTAACTTCTGATTGATTCACTTTGCAACCTTCTTTTAATGTAACAGGTCTGGATTTTATACGTAGCTATATCCATCGGTCATAAATATCTGCTAAATATGGGCGCCCAATTTGAGACACCTAGGACATGATTTTTCACAGTCTGTAGCATTATATATCACTTAATATATGCAAAGCACAGCTCCCATGACTTCATTTGCAGTTGTGAGCATGCAGCCCTTCTTCAAATTGGACTGCAGGGTCTCAAATCCGGCTCCCAGAAAATAAGGAACACATAATTAGGGACCAAGTTTAAGTGACTCGCCCAACATCACCTAGGAGCACTGTGGCAGAGGCAAGGATAGAATCTATTTCCCCAGGGCAGCGTTCAACTGCCTTAACCAGCATTTCATCCTTTCTCTCCCTGCAGTCCCCAACCGTATTCACTACACACCTTCCAACTTCTTCAGCAAAGGAGACTTGAGTCCTACAGGTAACAGCCTCCTTCACTACACAGCCTTGAGCAGGTCCATCCTGTGCACTGAATGAGGCAGCGGTTCTGCAGAAAAACCAGTCTGTGATCATGTCATTTAAAAACTGCAGCATACTTAGAGTGACCAGACAGCAAAAGTGAAAAATCAGGACAGGAGGTAGGGGTAATAGGTGCCTATATAAGACAAACCCCTAAAGATCAGGACTGTCCCTATAAAATCGGACATCGGATCACCCTAAGCATACTGCACAAGCCCAAGCAAAAGCGGGCAGAAATGAGGCTGCTTGGAAAATTTCACCCCAAATGGTTAAATTCTGGCAAAGTTATAAACACCTGAAAACCGGGTCCTAGAGTGGGAAGGGTCAGGCAGTCTTATAATAGAAGGTGCTACCAGCCTGCCCATGATGTGTGTGTATGTGTGTTATCATTTTCGGGACTTTCACACAAAGCCTGCATCTTCAGTTTCCCATTGAAACCCTTCAGCTATCTCCTTGGTTATCCTCTCACCTTTGAGAACCCCTGAAAAACATCTAGCAGTTATTTTCCCTAAAGACATCCCTCGTCTTTCTTATACCCTCTCCTTAGCAGCTGCAAAATGTCTCTTTCATTTGCCTCTGTTTTTCTTAGAAGAGTTATTCCTCAGCCCCCACCCATCCCAACTGATCCATTTAATCATTCTGCAGGCTGTTTACACTGAGTTTCTTTTTCTTCTTTCCTTGTTCCCTCTCCTCTTCTTGTTTTAAACCCGGGCGTTCCCTGATTATAAATCATTACTACTTTCAACTTGGCTCTGGTCTCTTTAATTAAGTTGTATTCTATTATTTTTTATCAGTCCATTTGTGTCTGTTCCCCTCGTCCTGGCTTATTTTCCCCCCTGTTCCTCCTCCAGGCAGGCTGAGTGTGAAATTACACATTTCCACTCGGCTAACTATCACTTTGAATTGTTAAATGCTATTAAATTGAATCACATTGTGGCCATTGGACTGGAGTCCTTGAGCTGTGATATTTACTTGCGCTAGTCAAAGGGAACTGGGTTGGAACATGGTGGGGTGGAGAGACACAGAATTGTTCCGTCCATCCTGCTGAAAGCAAACGGCACCCATTAGGATTTTATACCAAGTGAGTTCAAAGGAACCTCTTATGTTGAGCCATGCATGCATTATAATGTCTTTAATAAATCAATTACTTTTTGGCAGGAAAGTGTCACAGCATCTCAAATCCTTGTAATCACCTCAGCCTTGCTGTGTTTTAAATGCTGAAAAGCCACAGAAGCAGGAGAGGAAGCTATCAGGAGGAACTGGGTTGGGGGAAACAAAGGAAAATTTCATCTCTCCAGCAGGGGCCTAAAGATGCTTAAAAATAAAATGATCCCCATGGTTCAAATACATTTCCAGAGAGTTACTGACCAAATTCAGCCCCCCTGGCTTTTGTCATGTTGCTTTCAACATCAGAATGAAAGCAGACAGGGTATTTAGGGGTGCACTGTGCTTTTAAGACACAGACCCTTGTTGGTCAGGCTAAGCAGCACCGTGCCCCATTCCAGGACACGTATGGTTGTACTGGCAGGGCTGTGCCCATGAGTGCAGCATCTGTTCCCCACTGCTGACTGATACGGGGTGGGGCTTAGGTGCATAGATAATTTTGTTATAAGCCTAGGGTTTAAGTAGCCCAGGCCAGAAGTAAAAGGGCAAGAAGTGGAGGTTAAGGGGTACAGTTAGTTAGTGAACTAGTCTTTCACTTCTGGAGACCCAAGTGTAAATGCTGCTCATGCTGCAAGGGAGAATGAATTTGTTCATTTCAGCCTGTTCTCTGGTATATGTTTGCAGAGGGCCCTAAATGACCACATGGCTACAGGACAGAGACAGCAGAAGATCAGGATCAGAGTGCATTGGCAGCACTCCACTGGAGGTCAAGACTAGAGCTAGAGGAGCTTTTCCCCCACCAGTGAATAATAATTCTGCCAAAAAATGCAATTTTTGTTCAGGGTACTGAAACCATTTTCAAATTTGGATTGAAGTCGGCAAATAGTTTCAGGCCCAACTTCCCTCCCAAAAACAAAAAATTACAAAATAGTCATTCAACCACTGAACCAAAAACTCCCTTATTGACTCCACTCTAGTCAAGACTGCAGAAGCAGGGAGGTTGGATACAGATACACTGGCAGAACTGTGAGGGAAACACTTGCCCAGGTCTGCCAGCGCTGTGCCAGGCTGTAGTAGGCAATGCAATCGCTCCCACTCTTTCATAGAAAATGATTCCACCCAGGTGTTTAAAAGATCACTGCCCTGTCCTCCAGCGCTGGGCTGTGGGCATTTTTCCTTACAAGCTATTTGCAAGGCAACATCCTCCCCTGGCCTAAAATCTGGCACGTCCCTTTGCTGTACTTTAATTAGGAAGCCCCAGGTTTTTGCTGCCCCGGCTCAACAGTGTGTCAGTATTTCAGTTCCACAGAAGAGGCCCTGTTACCACGGGACATTTATCGAAAAGAAAGAGAGCTCAGATTTTGATAACAACAGTGTCCTCGCTGAGCTTGATTTCGCTCTCCTCTCTCTGCCTGACAAAACCCTCCCTCCTTTCCAGAACAACTCTCAGCTGAGCACAAACAGGCATGAAGCTTCTCAAAAAGTAATGAACTCTGTGTTAGAGCCAAGGCAGGGAAAAGTTTAATGTTCAGCTCTGAGAGCCTGGCGAGGCCCATCAATCATACAGCCCTGCTACCGAAGGAGCAAAAAATAATATTTCAGACAAACTCAGCCAAAAAGAATGGAAAGGAAAGAAAAACACTACAAAAAATAAATCCCACCGGCGAAGAGATGTGTGCGCACAGGAAGAGACACTGATCACACAGACTGGGTGAAAGCTGTGGGGTGCAAGTTGGAAAAGGGAAGGCAGCTGATCATCTTTACTGACCCCAAAGCCTGCCCAGAGCAAGGATGGTCCTCCAGACAAATCAGAGCAACTAACTGCTGTGGTGGGTTTTATGATGTGGATGTTTGTCCAGCTAGTATGCGGACAGAGACCCACCAAAATTCATTATATCCAGGCCAGTAAGCTGCCACTGGTAATAAAGGGCCTGGATTGCCCATCGACTTACTCCAGTTGTACACCAGAAATCAGCTGAAGGGGGATAAATAAAGCTTGTGGCACTGCTAAACTAAAAGCAGCCATCCAGCAGTGAAAATCTTGCAACTGCATCCACCCATCTCCCTGCAGGCCATTGCAGCAGTGAGATTTGGCAGTGTTCTCCACTGCAGAGGAGACTGCTGTTATTTAGAGCTGGTCAAAATGTTTCATTTGAAACCAATTTCCAGTGAAAAATGGCTTTGTTTTTTTGCAACAATATTTGTGAAGCTCACAATTTCCTGGTTTGCAATGAAAAAAACAGACTCTGCCCCCCCCACCCCAAAAATATCAATATCACTGTTATGGCCCTGGCTTTTTTTTTTTTTTTTGCTTTTGGACACAGGTTTTTCTTGGCTCCTCATACATGTTCAGACACCTGGTTTCTGGCAGTGTCGGGCTTTGGCACTAGCTCTTTGCATGCAGCTCTCAGATAGGAACTTCTCAAGCCAATAGCAGGCAGGGTTCCAGCCAGTCAGAGCCTGCTTGCTTGAGCTGATGTTTTGGCAAACTCTAACTTCTGGCATATTTGGGAGCTGGGGGGCGGCGGTGGTGGTGGGGTTAAGCCTCTGTTATGCCCAGACTAGCCCAAGAGCAGCATTTAAAGGTGTCCAGCGGCTGATCAAAATGACGCAAAACCAGGATCTTTCAAACAAAGCATTATTTATTCACCGACTCTGAGATGCAAAGCATGCAGGGGAAAGACTAAAATTAATACAAGGCGCCTACACATGGGTCTTTCCTATCCTCGGTCTTTCCTTGCTGGTTTGTAAGCTCCCCTCAGGCCAGCTAGCCTGGTCACTGTCCTGTTCGCAGCAAGTTCTCCCTGTCTCTGTGCCTGCCTCTCTGCTCTCACAGACACTCGCTCGCCCCCATTTCTAGGCCCAGGGTCTTGGAGTGTTTCAGATTCTCCTTCTGATCCTAGACTTAGGCTGTGTCTAGCTCTGTTGATCAGGAGCAGGGTGACCAGACAGCAAGTGTGAAAAATCGGGATGGGTGTGGGGGGGTAATAGGAGCCTATATAAGAAAAAGACCCCAAAACCGGGACTGTGCCTATAAAATTGGGACATCTGGTCACCCTAGCCACCAACAGAAGCCACCTGGTCACCAACCTGGTGGTGGTGGTGATGGTGAAGACTTGTGATTCCTGACTGACCCTAGAGCAGATGCAGCTATACTGGCAAAGATGATCTACTGGCATAACTTGTTTCACTCATGGGCCAGGAGGGGAGGGAGTGACTATATAGGTACAAAGCACAATTTTGTCAGTATACCTAGATCCACACTAGGAGTGATTTGCCAGTGTAGCACACCATTATCCCAGGGCAGATAAAAGCTCCCTAGTGTAGACATGGCCACCGTCTTGAGAAGAGGACCGATCTCAGCCTGCCTGGAGTCAGGCAGGGGGCATTCCCCAACGAACAGCATTCCCATTGATTTCTCTAAGATTTCTCTCTGTGCAATTGTTTTATTTTTCCTGCATGGTTTCTTTAGCACAGAGGCATGCACCTTCACCAGTCAAAAATAATATAGATATTTCCCAGTTTCGCAATAACACTAGGGCTTGATCTTGTAGCCTAAACACTGGGTAAGTGTGGAGTCCCAGGAAGTCCAACAGATCCACCAGACAGACCAGGTTTTGCAGAACAGCTCTGACTGCTTTGCACTGCTGTGGTAAACTGCAAATGCAGCTTGAAATGGGTTCACAGCTACTTTACATCACTAGAAATAGCTGGCGATTATCTGTGAACCTGCTGCCACAGTTTCCAGTGAGGTTAGAAAAGAGCCAGAGAGGCTGGAAGGTGGAGTGGCAAAGGAGAAGGCTCTTGTGTTAGCAGCAGTGGCAGGACAGAGAAGAGGCTAGTGCTAAATGGAAAGAAAAGGGAGCAGAGAGACCCATCTTGTGAGGTCAGAAGAAGCAGTTGTATAAAGGATTGGTCTGATAAGTCCTCTCTGGCACTGCAACTAACGTCTATCCAATGGAGCCAAGACGAGGGTTTTTCTTTAGGAGCATGTCAGGATCTCCACTGCTCATCTTGTGCCCATCATTGGTATTCCCCATTCCCTCTACCCTTTCAGGATCTACTGTTAGTAATTGCCGTCACAGCTCATTTGCCACTCCCATGCCACGCTTAGGCTTCTGCTAACCACAAGGAACAAGGCTCAAGCTCAGATTGCCCATCTGGCAGAGCAAGGGTTACTGGGCTGGGCTGGATTTGCTATCATCATGCGGATGGTTTCATCATGTAGGGTAACATCACTTGGGGACTTCGGTAAGGACCCCCCTCCCCCCCCCGGAATTCATTTCACCTGTGACCTGAACAGGATTGCAATCACGGACTCCATGTGCGAAAGGCTGGTGCCCTAACCCAGTCTGGGATCTCACTGTGCAATACCTCCAGGGACTGTGGATCACAGGGCGACCGTTTGCCAAATCTCAAACCAGTTAAACTAGGATGCGCTACCATGAGCAGCACAACTGCAACTGCTAAAGTGCGATCAATGTTGCTGCAGATGGAGCTGCGCAACAAATCAAACCATTTCTGAGTAGGGTTGCCAGGTGTCCGATTTTTGACTGGAACGCCCGGTCGAAAAGGGGCCCTAGCAGTTCTGGTCAGCACCGCCAACCAGGCCATTAAAAGCCTGGTTGGCAGCGCTAAGGCAGGCTCCCTTCCTGCACTGGCTCTGTGCAGTGCCCTGCTCCTAGGCCCCAGCTCAGACACTCACCCTCTGACCGAACCGCTGCCTCTGGTTTCTACCCCCAGCCAGGCCACTACTTCTAGCTCCGAAGAATGAAGGGTGGGCGCCGCGGCCAAGAGTAACTCGGAGGGAGGCGACCAGCGCTGCGCAGCACCTCCTGCGGCTGGTGCACCCTGGCAACGAGGACCCCACGGGGACCCATCACCACAGGCCACAGTGATACCGCCCATGCCGATGGAGATTTACCAGCCTGAGCCTTCCTGTGCTGGAGGCTGGTCCCAGACTCCCCTCAGGCCATGCACAGGGATCCCTGCTCTGACTGAGTCTCTCCTTGCAGCCAGCTGGAGCACATCACGGCACCAGGGCAGCGGTCCAGCATTTGGGTCAGCAGTCTGCAAGTCAGGACTCAGAGCTGGTGCTAGCCCACTGGGGGCCCTAAGCAGAATATTTTTGGGTCCCCTCCCATAATACTAAAACAGGCAAATAAAAAACAAATGAGGATCTCATGGGCTACCTAAACAGCTGATCTGGCTTAGATGCCTCACACAAGGATAGGGTTTGCAGTTGAAGACTCTGAGCGGAAGTCGCCTCCTTAGCCTCCTGTACGCTGCTGGCCGCTTCCAGGTTGCTGCATGGTGCCAGCGCAGGCAGGGAGCCTGCCTTAGCCCCACAGAGTCACCAACAGGAGCCACCTAAGATAAGCGCCACCCGGCCGGAGCCCACACACCCTGCCCCAGCCCTGAGCACTCTCCTGCACCCAAACTTCCTCCTGGAGTCCACATCCCCTCCTGCACCCCAAACCCCTGCCCCAGCCCTGAGCCCCCCCATTCCAAACCCCTCAACTCCAGCCCGGAGCCCCCTCCTGCACCTCAGACCCATCATCCCTGACCCCACCCCAGAGCCCACACCCCTAGCTGGAGTCCTCACCATCTCCCACATCCCAACCCCCTGCCCCACTCTGGAGCCCCCTCCCACACCCTGAACCCCTCATTCCCCTCCCCACCCCACCCCAGAGCCTGCACCCCCAGCTGGAGCCCTCACCCACTGATGCTTCCCAACCCCCTGCCCCAGCCCAGTGAAAGTGAGTGAGGGTGGGGTGGAGTGAGCCAAGGAGGGAGGGGGAATGGAATGAGTCGGGTGGGGCCTCGAAGGGGTGGGGCAGGGGCAGGGGCAGGGCTAGGGTATTTGGTTTTGTTATTAGAAGGTTGGCAACCCTACTTCTGAGCAAAGGTCTCTACTCTTTCCTCTTCCCCCTCACTCCCAAACTCCTGCAACAAGCTCTGGACTTGACTCAAAGATTCCCCAGGAGATCTGGCCTGAAAACCAGTTCTAAAGGCCAAAAAGAAGAACCAGAGGAGAGCCAGATTAAAGTATCAGCTCAGAATTTATGCTCAGGACTTAAGGTTTAATAATGTAACAGAAAATCAATATTTAATAAAGCAAATGATGGAGAAAAACACGGAATTGGAGATGAGGCTGCTACACTGTTTTCAAACATGTTACTCCCAGAGGAGACTGTGTTGGCAGGATGGATCCGATGCCAGACTGGCATGCAGGAGGCAGCAAGTCCCATTGATTCCAATTCTGGTATCTAGGGGGCTCATTTTTTTTAAATTAAAGAACAAACAAAGAATTACAATGAAGGTAAGAGCCTAAATACTCATACACAGTGATCCAAAGCTCACAGATAAGGGACGATTAGCAGTTGCCTCTCGGGGGTGGGGGGCAGGATTAAGATTCACTGGTAGAAAGGTCTGGGAACAGAACGGTCGGGGGACACTGAAGGTCAGAACAGAGATACCTTGGCAGAATGGGATTGGAAGTGCAGTTCGGACAGGCTGTGTGAGAGCCACCTGGAATAGTCGGTGCACTGACGGTCCCAAGTTAGGAGCATTGACTTGATCGGCACAAGAATACAAGGGACTAGAAGGGTATAGGTCATGACCGAAATTCATTTGGGAGAGGAGCCTAGCACTAAAATGTCACAAAAAGGTGCAGCTCTGCACAGCATCCATCTGCAGGTGAGTGCCCGCTCTAGGGCTTTAACTGACATCAGATATTCTGCTGGCATAAATCAGGGCAGCTCCACTGAAATGAATTCATAGATTTACACAGAGTTCCTGAGACTCTGGCAACTGGGACTTCTACCAAGAGGCAGGATTAGTCACCCCGCTCCAACGCTATGACATGAGAAATCCACCCCAGTGCACTGACTGTGAGATGAGCAGCAAGAGCCACAACACAAAGGGGATAGTGGGTCTGACTGCTGGAGAGTTCCCTGACCAACTCTGATTACCAGCAACAACCCCATCCCCAGCAAACTGCATTGAGCATTAGCGGATGGTGATTCAGAGCAGGCTTCATAACCATCCCATGTGGACAGGTATCAGATTTACCATGGGTTGCTTACATGTGCAAAGTGCGTTACATGTACATGCAACACACAGGGACAAATTCTGCAGGCTACTACTATCGCCAGCTGAGGGAGCTCGCTTTCAGCTCAAATAGGATCTTGGGACCTTATGGATCAAGGGTCTAGACGTGTGCGTGTGTGTGTGTGTGATATCACTGGTTTATGGCATGATTCTGTCTGTACCGTGTGAATCCATTATGGTGTTCCACACCTTGTGGAAATTAACCAGCTCCATCCAACTTCAGATGCTGGATGGATTGTATTGGGGTCTGTAGCTCAAAAGAGTCTATAGGATTTATGGATTTATCTTAGTGAAATCCAACTAAGGGAGTAACATGGGGGAGCATGGGGAACAAAGACTGGGCGGTAAAGGACAGTGACAACCCCAGACTAGCTATATCGTTGTTTGAGATGGGCCTCTCACAGATCCCTCCATGATCTCAATACCCCTTAGGGTTTGGGGCTGTTTGCAAGCCATAGGCCTGATCCTAGGAGTTGCTGAATGCTCTACTCCCAGTGGCAGGGGATACTCTGTCTTATGAATGGTCCTACAGCTGCAAGAGGCTTTTGTTGCTCCTTCCCACCCCTTTCCGCCCCCCGTCCTGCTCTGCATCTGTCTGATTAATAAAACCCAGACATTTCCATTTGGGAAACAAAACATGCCTCTAACTGGCGAGGTGATGCATTTTTCATGCATCAATAAGCAGCATGTCAGCCACTGCCTGGCATGTGGCTCGCAGGTGGGTGGAGGTGGCAGCCACAAGGCAGGGAAGCTCTGTGCTGTTCAGGGTCTGACAAACACTCATCGTGTGTAGTGGTGCCTGGATTAACAGCTCCAGCGCTCCAGACTCCTCTGCCAGGAGCTGTGAGCTTCTGCTGCCCAGCCGCTGCTCCCAGAACAGGGTCTGTGGGCCAAATACTGTTCCAAGGAGCGCCCAGTGTGAGTCTGGAGTAACCTGGAGTTACACCTGGCGCAGAATTTGCCCCTCCTGTAAAAGGGGCTGCCAGTGAGGTATGACAATGCTCATGTCCATGCTTAAAAGCGAGTGACAATCCAGGACCCCTCAGCGGCTGCAAGGAGAGGGAGAGGTTTTAAGCGACTAGCTGGCGTGGCCTTCCAAGACAAGGGTCTGTGTGGGCATGCAGAGCAGCTGAACATGAAGGAAGACAAGGTGAGGCTAAGGTAGTTAAGAGAAGGAGGCAAAACTGACTCATGATATATATGTCTGAGTGGAGACATAGGACCAGCTTCTGTCCCCTTTGTGTACACTGAGTCTCACTTTAACCTAGGGAGGCAGGCCCCCTGAAATCAATGCAAAGCACTGCAGTGTGCACCAGGGATGCAGAATCAGGCCCATGCAGAATAGGAACAAGGACTGTATGCTGGAGGGGAAGGATTTGAATCCTCATTCTCAGGTTTGCCATACCTAAAATCACAGGTTCAAACCCCAGTTGCACCAGTCCTTCCGACTTCAGGAGATCAGTTCAGTCACACAGCTTATTCTCTGAAGTCTTCTGAATGAGACTCAAGTTCTGGGGTGCCTATAGTCCTCCAATGCTTTCCCACAATCCTCCCACCCCCAATTTCCCCAGAAGGAAAGATAACTTCTCCATCAATTCACTGAGAAAGAACCACAGAGCAGCTCAACTTCCTGCACCGCAAAGAACTACGGGATATACCCTTAGAAATATACCTGGGTGCATGCAGCAGTAATGAAGACCAGTAGCTCAGGTATGGCTTTGCAGTGTGTCTGCTCACACCTGGGCTAGGGAGTGTCACTACACACAAGCTCTAGATTCTCTGTTTCCCCCCTTTCCTGCAATCACTCCCCTGCCCCCTTGCTACATAATTAGTAACACTCAGGACTTACATTGCACATTCCATCTTCAAAGCACTTTGCAGACATTAACTAATTAATCTGTGTAACCCCCCTCCGAGATAGGTGAAGAGTATTATCTCCATTTCACAGATGCTAAATTGATTTGGAGAGAGGTCAAGTGACTTGGTCAAAGCCAAAAAAGGAGTCAATACTGGAGCCGGGGCCAGTCCTCCAGGGTGCCTGGCCGCCCGTCCTGTGCTCAGGCCAAACACCACTTGAGTGAATATTAGTGAGCATGGTGAATTACATTTGCAAGTAAAAACTTCCTCCCCTCCCAGCCCAGCTCAAATGCTGCACATTCATAATCCTGAGCCAATGATATTACAGCCTGTTGCCATGGAAATAATAACAATGTTGCAGATATTACCAAGACAGAGGCCAAGTCAGAGGTAATGAGTAAGTTACACATCAATAAGACGGCGCAAGGAAGTCCAGGTGGATGTAAGGGAGTTAAGATGCCTTTTCTTCATTAATTTGCCCTGATGTAACAACAATGATATAGGTAAACCAGCGTACGCCCCTACCCTTTGAGTAGGTTGAGACCTAAAGGCCTGGTTTACTTTGTCCTGCCTCAGCAACAGACGACTGGACTTGACGACTTTTTGAGGTCTCTTCCAACCCTACATTTCTATGATTCTTTGTATTTAGAATTGTAACAGCGTTCACTCACCACTCTGGCACCTCCCGCTGGCTGTCTTGGGGATTAGCTCCGCATGTTAGTGCACCCTCTTCGGGTGGTGCCTCACCGCTGTCACTCCTGCTCTAGGACCCACGTCTCTCCAAGGACCACGGCATCCACTTCAGTGACACAGCCCTCCGGCTGTGCCACACACTGTGCTCCCCACATCTGAGGGACCTGCAGTCCGCTGTTCAGCCACTTCCCTTAGTGGCTACTGCAGCAAATTGTCTGGCCACTTCCTTGTGGCCCCAGTATCCTCTTTGCCCCTGCCTCAGGGCCTCAGCCTGCAAACCCTAGCAACCAGCCAGGAGCTGTCTCTCGCTCCACTGGTCCCTGCTCGCAGCACTGCTCTGTCCAGGGTGCTGGCAGTTCTCTCAGTCCTCCAGAGACACAGTCCTTCCTCCTTGGGCTCCCAGCAGAGAACTGCCCTCCTCTGCCCTGCAGCTCCCTCTTATATAGGCCTGATTGGCTGCCTCCTGTGCAGCCTCCCTAGGGCTCTATTAACCTCTCAGAGCCTGTTGTGGGGCAGGTACTCCATCACAAGAAGGTAAACTTGTTGGATTGGGAACCAATGTTTATTCTTTTTGTACAATGTCTAGCATAATATGGTCCTCGTCCATGACTGAGGCTCCTGAGCACATTCTAAACCACCACCACCACCAAAAGATATTAACTAACAAAATCTAACATTTTAAATGTATAGTGTAGACTAGGCAGTGCATACTTTAACAAAGGTTAAACGGGGCGAATTACAGCATAGGTTCCCCATTAGGGTTTAGTGCCACTAGTTAATTCATAGATTCATAGATTTCAAGGCTGAAGGGGACCACTGTGATCATCTAGTCTGACGTCCTTTATAACACAGGCCAGAGAACTGCCCCAAAATAATCCCTAGAATGGATCTTTGAGCAAAACATCCATCTTGATTTAAAAACTGTCAGTGATGGAGAATCCACCACAAACCTTGGTAAACTGTTCCAATGGTTAACTAACCTCACTATTAAAAATGGACAACTTATTTCCACTCTTTATTTCTAATATTTATCATGTGTTATACATTGCCTTGTCTGCTCTTCAGTGTTATGGTATGTCTACCCTACCAAAAAAAAAAGTGTTTTCTTAATTTGTCTTAGTTGTCTTGGATTACAACAGCAGTGAAGACACTGAAACTCTGCTTTTAACTCAGGTTAGCAGCTTGAGTTCAAGGCCAGGCTGCCCTATCAGCTTGAGCTTGAGCAGCTAACCCAGGTTAAAAGCAGAGTGTTGTGTCTTCACCGTTATTGTAACCCAAGACAGCTAACATAGGGTAGCTAACCCAAGATAAGAACAAACCTTTCTGCAGTGTAGACACATCCTTAGAAGATATTTGCTAACATCTTCTAATAACTTTAAATTCTAGGCAATGCTATGTCTACACTAGACACAATTAGACACTAGACACAACATGCGCACTAGAGCAACTGAGATACGGTACTGTAGATAGACCACCGTAAATCTGTAGCACAGATGCAGCCTCCAGTGATGAAAGGGGGATTTCCGTCACTGTAGGAAGTCCACCTCTGTGAGTTATGGTAGGTAGGTTGATGGAATGTCTGTGTCTAGACTGGGCGCTAGCTCAGGGGTATGGATTTTTCACACCCCTGTGTGCTGTAGCTATGTCAATTTACATTTTAAGTGTAGACCAGGCCGTAGTCCAGATAATGTCCTAATATAGATGGGCTGACCTGTCACAAAGGGGGGCTTATAGCAGGTTAGTTAAATTCATTTTTACCAGTTAAAGCTATGCTAACTGGTTGTGGCCAGCTCTGGCATCCCATGGGGTTGGCCATGACCAGCTAACACCTTTTTAAACAGCACTGTCTTTGTCTACACTAAATGATCAGTGCTGTGTAACAAGATGTTAATTAGCATGGTAAGCTAACATGTCTGCCAAATACGCCCCATTTTTTAACATAGACAAAGCCATGGGAGACCCTGAAGACAGTAAAAGGTAAAGTACAGGGTTACTTGCACATTCATATACAACCCTTTTAACGACTTCTCTTGCTACAGCCAAGAGTCAGAATAAGAAAAAAAAATGGTAGTTGTGACACTGCATCCCATATTCTTCATAGTTATATTATTATGATGTGATTATGGCATAATTATGATGCATTTTGTACAAGATGGGTCATGTGAGGAGTCATTGGAAAAGTTATCATTTGCTGAATAGGATTATCCTATTTGTAAACATGATTCATCTTTGCATCTGAAGTTATGAATATTGACTATGGATCTGTACTTCAGATGTTACACCTGGGTGATGCCCACTAGACAAGATGTTTTTAGCCTAGATAGCTAGTTGGGATGGCCCTATTCAGGGCAATGAGCCATTAGGGAAAACAATACGCCTTAGGGGATGCTTATTTCCCACCTGGTGAGCCTTCCTGAGAACACTCTAGACAGCCTGTAAGTAATGCCTGCTATGACTCTACAAGGACATGTGACCAGGCCACATGATTCTGGACTCCATCTTGGGATGTCAGTGTTTTTTTCCACAAACTGAGTTTGGAACAAAGGGTTCCCGCCATATGCTAAAGCTATATAAGGCAGGGAGTGACATCATCCATTGTTCTTCCCTCCCCACACAAGAGGACTCCTGAAAACATCTGAGGAACAAAGACTGAACTGGGGGAAGTGCTGGACCCAGGCTAAAGGGATTTCTAGCCTGTGTATGAGACACCTGGGGATTCCAAGCTGCAAAGCAAGTGTAGCTTGTGCCTTAAGAATCTGCAGCCTGCTTGTATCATCTGTCAAGGTGAGAGATTGTTAATTCATATCCTTTCTAGTGTTTTAGATTTAGCTTGCATTTTTCTTTATTTGCTAGGTAATTTGCTTTGATCTGTTTGCTATCACTTATAATCACTTAAAATCTATCTTCTGTAGTTAATAAACTTGTTTTCACTTTATCTAAACCAGTGGGTTTGAGTGAAATGCATGGGAAATGGTAGCTCAAGGGGCAAAGGCTGTTGCATATTCCTCTCCACATTGAGGGGGGCGGGGTGAACTGGATAATAAATTCATGCTGGCTTGGGTTTGGACCAAGGGAAGATGGTACCACTCTGGAGTCCTCGGCTTGTAGCATCTCTGTTGTTGGTTCATGCAGTGGCTGGTCAGAGAGCCTGAATGTAACTGCAGCTCGAAGTGTCCTTACCTGAGTGGATGTTGAGGGGAGTGTAGGACCTGGAGTAGGTCTGCAGCTTGTCACAGAAGAACAGTGAGAGAGGAAGCCCAGGCTGGTGGATCAGAGGACTCGGTGGTACTCCAGTTCCAGATGGCACCCAAGAGGGAACCCATCACAGCGATAATTTTCTAAACTGCACCCAGAACCCAGGCTCAACCTACTGACGACGCTGGAATGAACTGCTCCTCAGAATAGATTGAGATGACTACAATGGCACTGTCCTTCATCTTTGTGAGGTCACCAGTGAAATAACCAATAGTTTTAACATTTCAGCTGTCATCATTAGGGTTCAGAGATAATACTTTATTGAGTACATCGGGACATTCATAGCTCTTTCTCTCTCTCTAGCACTATTGTCCCAGGCTCTCTACAGACTCAGGCAGAAGTCACTGTGTTGAACAACACCTGAAGGTTGCCTATATAAATAAATACTGAGATTCTGGAACACAAGATGGTGGTCAATATGGAAAAGTACCGGCTCGCTGAGCCTGTCTATGGAACCCTCTTCTGGCCCCTCTGCAGATGACACAAACAGAGGGAGTCTTCCCATGGACTCCAGAGACTGAGCCAGGGTGACAGGGAGAACACAGCTCTGCTTTCAATGGCAGCCTGAATGAACTCTAGACTGGGCAGAGGAATGGCAAAGGCATTTGAGTAATTCATGCATGGTAATGAGCCTGTAACAACCAGCCCTTCTCCTGGGGAGAATTAGCTGAGGCTAATTAGACATCTACAGCAGTGCAGAAGAGACAGCCATTTTGACTGACTCCCATTCTGCGCCCTTCTGGTAGGTCACAAGCCCTACTGTTGAACTCCTAACCTCATAGAGTTCCTCACCTTTCCAGGAGTAGCCCCAGCCCTGACATGCATTATAAACCCATTGACCCAATATACCGAGTGCACTTCTCTCTCTCCCCGCAGTGAGCGACATGCAAAGTAAACTGGCACAACATTAGTAAAAGAGATGTGATTCACGCTCGTGTTCCTCCCCCCATGCCCCAGGAAAAGGCTCCTTAAATCAGGGGAATGACTCAGCCTCTATGAAGCATCCTAAGCATGGCACTGGGGCCTTGTTTGTTGCATACCAAACAGCTCAGTTGCAGGAATCGCTTGTTAGGCAAGGGCGGGGGGGAACTGGAGTAAGATGATTTTGTTTATCTGACTGCAGGTTCTTTGCTAGGGTGCCATGGCTGTTACTTAGTACTCAAGGGACACAAGCTGGCTTTTCACACAGCATCAGATGGGGTGTGGTTGTGATAGACCTAAGAAGAGAGGCGAGGTTTGGTAACCTTGTGCAAACAAAGACAGCAACAGAGAAAAAGTGACATGGATCTATGCCTACATGATGACAAGCATTAGATAGATAGATAGATAGATAGAGCTGGCCATCAATCAGCTGTTCGTTGACTGGCAGGAGGCACTTGGGAAGGGCAGAGAGGAGCCAGCAGCGGGCAGGCAGGGGAGAGGAAAAGGCGGAGTGAGGGCAGGACCTCGGGGGAAGAAGCAGAGTAGGGGCAAGGCCTTGGGGAGGAGCTGAGATGGAGCACCCTCCAGGAAAAAGAAAAGTCAGCGCGGATGGATGGATAGATAGTTATGGTGTGTAGGGAGGGAGGGACGGATGGATGGCTGGATATTGGAAGCAAGGAAAAAACAGCACCAATAAAGAGTCCACAAAAAGAGATGGAGAGTTTGTTTGAAGGAAAGGGTGGTTTTAACCTCTCAACTCTGCATTCTTAGCTCCAAAGCACTTTCACCTCTGAATCGTTTTGAGGAGCGTCTCTGCATACCTTGCTTACTGCAGGGATACAAGGCACAATCTAAATTCACCCTTTACCTCTTGAACTGGCCAGGAGCCAGTCTTTCTTGGATATGAAGAATTCAAACACACGGAATCAAGTTTATCCCCGCTGTAGTTCCAGGAGCGTTACAGGAATTACAACTGGGGTAGATTTTGCCTGTTGTGACCCGGCTTTGTCTCTGCACCAGTGCTGAGTCTGGCGTGAGGCCCGTGCAGTCCAGTCTATAGTGGACTACTCTGGGAGTCCAGAGACCTGGGTCCTATGTGAAACTCTGCCACTAGCCTGCTGGGTGACTGCAGGCAAGTCACTTAATCTCACTGTGCATCTCTTCCCCTCCCACCCTTTGTCTGGCCTGTCTATTTAGTTTGTAAGCTCTTTGGGGCAGGGACTGTGTCTCTTCCAATGTGTTTGTACAAACCTAAACCAATGGGGCGAACCCTGATCTTGATTGTGGACTCTACGCACAACAATAATTATAAATACTACTAATAATAATGAATTCACCTCCTCTAACATCATGGGCCCTAATTTGAACCCTGGCTAAAACGACCCCTCTGGGATAGATGGGTTTTATCTTGGCCTCTCTTCACACCATATCCCTCCATCCAGTCCTTTCCTCCAGCAGCAACAAATGCAGGTGTCTCCTGGAGCTAATAAGACCTCAAGCTTCTATCACATTCTCCGGTAGCTTATCGCACAGGTTTGTGGTTCTGTGTCTGGAAAGTCTTCCCTTGGACTTACACACCAAGAGAAGGTACCTGAACAGAAGCGGTGCTAGCAGGGATCGGCAAAGCAGAGGCTGTAGTCAGCTACGGGCACAAAGCCAGAAATGATTTTGGTTAGACAAGGCCAGAGGTGAGTGTGGAGAAAGGGGCTGCTTGCTGTGGATGTGATACCGCGCTAAAAGGTGGGTAACACCTGCCATCTCACAAGTACGTTCACAATAGCTCTATCTAAGCGTTTAGATTCCACAGTGAAGAGCGAAGTATAAGCACATACACTGAAAGGCGATACTTAGGCCATACTGCCTCACCTGATCACATTGGCTATTTCATCGCTATCCCGGCACCTGGCCAGGACTGGAGTGTTGGATGTGAAAGGGCTGGTGACAGCTCAAACTATATAAGAAAATGGAATGACTTTCCCTGGATATTCTCGTCTGGTTCAGTAGCAGCCCTGTCTAGCGCAGGGCCCCCAACCCGCAGCTGTATCAGTGTTCCTGACTGAATGTGAGGCTGTAGGTTTCCTATGGGTTGCCTCGGCCTCCAGACCTCACCATGCTGTGACCATCACGTTCCTGAAATCCACTCTGACTGCAGCTACTGCAGAACGCCCTGGCCTGATCGCTTCATAGCCTTCACTGGGGTGATTCAGTGCTACCAGTTCCCAGCCAGCTGCTTCTTATCCAACAGGACTTTCAACAGATAAAGTCACCTATCTTAGATGAGATCTGGGGAGTCGGGCCTGTTGAATGACTCCCATTGCAATCTGGAGTGGGAGGCATGATCCACATAAGGGCCTGTGGCTTTGCAATTTTCTCCCCTCTGCCTTAGCCATCCCCCAGAGCCCAGCAGTGGGGTCCTGCATGGCACCTTTCCTTGCCAGTAGGCTCGCTGTACATGGCAGCCGTCAGTAAAGTGCTGAGAATCCAGGTTCTGCTCTGGCTCAGGCACTTACGCTGTTTTCACAACCATTGCCACATGGGTTGCGATAGGGTTACTCCTGATTTACACCAGCACAAGTTGGGGGGGGGGGGGGGCTTAGAAGTTATTCTTATTCTCATGTGAAGAATAGGGGCTCACACCACCAAAGGAAAATGAATTGGGCAGAGTTCAGTGTTTGAATCAAAACAGACACACAAAGGAAATAAAAGGCGGCATGAACAAGCCGTAGGCCCAAGGGCCCCATTATCTACAAGACGCACACCTTGCAGAGAGGCTCGTGGGGCTGCGTGCCTCCATCCCGCACGACTGCATCGGCGTAATATGTGGGGCGAAGCACCATGGCTCTGCACCACTGGCTCTCCTATGTCTAGGCAAGATATAAGCGCTTCCCCTTTCCACCTGAGCTACACAGCCCCGCAACTCCAGCAAGGAGGTAATTAACTATCCAACAATGGCAGGATTTGCAGATTAACACGACCCAGGAAGGAGTGGGAAAACTCATTTACACCAAACAAAGGGGGAGGGAGTGATTAGTTGCTCTAGTGACAACAGAAAGAGTCAGATAGGTCCAGGGAAACTGATAAAGAGACGAAAAGTGCTAATATCCCCCAGGCTGGTTTGTCTGAAGCACTAAAATTCCCTTGTTTTCTTTCATGCAAATGTGGTATCTAAGTGAAACGCAACCCCAGCCAACATGATGCTTCCCTCACCCTTCCCTTTCCAGTACCGAGATAAGGCCCACTTTCTTTAATGCATCTCACAAGGCTGCAGGAGCCTTTTGCAGGCAGAGGAGAGGGAGTGTTACATATATAAATAAAGCTTTCTGGATGCCTTCCTTCCCCCTCCCCTTGGTAACCTCTGGAAGGGCTGTGTTTGCAAGACTTAAATAGCTTAAGTGTCCTATGGGGAGCAGGGCGAGGGGGTGGGGGCTAAGGCTGAGACACAGTAGGGGCCAGAGGCAGGTTTGCTTGGGATCCCCAGACCAAAGCGCCATGCCCCGGAGAGTGCACCAACCACCCAGGCGGCTGAAAGGAGCAGGCAGGGCTTGGAAGCATTTGCTCATTAATTAGACCTGCAGGGGGAACGTCAAGATGAAAGGAAGGAAAGCTGCTGTGTCCCAAACGCTAGTGGGTTGTGTGTGAAGTCCCCTCATTCAGAACTCAGAGAGACATGCCAGGTTCCTCTGAGCAGTGTTGCATAGATCAGGAGCTGTGGCCTTGCATTTTGAAAATGAGGCTCTTCCAGGATTCCAGGGGGCAATTACATTTTTGTGGCATATACTCTCGTCGTTCCTCACCCCGAATCCCTCTCTGCCCGCAGCCCTGTGATCCTGACTACCCTTGTTGCTGTCTGCCTCCCTTGTACTTTTAATTGGATACAATATTCTTCTTCACTTCCTGCCCTAAACAGCTATGTAGCATTGCTGCGGGCTGTTAAACTGTTGTGGCGTTCCATCCCAGCAGTGGCTGCCTTTTGACGATGAGTTAAGCGATTCCTGTAGAAAACATAAGGCCTTATTCTACAAGGTACTGAATACCCTCAATTCCAGCCGACCACAATGAGAGCTGAGGATGATCAGCACTTTGCAAGATTGGGCCCATCATTTGTGAACCTCTGGAGGATCCTCCAGTGCTTTGGAGGGATGCGCTAGAGAAATAAGACAAGATTTGACTTTGGTATCCAACGCAATGGAGAGAGGGGTCTGGATACTTAAGAATATGGAGAAAGTTACATCAGGAAACCTGGCAGTAGAATCAGGACGGATCCAATAGAATTGTATTGCGTCACCTTGGTGCCTGATAGCAACTCCAGAGCATTCAGGCGACCAACTTCAGCTTAAGAAACTCAGGCAGGTAATAACAGATCGCAAGATAAACCGCAAGAATTTGGGGTGGCGATGCACCCGCTTTCCATTTCACAGCTCATGGAGATGGGGAAAGTCCAGCTCTGTTTAGTTTGTTCGATTGCTTTAAAAGGAAGGAGAAGGAGGGAGGAGGGGAAGCTCTGAAATCTTTTTGGCCTTCTATTCATTAGGCTGTCAATAACGCTCAGCCCCAGCATATCGACAGCGGATTAGCACAACGCAACTCTGTGTACCGGACCAATGCCTTTTTAACCCAGCTTGTTGCCAAATCAATACACCCATCAGCATTTGAAAATTAGCCCGAGATGAGATTCCAGTACTCAGGCTGGTGTGTCATGCTAAAAGGGCTCCCATCCAACTCGGAGAGAAAAGACTGCTAGTGAGGGATTAGAAGTTTTCCATTAATCCTCACCAAGACTGCCCTCAGCTAAAACAGCAACGTTTCGCACACATCGCAGCATGCACACTCCTTCCTGTGCAATACACACCCACCCAGGTTCCTTCAGCACAGACACACGTGCACATATGTGAACACTGGTGAGTACACACATTCTGAAGAACCTTGCATGGTGACAAGCTTCATTGTGAAAGGCACTGAATTTAGCCGAACATTCTGAAGAACATGCATGCACATATGGCCTGAATAGCGGGAACACATTGGATT
This sequence comes from Chelonoidis abingdonii, assembly GCF_003597395.2. Taxonomy (NCBI): domain Eukaryota; kingdom Metazoa; phylum Chordata; order Testudines; family Testudinidae; genus Chelonoidis; species Chelonoidis abingdonii. The sequence continues at coordinate 8,732,055 of NC_133786.1, read as the reverse complement.
GTGCTGCTAATCAGGAAGCAGATCAGCCTGCTACGTGATGGCGTACAAACCGATCAGCAGCAGGTTGATGACCCTCAGCTTGTCAGCCCATCCCTATAACATAAATGCTACAGCCCAACTAGTGACTGTGGTGGTGAAGAGGTTGAGAAAGTCTACTGCAACATCGAGAAGGAGCTAGCAGTGGTTCACCGCAGAGACATCTTAATGGTATAGGGTAATTGGAATGCTTGCACTGGTCCAGAGAGTTACCCAGAATGGTGCAGCAGCGTTGGGATATTTAGCTACCCTGAGACAAACAGCAGAGGACTGCGACTCATGCAATGTGCGACTAGAAACAACTCAGTCTTAGTCAAGACTTTGTTCAAGCACAAACCGCCAAGGCGATGTACTTGGACATGATTGCATTTATGGACTCAGAACAAGATTGCCTTGGTCATGGCTTCAGAGAGATGCTATCTCAGTGGGGTGGGGAATCCATCCTTCAAGATGGCCACATAGGATCTGATCATAAATTAGTAATGGCCAACATAAAGAACAAACTGGGAAACAAGAAAAGAGCAGCAAGTACCTTGGAGTCCATTATAATGCTGACCAACTGAAAGTCCATCGAATACAAGTGGAATTTAAGAGGATGATTGAACAAAAGCTCCAAGCACAGATCAGGCACAGCACATCATCTCCTGCTGCATTACAGAGATCATGGATGGGCTCCTGGGCAAATGGATCCTAAAGAAGAAACCTTGGATCACGGAGAAGATTACTGACTTATGTGATCAACAAAGGAAGTTAAGAGCACAAAGGAAGACCGATGAAACTGCAAAAGAGCTATATTCTCATTTAACATGAGAAATAGAGTCACTGATTAAAGTGGCAGAAGAAGACTAGCTTGAACAAGAGTGCTTCGATATATAGAACTCCTTTTTAGCAAATGCCCCCTAGGAAGGCCTATGAAACCATTAAGACCCTTTCAAAAGGTTTCCCTGTCAGGAAAAAATATTGTTTCACCCAACATTTTGGGTAGGTATTGCTGAGAACATGAATGAAACGAATTCTAAGTTGGAAGTGAAAGAGGCAGGGGCAATCTACACAGGAAGCTTGATTTGTCCTGGTGAATCTCCTCCTATGTCACAGTTGAATATGCAGTGAGGTCACTGGAAAAGCAATGGAGTAAATAACATAGAAGCAGAACTAATTAAACATGGCTGAGGGGGTACTCATCCAAGCACACTATAAGTTTGCCAATGCAATTTGAAAGGCTGGAAGATACCCCAATTACTTCATCTCATTATTGACACACCCTAACAAAACACTTCTGTGCCTCATTCTGAAGAGAACTATGCCCAAGACAAAGAACTTTCTGGCTGAAGAACAAGGTTAAGACCCAAAAGAGCTACAGTGGAGCAAATATTCAATCTGCATGTGCTAAGTGCCAAAGTGCTGGAGAATGATGGGATGGTAATATATGTCTTTGTGGATTTTGTGAAGGCATTTGACAACATATGGCACAAACCTTTTGGGGCAATCCTGCAGCTTGTTGGGGAAAATGGAATAAAACTGATAAAAAATATCTGTGGAAAAACGACAGCTTTGTTTTTTGTGGGCTGTGACCAAAGTAGTTGGATAATTGAAGATAGGTGTTAAACTGGGCTGCATGTTATCACTCTCTCTCTTCAACTGTTATGCTGAAGACATTTTAAGAACGGCCACTGATGGAAACATAAAAGAGAGTGTACCCATTGGCAGATGAAAAATTAGTCACCTATGCTTCAGGAATAAAATGGACCTGATTGGATCATTGCAAGAAATGCTGCAAAAATTGGTAGAACACTATAGTGGTGGAAGCAGAAAAGTTAGATATAAAGAGATCACATGGAAAGACAAAGACAATGGTGACATCTAAGTGTGTTGAAAAGCCAAAGCTATTCCTACTCAAATCTAAAGTGGCACCAGAGTGTGTTGAACACTTCAGACACTTGGGTCGTATGACTACAAGGTACACTAAACATAATTCAGCCATCCAACACAGAAATCAGACTCACGACTGCTGCTCCAGCAATACTCAGCCGACTTTGGAGAAGCAAAGGTATTACCATGAAGTGTAAAATGAAATTGCAGAGTCTTGTCTTCAGCATCTTGCTATGTGCCTGTGAGACATGGATGCTAAGGGAGCAGTACGTTAAGAGGTTTTCTGCCTTCAAATTGAGATGCTAAAGGTGATTGCCGCGCATTAGCTAGACTTTGCATATGACTAACGAGAAGGTAATCGCCCAAATGTATAGCAGAACTGGAGTGATTTCTGATATCATTAAGGTGATCAAAAAAAAGATGACTTGTCTGTGGGCCATGTGGGCCAGCTGAGTGGAGGAAGATTACAGAAGCAAGTTTTGGAGAGACTGGTGCCAGGGGGCACCTGAGGCAGGTGTGGTCTGATGATGTCACTAACTGGATGGGACACAGAATGATGCTTCTCAAGGCTATGAGAAGATGGCAATGTGGAGGAAGATTGCGGGCCTGTGACTCCCATGTGCTGTGTTTACTGTACATTGTGACGTGACTCTATGGCACTTTGCACTATGAGAGAATGGACGTATGGACACACAAGTGAGCACACACAGCCTGACTAGGGTGCATGCACACACTAGTGAGTGCACACTTAGAAAACACAGCTCTCCAATACAGACGTCCTCCCTACACAGAGAATTCCCAAAACCCCCGCAGAGCACACAAATCTGCTCCCAACACACACAGATGGGTCTGATGCACATATCTTTCTCCCAGCACGGATGTGCTTGCTTGCTCTCCTCCCTCTCATCCTCTTTCTGCTACATCAGACATAATTTGCTTTGCTGTTTCCCTCCAGCGTGAGAAAATTATGGTTTGAACAGTGTCTGTGCCCTCACTTGAGCGACTGAGGTTGAGGCCTGATGCCTATTCAGAGGAAGTCAGGCAAGCCCTGCGCCATCTTCCCAGAAAAAATAAAACACATGGACTTTGCCCAATTCTGCTTGGACTGCTTGGTCCTCACAATCCTGCTCCATTTGAGTCTAAACAACCACCACCACAACACTTGGACTGAGCTTTAGGCCAGATGGTCAGGCTGTGTGAGCAAGCCGGGACAAGGCTGGCAAAGAGCAAAGGCAGCTGCTGGACTGGGAAGGGAGATGCTGTTGTTTGGGAAGAGGGAGCCTTGGATGGAGCTACGGGAACAAGGGAACTGGGAATAAAGGTCATTGTGACAATTGGGAAGAGGAGTTGCAAGGGGCCGTTGGGAAAAAGGAACCAGGAGAGATGGGAGAAGAGAAACCATGGAAGCAGGGCAATAAGCTCCTAGCAGCCCAAGAAGGCCTGTCTCCCCTGGGCCTTACCTTGCACAATGAGATGCACCCGTGACGTTTTGGGGTGATTGTCTGTCTGCACGGAGCAGGTGTAGGGTCCCTCATCATACACGTCTACATCCTGGATCTGGATGCTGTACTCGGTTTTGGTGTTGGTCAGGAGCACCACCCTGGGGTCCAAACACCACTTGTCATTGCCAGCATAGAGGATGCTGCTGCGATTCAGCCAGGCCACTCGAGTGACTCTGTTATCCACGGAGCACCTGAGGGAAAGGAGAAAAATGATTCATTAGCACATCACCTCTCGTGGCTATGCTCGCCCACTGCTGCTTTTCTTTTTGTCCTTTTCTTTTTTTAGCTTTGCTGTGAGCAGCAGTTTCGGAGACCCAGTAACACTGGTCTCCCAGGAGGAGAACGTCAGCACTTTGCCTGCTGTGCTCAGGGCTTCTTGTTCCATCTAAAATTCTACCTGAGCCTCAGATCAGTTCAAGAAGATTTCCAAAAAGATTCTCAATGACTTTAGAGTCACATGGCTTGTGCTTCTCTCAGTCCATTCCCAAGCGGCTCTTTGGGCCCCTTCATTCACGCCAAAGCTGCCTTTTACCAAGTGCATAGTTACAGCCTTCAACTTTTGTCCAAATATCAACTCAAACTTTTTTGGAAACTTCAAATCTCTTTTCTCCCCCAGCAAAACCTTATTTTTCATTTCCCCCAGAGATTTCCATCTCCCTGCAGCCAGGAGAACAAAGGATGAAGGGAGCTAGTCTCTCACTGTTTCTGGAAGCAGGAAAGAGAAAATATCTCCTGTTCTCCCAAGTGTTCCAGGCAAAGAGTCTCAAAAAAAGATCAGGACACTCATCCAAAGACAACCTTTCAACCTCCTAAAGTTTACCCATTGCAAGCATCCTCTCTTCCTTTCCCTCATGTGCATCACCATCCTATCATCTTGTTAGCAGTCACTGTCACTAAATGCCTCTACACGTATCCCCGACTGCTAAATCAGTGCTCCTGTTTCACTGCCACTTCCAGGAGTCTTATGGTAACCCACGAACCCAAACCCCTTATGGGACAGGAGAACGTTCAAACATCCGAGCTGAATACAACTGTGTTCCATTTAAAGCATGCACAGTGTTTAACAGCTTTTATAACCCAGAGAAAGAGCTTTGTTATGCGTCAGTGACAGAGGATAAACCCGCTCAGCCTACGATCCCATGTTTAGATTCTCTCCAGTCAACTTCATTCCTTTCTTGAGCAGTGGGGATGCAAATTAACTTGCACGTTACCAAGCGAGGAAGCAGCAGAGATCACAGAGGTGGAACATGGAAACCTCAGTGAATGGACATCAATGGAGTGACAGCAAGGATGAATGTGGCCCCAGTGTGGGATCTGTCAATGAGTTTTTGTGACACTGGACATGTTCTGGGGACCTCGGCCTTCCTCAGTGTTAGCATATTGGGGGTGCTACCGCAGTCTAAGTAATAAACAATGATAAAAGTAACATGGAAGACAACTAAAGTCACCGTAAAAATTCATGCATCTCTCTGTCACCACTCTCTTGTAAGGCCTCTATGCCCCCGGCCCTCCCATTTCTCCCCCCTACTATATCTATTACTCTGCTCTTGACCTGTCATAGTGCCTGCTGCCCAGTTATATGAGGGACGAATGAGCTCTGTTGTAAAGTTATCTGTGAATGGACACATTTTGAAGGAGGGACTCATGGACCCATATACAGAGGTACCACATCATCATGAGCGGAATCTGCTTGAACTTGAATCTGAATAGTGTGAACCTCCACCGATAGCAGACAGAATGAAAGATCCAAAATCACAGCCGTGTGTGCACTGCAGTTCCAGTACACCTTGCTCCAGGTGTAGTCTCCCAAGATGGTTTAGATCTGGGAACTGTGTCTTCCGTTCTTGGTGCTCCCACTGACTCAGTGTGTGATGCTTGGAAAAATCATTTAATCTCTCTGTGCAACAATTTCCTACCCATGAATGCTTACTTACTTCAGAGAGATCCAGCAAGACTACCTTCACACTGCTTTGTCGATGTAGGTCCTGATCTGGGCCCCACTACCTGAGCACCTCACAATCTTAAACGTATTGATGCTTCCACCACTCCTGTGCGGATCGACGATGCTATTCTCCTCATTTGACAGATGGGGAACTAAGCCACACAGAGGCTAAGTGGGGCATCCAGGGAGTCTGAGGCAGAGCAGAGATCTGAACAAAGGTCTCCCAAATCCAGGCTAGTGCCCTGACAACTGGCCCAATCTTCCTCTTTGCTTTGAAGACCTTCAGATGAAAGGAGCTGTTGACATACACAGATTTTTATTATTTCTAAAAAAACCCCATGACTTTGCTATGGGCAAACCCAGAGGGCTTTATTCAGTTTGTGCTTAATCAAACTCCTGGCAAAGTCAGTGGGAGTTCTAACTGTGTAAGGACTGAGAAAGGTCCTTAGGATTTCACCCAAGAAGACAAATCTACTGTATCTCTCTCTTTTTTTAATGAATAATGGTTCATTACAGGGCTGGACTGGAGCCACAGAGTTTAGAGCCAACGTTGGAAGATGCATGGATCCAGGATTTTGCTCTGGGCCTACCTCTATTGGCACATTTAAAGACACCGTAAAAGAAAAGTTCCAGCAAATACTGTGAGGCCCATTTCTGTACAAATGAAGAGGTGCCCTGTCTACTGGATATTTCAGAGATGAAGCAGGTGATGGGAATGCAGATGATTAACCTCCTGTCGCCTTCTGCTGAAGTTTGCACCATAGACCAGTGAACAGGTTTAAATAAAAAATCCTCTGCCTCCCCCTCCGCCTTTGTGAAGCACTCCAGCTTGGAGATCCATGGACAACAATGGAACCAGACAGTGTGTAATCCAAACATTCCCTCCATCCAATGAGCATTTAAGCGCTTTTGAAAAGTAACAAGGCTCAGGAAACGCATGAGGCCACAGTGAAATCAGTGCTTTTGGCCTTCACAGTGCCTGGTCACCATCTCTTTTTATTACACAGACATGCTCCTCTGTCCCTGGAATGGGCAAACTCAAGGGTCTGGCTTTTTTATTTTATTTATGTTGTATTTCCTTAAAGCTCAAAAAAAAAAAAAAAAAAAGCACAATACAAACAGCTACCAGATAGAATCATAGAATATCAGGGTTGGAAGAGATCTCAGGAGGTCATCTAGTCCAACCCCCTGCTCAAAGCAGGACCACCCCCAACTAAGTCAGTACCTGGAAATAGGCACCCAAGGCTTGGATACTGCAGCAATATTCCTGAGATCCCAGTCCTCCTCCATGCCGTTCACATGGGATTCCTGAGCCCCTACAGGGACAGTTTCTCATCTTTCCCTCCAACCCATGTGAGACAGGAATGGACTAGGCAGTCCTGATGCTCAGAGCATGACTGGGCCCAGCTCATAGTGGATCCCTCCCAAGGGGAGGAGGGATGGACAGACAGGTTGTGGTACCAAGGTTGCGTTGGTCCTGGCTGAGTTGTAATGCCACCCAAAGCTCCCCCAGGGTGGTACATCTCCACTGTATCCTCTGTGTGGGGATGTATAGACCTGAGCAATAACAACGGGAGTCTTTTCATTGGCTTGCCTGGGAGCTGCATGAGGCCACTGAGTTCTAAGTGACTTGTCCAGCCTCACAGAAGAACCAGATGCATCTCTGGAATTGATACCAGTGGACGTAGCCCACGGTGAGTCAGTGGGAGATCCAGGAATCCTCATCCTCCCCAACAGGCCACATACCCTATGCTCCGAAGTCTCTGCCGCATTAATAAAGGCCAACATCAGCTGCACACATCAGGGGCCTAGAAAGGGTCCAGAGCTCTGAACCTGACCCACGGCTGCCATCCAGAGCCATGCAGAAGTGCAGCTGTGCTATATACTTGTAGGGAAGGGAGATGGTTCTGAAAGAGATGTCACATGGCCAAGGCTCAGTTTCTGTTCCTGACGCTGAGTGCAGCTCAGCATGGGCGAATGCTCTCTCCCTTCTCCTCCTCATCTGGTTCCTTTGCCTCTTCCAGCGGCTCCTGACTAAAAGCTAAGCCTGTCGATGGGCAACTCTGTTTTCCCCACAAAGGAGACAATATGGATTGGAGCAAACAAAATAACCAAAAGCCCCTTTGGTTGCAGCAGCAAGGGCAAGCTCCAAAGGGTGACATGGGGGGAGCTAAAATACACGGCGGAGTCTGGATACTTTCCCTGCCCTGTTTTCCTTCCAGCAACACTCCAAGCCCAGAGACACTTTCCCCTTGCTCACTTGTGCACCTCTTTGAAGCCACTGTCTCCCTGCGATGTGCCAATGAAGGAGGGAGAAATGGGTCCCCAGGGTGCCAGAAACAGCTGTGGCCTCAGCAAAGATGTACAAGTCCACATCTACAACCAGAGATGGCTAGATAATCACCTCCTGGGAGATGGAAGTGCAGCCCAGGTGAAAACTGTAGTGACCGGCATGGAACTTGGAGGGAGAAGCACCAGTTGCAGGAGGGAAAAATTTGGAGGATGCACCAGGAAGCCAGTTTATGGGCACATAATTTGAACGCAAGGTGGAGTCGCAGCACGTCTGCTTCTCGATGCTGCTTCGTTTGCCTGTCAATCACATTCTCTTCCTTGCTGTGTCTCTCACTTGGCTGACTGCTGCCACCATGTTTCATGTACTGTGTGCTGGGTAATAAGGTCAAAGGACCCCAAGTTTCTAAAGCGAAACTGTCTCTTTATTAAGGGAACTATTTCCAGAGAGGCCTCAGCTGCAGCTAACATTCCAGCCATGTGTAAACAGACTGACTTCTGCGTGTCTCCTCCAAACTGTTCCTCCCTCCACATTTCATGCACTTTGCTACAGAGATGGGGTGCAAATGTGGCTTTCTGACAGTTTTTTTGCAGTACGGTTTCCATATCTCTGCATAGTCCAAAACACCCCCTGGTGTAAGTTAGAGCAGCCCTGGGGTCAGTCCCACTTACAGCAGTCTGTCCTAGGTTGCCTATGGGCTACACTGCACACTATAGTACTTAGCATTAAAGCTATCCCCATTCCTACCCCTAGCCCTGTCCCTGTACACCCCCTAGGCTGAGGCCTACAGTACGGGTAGTATAGGATTCCTTATGAACGCTGCTCCGGCATTGGGAGAATTCTACCACAGCCCTTTGTGGCTTATTTACAAACCTTACTTGTTGCAGGAGTGGTAAAGAGCAGCCACGTCTGGCCCTTTTATAATAGACTGAATCAAAACCAGAGAGCAGAACTCCCTGAAGCTGGATTCCAGATATGGGGCTTGGGCCCATCTTTCCTAAACCGGTAGAGCAAACAGATAGGGCTAGATGGGGACTCAGGGAATGCTAGGGAGGGGTGGTAAAGGATCCAGAACCCTAATAAGGACCCCAGCTCTTCCCTCTAGTCCCTTCTGCAGAGCCATGCCTTAGCAAGAGTTCTCTTTCCTCCAAATACAACGTTCCTTGCGCACCAAATCTCCCACTGAAGATAATGGGATCGCAAAGTGCAAAGAGAATATAGGCTCGTGCTCATACTCACTAAGTCCTTTCTAAACCACCCACTGCCCTTGGTAATTCACTTTAACTGCTTTCTGTGTGCAGAAATCCCAACTGCACTTCTGCTGCATTTGTCCCCCTACCCCCGTCTCCTCCAATTCTTGTCTTTTTAGAGAGGAGGAGCTTAAACAGCTTGAGAAGTACCTCTCCTCTCTGCTCCCTTCTGAATCCCCTAGACCTCTGCAGGGGCGACTTGTTATGCCAAACTCCAGCATCTCCAAGCCCTTTACAAAAGATGCACAATCATAACACACAGCTCAGCCGGCAGCGCCATAGCAACAAGCAGGAAGCAAAAGGGAGAGATGCAAGTGGAGTTTTTAGTTTGAAATTGAAAGAGGGAAAGTGTCTCAGAAGAGATCTCCTCTATGGCTTTGTCTACATGCAAGCATTGTTGTGCAATAACTATGCAACTCTTTCTAGTGTGGATGCAGTTATAAAAGTTCCCCACTGGGGTAGCTTATCCCCATACAAAGGGTGAGGAATAAGCTCTCTCAGGATAGGGCATCTTTATACTGGTACAACTGCATTCACCCTGGATTGTCATATGGAATAACTTAAGTCTCCGGTAGCTACAGTAGCTTCTCCATTTCCAGCCGTTTTTAACCCAACGATCACTGCCTGCTGCAGAAAGCACTCATGCCTCAAAACCAATCACCAAACTTTACTTTACACTACTTGCCAAGGCTGTCAAAGCCCTTTTCAAGCATTAAAGAGTTAAGTCACCTATCTGCCCTCAGAAGTATGATCCCCATTTGACACAGAGGAAAACTGAGGCATTGAAGTGACTTTCCCAAGGCCACAAAGGAAGTCAGTGGCAAAGATGGGAATAGACCCAAGGGGTCCTGCCCTCTCTTAGGCCATACTGCATCTGGATGGTAGAATCATAGAACAATAGGGTTGAAAGGGACCTCAGGAGGTCATCTAGTCCAACCTCCTGCTCAAAGCACGACCAATCCCCTGACAGATTTTTCCCCAGAGCCCTTAATGGAGCCCTCAAGGACTGAACTCACAACCCTGGGTTTAGCAGGCCAGTGCTCAAACCACTGAGCTATCCCTCCCCTGACTATTTTCACTTGTCCCCAAATTCAGAAGAAGACCGAGAGACTAAGCCAACACAATTATCTCCCAGTCAAAGGCTAGAGGAAGTTTTTTCCAACTGTCCCTATCTGTGTCCTCTAGTACACACACAAAGGTGGTGCGGGGAAGGAGGTTGTTAATTACTGAAGTGCTGAAACTGGACACATGGCTTTGTCAGCTCTTACGCAAAGACCTGGTGTTTGAGATGGTTGGGCTGCAGAATGTGGCTTGTTTCAACCCAGCAGGGCACCGAAAGAAATGCATAATATGAGTTAGAACTGCAAAGGAGCCATGCCAAATTAGCAACCTGATTGCTGCTTTCATTGCAATTGTCGGAGGGAAGCTGGGCTCTCTTCTCCCCACAGCAGACTTGGAGGTCCATCTTCTCTTCCTCAGGCCAGATCTAGGCTGTGGGTTGGGATGATGGGGACTCTAAAGCACACACACACTGATTGCATTGAGTCTTCATCCAGCCACATGCCAGGAGAAAACTAACTCCCAGTGAAGCTGCTGAGAGGCTCTTGTCTGTACAGGGGAAATTTCTCTCCCCCAAATACTAACCAGTTTCTTAAACCAGTTAAATTACTGGATTTCAGACGTGTTGGAGCCATAGTATTGACCAAGTTCCAGGAGGCTTAAGATTTTTTTTTTAACTGAACCAGTTGCAAACCGCTGTGGATTTTGAAACCAGTCCCTTAAAAATGATCTGGGCAAACCAGATCCTGGTCTGCACTTTAAACCCATCTGAAAATCAGTTTAGACCAACTAGCTTGGAAACCAGGTAAAATGTGGGGCAGAAAATATTCCTAGTACAGACCTGGCCAGCAGGGGGAGTTGTTCCTAACCTGCACGGCGAGAAATGGACCCACAAATCCTACTGAGGGTGCTGGAAGCAGGAGAGCCTCAGAGTTCAGGCTGCATATCTGGTTTCCCCTTCTAAGCTGTTGTGCTATGAATGATCAACTAAGCTAGCCTGCTGCCGAAGGCAGGAACTTCCCAACCTGGATTTATTTCTCTATCACATTTTATTGCTATTTATTAGAATTAATTGGAGGCTGGGCTGTGAACCACTCACTCCTATCCAGGAGCAATTCCCACTAACATCATAGACTCTCCTGGTGCAAATAATCACTCCCCAGTGGGAATGTGAGAGTCACTATCTGGCCCTGCCGCAATCTGAGTGCTGGTGAAAGGTGCCAGACCAGCACCGCCAGAGATGAAAGTCCCCTCTATTTATCTTATACACGCTGCCCCACCTGCATGTTCAAATCCTCTTCACCTGTCTGAAGAACATATACTATAGCTCTGAGCTAGCATCAGCCTGCGAGATACTAAGGGAATGCGTGGGAAAGTGGGTGGGTGGGAGGGATGAATGGATGGAGAGAGGGAGGAATGGATAGCCCACTCTCATTAGAATTCCCAAAGCTTGCCTCTTGTTGTAATGATATGCCATTCGGGATGGCATTATTCGGTAATATACAGTGCCCCATCACCTCAACGCCTTGTATCCTTTTAGAAGGCCATACTGTGCCAGCAGATTTAGCAAGGCATTTAAGAGGCAAGATTAAGATGCCACGGGTGCTTTTCACAGCCGTCTGGTGAGACCGTGCATCATTACAGTTTCCCTTGAAGGAGCTTTCGGGGTCTGAGAGAGAAGACTCCATGATCCATGGATCTACCAGAGACAAATGGGGGAAAAAACGAGCAGAACACTAGACTCAAATGATATAGAGCAAGATTTTTATATAGCACCTAGACCTAACCTGAAGGGATTAGGCTCAATGCTAGTGCCACATCCTCATCTGTCCACAAACCAAATCCCCGATGCCCCTCCGCTTTCATTTCATCCTCCACTCAACCATCCCTCCCAACTCCCCGCTATCCAAGGCTGTAAAGCCATGGCCGAGCTGGCAGTGTGCGGAGTGTGGTCATTTCCAGTCTCCACTTCTCCAGCTGCCAGGACACGGCTGCCACCCCGAACATTGATCATGATACTCAGGAGTTAGAGGAGGCTGGGGGCAACATTCCCCCTCTAATAAATAACAAGCCCAGGTCCTTGCTGTTGCATTTCTGCCTCGTTTGTATTTTTCTGCTTCGCCATCAAAAACAGTTCACCTCTGCTAGGTCAGGGAAAACAATAGCTACCTGCTGCTGCTCCCACAACTCACAGGCTGGCAACCTCTATCCATCAGGCCTGCCTCCCCAAAGGATTTATAGAGCCTGCCAGCTCTGCTTTTCGCTTGTATTCTATAACCTACAAGCGCACATGTAGAGCGCACACCCAGTGTGCACACACACAGAGCGCACACCCAGTGTGCACACACACATGCACATACAGAGTGCCTACCCAATATGTGCACACACACACACACACAGAGAGTACATACCCAGTGTGCACACACACACACAAGCACACACAGTGTATACCCAATGTGCACACACACACACACAGCGCATACCTAGTGCGCACACACACACACAAGCAAAGCACCTACCCAATATGCACACACACACAGAGCCCATGCCCAGTGTGCTCACACACAAGCACAGGTAGAACACATACCCAGTGTGTGCACACACGTAAGCACAGAGCGCATACCCAGTGTGAACACACATGCAGAGCACATACCGAGTGTGCACACACACATAAGCGCACACACACAGAGAGTACACAGAGTGTATACCCATTGTACGCACACACCCATACATATAGTACACACACATGCCACATACACTGTGTGTAACTACTCAACATACTGTACGTACACAGAGAACACACATATACACACAGTCTGTAATCACTACATGCACACGCACACAGAGTATACAACTATACCCACAGAAAGAGCACACATACAAACTATACATATTACACATATCACACACAGACATACCCCCCCGACACACACTCATTGCACACACACAGATTACACACTGCACATGCATCTGACGAAGTGGGTATTCACCCATGAAAGCTTATGCTCCAATACGTCTGTTAGTCTGTAAGGTGCCACAGGACTCTCTGTCGCTTTTTACAGATCCATACTAACGCAGCTACCCCGCTGATACTTGACACTGCACATGGAACTCCAACAATTTTTCTGCTGGCTCTCTACTAAATTTGTACATCCCTTTTGCTGTTCCTGGAGTTGCGAAAGGACACTGGACAAGAAAAATGAATCACAAGATATTTCACACTCAGCCACCCTTGGGAAGTACAAGACAATCGCACAAGAATCCCTGATCTTGAGAGCTCTCTGGACCGAAGTAAATCAGAAAAATCCTTTTCTTCAACTCCTCAGACCTTTTCTTTCCTCCTTAGGACCCCCAGCACATGTGAAAGTGGCACCTCACTAAGCAATGCAAGATATGGGAACCTTTTATCAGATCTCCCTACCCATAGCATTGGGGCCTGGATAAACTAGGACCTAGATCTGAAACACATTAGCCAACCACAAATGACTAGGCTCAATACAAGAGTAAATGGATGAAATGTCACAGCCTGTGATGTACAGGAGATCAGAGCAGAGAATCTCATGGTCCTTTCTGGCCTTAAAATCTATGAATCTTGTTTTGGGTCTGCACACAGAAGATCCTGATTGATGGCTTATAAATCTAGGAGGGGGGCTGAAGATGCTTCTCAGCTGGTGTGTCTGAATGATACAGTGACACATCAGAATGAGAGAGAAAGTGGATCTGGTTTTCTTCTCACCCCAGTTTTCCACTCAGGTCAGTGGAAATACTCCTGACTTACACCTTTGCAAATGAGAGGAGAATTAGGCTCATGGTTATACAACTCCTGGTCTCAAGGAGACTCAAATTACAGCAGTTATCTCATGAGAAAGAAGGGGCACTACCTCTGAGCACTGGAACTGGCAGCTCCGTCTGGACCTCAGCACTCATGGCAGGGAGGCGGTTCATTTATCCCCCAGCAGCTCTTATTAGCTTTGGCTCTGGTGCTGCAACTATATGCCCTCCTCGGTAATGGGGGCTTCAAGGAACGGATGTGACCCATGGGTGTGGGGAGAAACAGAGTCACCTTATGGGGTGGAAGTGATCTCCTGTTTGTCCTCTGCAGGTCCCCTTGGTAGAAAGCCCCTGGAAAATCTGGTACGCCCTGTCTCCACCCACGCCTACTGTCACACATCTCAGCGTTTCCCCCACCCTGTCCTTGTCACGGACACAAAATTTTATATGAAGCTGTAAAGTTTGCTGACAGCTCAGTTTGTCCGCACGGCCCTCAAGTTGATCCTGGTGTGATATATGGCACTAACTCTCAGAAGTGTGGACAGCTTCAGCACAAATCAAGAAAGAAAGAAAAGGAGAGACAGACAGATAGAAGTATAACCGCACAGGATAGATAGCATGAGGGGTTAAGAGAAGTTTCACTGCCAGGGAAAATCTCTCATTAGATATTCACTATTAACTCAACAGCAGGAGAGCAGACAGGTAAGGAAGGCGCACCTGCTGATTTTCACATGCACCTCAAATTTTCTCTTTCTCAGCAGCTGGAGCATTTCCAAAGGCTGGGAGTCAACAGGTGCCCTCAGATCGGCTGGCACCCAGGTTTTTATTCGGATTCACAGTCAAAAGTGCAGCCCAAGAAATGAAAATAAAAACCTTTTTGTGACACATCCCCTCCTGCCCATGAAGATCTGAACATATTTAACCAGCTTCACTCAAACAGACCCATCGGGGACATCAAATGCCATTCAAGCCTGCTTTCTCTTCTCCCTCCTCTGCAAACCAAGTTGTTCTCTTTGTCCTTCGCTCCAGGCTGGAGGAGCAAAAAGACAATATCTAGGAGGAGACACTTCCTTGACTGCTAGAAGAAAGACACTGGGAGTCAGGATCAGGAGTCCTAGGTTCTATTCCCAGGGCTGTGAGGGAAGTGTGACCTAATGGTTATCGGGTAGGGCAGTAGTGAGGCTGAGTCAGGACTCCTGGGTTCTGTTCCCAGCTTTGGGGGAGGAGTGTAACCTAGTGGTTAGGCAGGGGACTGGAAATCAAGATTTACGGATTCTGTCTCCAGTTCTGATAGGGGTGTGTGGTTATTGCAGAAGGGACTAGGATCCAAGACTCCTGGGTTCGGTTACTGACTCACATGGTGAGCTTGGGCAAAAAGCTTCATCTCTCCCCACCTCACTTTCCATTTGAGTAAAATGCAGTGACAGATTTTAGCACTGGCCTCCCCGCGTGAGTTTGGAGGGTTAGTTAATGCATGTTTGTGAAGCACCGGAGAGCCTCAGTTCAAAGTTTACAGATGCAAATCATTTGCTCTAATTGTATTAACAATAGGATGCAAGCTATAAATGCTTCACCTTGCTTGGTCTGGTGCAATGCCATGATGCACAGACAGCTCAGGGCACACAGCTGTACACAAGCTTATTGGGAAATGCCAAAGAAATGGAGAGAAAGGAATGGAAAGAAAGAGAGGAAGGAAAAAATGAAGCCAGTGCTTGAAAACTCCCTTCTAGTTCTCACCATGTTGAGAGACCCCTCCCAACTTTAAAGCAACGGCAGATCACATGGGACCAGCCACCCAAGCAACTCAAAGTGCTTCCCAAACATGAAGGAATTAGGGCCAATAGATAGAGGCTGGCTGACATCAGTAAGATGAATCCTTTAGTTCCCAAGGGAAGCATTATCCTCATTTTGCCCTCAGATGCATTTGTACATTCTGAAACCAGGTAGATAGGCAATCTTACGCACTGGGACATTAATGACTCGTCCGTGGTCAGAGCAGAGGTAGAGCCAAGAGTAGAACCCACATCTCTTCCTGACGCCCAGGCCTGGGCTCTGACCACTAATCTACATGCCCCTCCTGTACACCAAGGACATTTGTGGAAGCGGATGAAGGCTGCTAGGAGCACTGCGCTGGGCTAGAGGGGAGGTGGCAGAGAGAAAGTGGGAAGGTGCTGGGGATTTGCTCTGGTGCTGACATGCTACCTGTCTCCCCCACATGCAAGTCTCCTAACAGCAGAGGCTGGCTAAGCTGCAGGAGCAGCAGCCCAGGCCTGGCTTTCAGGAATGCTGACCCCCTCCCCCCATATCTGTCTTCCTCTGAGCATCGTGTGTGCACGTGCCTCCCAAGGCAATAGGAATCTAATTCTGGGAGGCTCTGTGACAGGAGAGTTTCTGAGTGGTGGAAGATTAAGTCCATCAAAAGAAACTTAGGAGCTCACGTGTTCTCAATCTTGACGTATCAGTCATGGTGGGACGACACCAAAGCAGACAAGTCCCAGTACGGCAGACAGTCATGCTAGGAAGGTCTTTATCTCTCCATAGCGCTGCTGTGTTTTGCCCTGTGGCCCTGCACCAGGCTCATCCTCATCCTTCTATTAACACACCTTACCACCACCCCCACTTTGCACACCTTTGCCATCTTCCACCCAAGGACTGGCTGGTTGGGAATGTTTCAAGGAAGGGTGAAAGCACCACCAAAGTATACACAGACAGCTTTGCATGGATACCGCCATTGTGCTTTTGAAATGCTGCACAGCGACGCGTTTATGAGCTGAAGTATGTGGATTAAGGGACCATGTCCATTTTGTCCTAAGTGCTGGTATCATTTATTCGGATACATTGTGCTGGATGGCGTACATACACACACAGAATACGAGATACTCCCTGCTTAGAGAATTTACAGTGGGACTGCAAATATCTTATCCATGCAGGAACAGAGGAATAGGCAGACTGGATCAGTTCACAGGTCCATCCAGTCCACTGTCCTCTCTCCAACTGCAGCCCACACCAGAAGCTTCAGAAGAAGGTGCAAGAAACCCCTCGGAGGTAAATGTGGGGTAATCTGCCCTCAAGAAGGTCTCATCCTAATTCTAATAGTTGAAATTGATTTAAACACTGAAGTTTGAGGTTTAATTTCCCTTTCAGTACTCTTTTTTTTTTTTTTTTAGCATTAACTGTCATAACTCTGGATATTCTTGCTATATAAATATGCAATTCCCCTTTGAATCTTGTAAAATTGTTGGCCTTAGAGACTGCCGGTGGCAATGAATTCCACAGCCTAATTATGTGTTGCATAGAAAAAAAAGTGTTTTCTTTTATCATTTTCAAATTTGCCAACTTTCAGTTTCATCGAATGTCCCCGTGTTCTCACCTTACGAGATAGGGAAATCGGAAACTCCCAGTCTGATTTCTCTAGACCATTTACTTAGGTGTCTAAGCCAGTCTGGGGAGCTTTCTACTCTAGGTGCTGGAAATGGAACCAATCCTCTCCTTCCCTCCTGAATAGTACTGACCTTCCTGGGCTAGATATGGGCATGGGTTGTGCACTTTGCTGCTGTGCAGAACGCTGTTTGTGTAGGCCGACTCTGTGCCATCCTGCCGGAGTCCATGCAAAGGCAAAGCTCTTACAGAACTCGCGCACTCCTTGCCCGTTCTAATGGCCTGTGGGCATTTGATTCACCAGATCACTCAGAAGGAGAAGACAGAACAATTCCTCACCCCCATCCTTTAACATCTCTCTCTCCCCCCACAGACACACATCCTGCTCCATCCCCTTTTCAAGAACAGATGGGAAGAGGAAAAGGAGAAGCCCTTATCTCTTGGCTTATCCCTTATCTTCCCTTTATCTTCCTTGCCACCCGGCAGTCTTCTCTGCCACGAGTGAGCAGCACTAGGGGTGGGCAAACGGGTTCAGAGCCAACATTAACACTTGCATTGCCAAGGGACTCATAATGCTTTACAGATATTAGTTAACTGAGCCACCATCCCACTATGAAGTTCACAGTATTAATCCCATACATTCTTTGCAGGCAGGGATCACTTTTAATTTCTTTGTTTGTACAGCACCTAACACCATGGGGTCCTGACCCCTGGTCCAGGACTGGGGTTCCTAGAGCTACCACAATACAAACAATGATGCATTTACACATGGGGAAATTGAGGCACCAAGCAGGGAAGTGACTTGCCCCAAGTCATGCAGAAGAGCTAGGAACAAAACCCAGGTTACCTGCCTCCCAGTGCAGTGTGTGGTCCACTGGGTGGTGCTGCCATCCCTGCACATTAGTACCCAGTAGAACAGTTTATGATAAGTCAGTGCGCTGGCAATTTACCACCTTGCTTCCCTCATTCAGCCTAACAGGGAGCACTGGCTGGTCCCTCACCACTGCATTTGCAGCCGCTAGCGCTGCACTGAGTGTTGAACTCTCTCAATTATGAGCTGTGCCCCCTGAATAAATTCTGTTTCTGCTTTGTGCAATTAACACTAATGGCCCACGAATAAAGTTAAACCATTGCTCCAACGTATGTGAAAGGGATGCATTTAACTAGGCGCAAGGGCTAGGGACTGCAGGATTTAACTGCAATGATAACACATTTGGAGGGAAGTGGTGCACTTACGTTATTACAGACGGGAAATTATCAGCGCAACTGGTGTTTTCTCTTAAGTAGAGCCATACGACTGGAATAGCAGGGGGTGCTGCGGGTCAGGGCTGACATGCATCAGCAGAGCTGCTGGACCAGGGCTGGAGTAGTAGAGGGGGCTGAGAGTCAAGACGGAAGGGTATTGGCAGAGCTGGGTGGAGCGGTGATGGAATAGCAGGGGGTGCTGTGGGTCAGGGCCGAGGTGCAGTGGCACAGCTGTGGACAGGAAGTCAGGATTGAAAGAGGAAGGCATGCTGCGGGCTGGCATGCGCCAGGAGCCTCAGCAAAGCTGCAAGAATGGAAAGCCTGGGGGTTGCTGAGGGGCACTGAAAGAACCACGTGAGAAACCTAGCCCTCGAGTAGCAGAGGTGCTACAGATTGGGGTTAAGAGGCACTGTCAGAGCAATGCAGCAGTTGAGGAGTGAGGTGACAGAGGTATGGGAAGCTTACACATCACCTGCACTATGCCTGCCTCTCACCAGCATGGTCTGGCTATTATTAGTTGAATTAGTTGAGCCCATTGTGTTCGGTGCTGTACAAATATGCAGGCAAGCTGCCAGTTTCAGCTTTACTTATTAGATTCTTATCATGCATCTTGGGATGCAGATACATGATTAAGCAGATAGATAGATAGACAGACAGATATGCACTTTGAGAGGGAAAAGCCAATTTCCATAATAAACAATCAACCATCCCTCACCCAGCCCCCCTCACCCTCACACTATTTAATTCAAACCTGGGGAAAGGGCCGGATTTTGCAGATGCCACAAGAGGGGGTGTATTTTAGAGTCCAGCATGGCCCCACCCCTGAGACCACTTGTCCTCCAAGCCAGCAAACTCTGGTGTTGCTTTAGACGCGTCCATTGGCCCACAGAATACAGAATCAAGTCCCAGAGCTGCCTTGGGCTGTAGCTGTGAAATCTCTGATGTTACAGGTGGAGACTTGCCTCCTAACTGCAGACTGGAGCAGTCCATTCCAGTCTCCAGCAGGAACACTGGTTCCCAAATGGGAGTGGGAAGGGACCACACCAGCTCAGTGCTGTAAGAGAGGAGTAAAGCCAACAGAGCGAGCTCCACTAGGCACAGCCGCCTCCCTGCTTCGCTGACACACAGGGACATTGCTTTATAATCTACCTGTTTAGGATTCATGAGCAGGAGATTCTCTAGGGGCTGGAGCGCTTTCAAGAGCCCCTTCGGTCGCATACACCCCGGGAGCTGCGAAAGCTCCACGTTTGAGTTACACAGATCCATTATCTCCTCACACGTGCAGCTGGAACCAGTCAGCACGTGCAGCTGGAGAACACCACCATGGAGAGTACAAACAAAGGGGAGAATTAGAGGAATCATCAAAGCTCTTGTAATGCCAACCCATGGCATCCAGGAGAGCAGAGAGACGCTGGCAGCTCAGCCATGGCCAAGACCTCAGGTAATGCATGGCCGGATGCCAAGGATTTGGCTTCCTCTCGGCCTACCCTGCTGACTTCCTAGCCTCATGACACCCAGGGAGGCATTTCCCAGTGGATAATATTTATACTCTGTGTTCTCTGCCTGAATCTTCTCCCCTGTCCACTGGCAGAATAATAATTAGGATATTTTGCCCTTCTCTTCTGCCTTCCTTCCAGGGATCAGTGAATTTCATTTCACCTATGCTCTGTTGTAAGGTAGGAGAGTCTAATCTCTGTTTTATGTATGGGGAAACTGAGTCACACAGGGGGTCACAGTGTCTTAAAATCACAGAATCATAGAAATGTGGGGTTGGAAGGGAGCTCAAGGGGTCATTTAGTCTACCCATGGCACTGAGGCTGGACTGAGTAAACCCTGCTCAAGGTCACACAGCCAATCAGTGTCAGAGTCAGGAACAGAAGCCAGATTTCCTGCCTTCTGCTTTCGCTGCTAAGTCAGGCATCCACTCATGTGCTCCCTGATGTTTCAGAAGGAAGAGAGGACAGCGGAGCAGCAAGACAGAGGGAGAATAGAACTCCAGGCTGGAAGGGAAAGGAAAAGAGAACAATGGAACATCAAGGCAGAGGAGACAAGACTCCAGAACATTAGGGGGCATTCTCCGTCCAGGAGACTTAGATTGCTACCCCTTTGTCAGACCCTTCCCTATTAGAGAGCAGTGCTAACAAAGGGTAAAGCAAGACAGGGAAGGGGGAAACTTTTGCTCTACGACATCCCCCTTTTCCTCCCCCTCGCCCCTTGGGGACATCATCCTTAAAATATATTTCATTTCACAGCTGCATTATGGTACCACAAAATCCTGCGAATCCAATTTAAGAACAGATTACCTCCTCACTTACTTCATTTGACGCAATTACATGTTAATTTTCATTGAGACTAGCCTAATGCATACCAATCTGATGCTGCAATCTCATTTGAATACTTGAGGGAGCTCTAGAGGAGCTCTGGGCTCCAGAGGCTTGCATTTAAAGGGCCACTTCACATTTTACTTTTTTTCCCCTGTTGCTTTCTTCTTTCCCCTCCATGGATTTCCCTCTCGCCCTCCACCAGTGTTTCCAGCACCTGGCACCACTCATGAGATTCCAGATAGAAACGCTGATAAACTTTCACAGCAAATAGCCCTGAGCCAGATGCACAGCGCCTGATTCCAGGTTTTATCATAGAGCTAGACGTGGGAAGGCAGTGTTGACTAATGGGTAGGGCACTGGACTGAGAGCCGAGAGACCATGGTGCTATTCTTGGCTTGGCCATTGTGACCCTGGGCAAATCAGTTCACAACCTTGTGCCTCTCTGGCTCTCATCTCACCTCTTGGCTGTTTAGATCGGACTGGTTCTCACTGTGTGCACAGCACCATGCACATTGGGGATTTCGATCTTTATCTGCTAGGCAGGGCCTTTAGAGAAGAGTATAAAGCAAATAATAATGAAGGTGAGTTTGTAAGAAAGTTCACTAGCTGATGACACTCAGCACTGGGCAAAGCAACAAAAAATGTGAGCTTACTCCAGCTTGGAAACGTTTTGAGCACTTAATCACTGACCGGAGTGTAAAGAGGGTGACTGGATGGCACAGGGGATTAATAACCATCTTTAGGGACTTTCTTCACCAGGTCGTCAACAGTGCCAGAAGTTGTCCCTAACTGATGACTGTTGGGTGGCGTAGGTCATGTGAGCAGATGGATCCTACTCTAGTTCCCAGTGGACAAGTTTGTGTGTCACAAATGCCAATGCTGTGCATGGTGCCGGCTGGCAGTCTGAACAGAGCAGCCATGGACTGAATGGGACATGAAGGCTGGATGCTCTTCTTAGCCCTAGAGCTGGACAAGTTTGACTGACACTGATAGGACAGCATGGGGGAAACTTGCATTCACATTGACTATACTACACTTATAACAAGGACTTCAGCCTCTCTAGTGAGCAGCCCAGCATCTTTCCTCACTGCTAAATCCATTGCAGATGTCTTTTCTCCCCTTTAAATAAAGAAAATAAATGGTTGGCACCATTGTCCCTTATGGATCTGCATCATCCTGACACACAGCTGTCCTTGGCCATGCCTCTGACAAGAACAGTCCCCACCCACCTCTCTGACAGACAGTTACCTTATATTCCCTTATGTTCACTTAAAGCTTCCTACTCTGCCAAGCCCAGTCTCTCAACTGGCATCTTGAATATGGAGCTTTAGGTAATTAACAGCAGAGAATCCTGTGGCACCTTATAGACTAACAGAAGTTTTGGAGCGTGAGCTTTCATGGGTGAATACCCACTTCATCAGGTCCTGCGTCTGACGAAGTGGGTATTCACCCACAAAGCTCACGCTCCAAAACTTCTGTTAGTCTATAAGATGCCACAGGATTCTCTGCTGCTTTTACAGATCCAGACTAACACGGCTACCCCTCTGATACTAGGTAATTAATGCCGCTCAGAGACTGTAGAATCAGCTCCTGGTTGAGAGCTGAAAAAATGCCACGTCTGTCTCGGTTTACATGTTTCAGTGATGGGAATTCATGTTGGAGGCTATGCTTTGATTAGATGTTTATGGTTGCAAAGGGCCCTGGGACTCTTGTGCAGATGCTGTATATGTGTTCATTGCATTGTACTGGCATTGAGCAGAGGTGATGCAGAGTCAGACAGAGCAAGGGGATGAGATAAAGTCAACATAGGGAAGTCAGGGAAGAGTTTTTCATGCGACACCAAATCCAAAATCATCAGAAGGCCCCAGTCCTCGCCTATAATGTCCTCATGTTGGGCTAAGCTTGGACTGTCCCACAGAGCATCCTCTTCATGTAGCCAACCAAGAATAGTACAAGTGACTGGGATGTTCTGACTGCTGGATCTCAGGGAGCCAGAAGGAGGGACATTTCTGTAGAGCATCACCTGGCTTTGGGATTC
Source organism: Chelonoidis abingdonii (assembly GCF_003597395.2). NCBI lineage: Eukaryota > Metazoa > Chordata > Testudines > Testudinidae > Chelonoidis > Chelonoidis abingdonii. The sequence goes on along the minus strand of NC_133786.1, from coordinate 8,709,351 downwards.
CCATTGGCTCCCAAGCACCTCCTCTTCTAAATACAGCAGGGACTGTCTGTGTGTCCTCTATACGGCACCTCGCAGGTTGCCATTGCTTTCAAAGTGCTCAGATACCGTGGCAATGGGCAGCAAAATAAACACAGTTCCATTCCCCAAGCTAAATACCAGAGACGCTGACACCACGGAAGCATGTTTGGAAGGGACTGGAACAGATCAACTGACTGGCTTCATCAGAGAGAAACCCACACGACCCTGCAACAAAGCTGGATGGTGTTTAATTCAAGAGTGTGAGAAGGGGTCTCCAGGGATCAGAGAATACAGCAGGAAGGGCCTAGTTGAGGCCAGGTGTTGAGATCTGCTGAAGTTATCGGGAGAAGATTGAGCTTAGTCTGAAATGACTCAACCAATCACCATCCACTTTGCTGCCCTAGAGTTCAGGTGATGCCTTTCACGGGGTGACGGACATGTGGGGCTGGGCATCACTGACTGTTAGCTGACGGGTGTGACCCACCTCATTGCAGAGAAGGTTTGATCTGCAGAGCTTGGATACAGATTCTAACCTCTTGGAAGCTTAGGTGTCTGATTTGGCCTGTTATAAAGAAAGGGGATGGTTGTAAACTCCCCCAAAAGCTCAGGAGCATAAGACCTGGGTGGGGTACTTAGGGGTGTCTCAAGGATATTCTGATTGCAGTTGAGAATTCTGGATGATTCAGACCACACATGGAAGTTTCAGATGAATTCAGGGAGCTGTATTACATTGTGATTCACATCTGCCTTTATTTCAATTAATAAAATACAATGTTGTTTGCTCGATTCAACTGCCTTTGCCTCTGGGAAGCCAGTCTAAATGCAGACCAGGTGTTAACCTGAGCTACAGCATCACCTTGGATGGATGAAACTCTTTATGGACAGCATAGTCACAACTGACCATTGTCTAATGCACATTGTTGGCTAATTATAACCCCAGCTGCTGCTGAGATTGCATTGCCCGTGGGCCAGTTACTAGGTGCAGCTCCTTTCAAACAGCTGTGATGAGCCTCGTAATAGCTGCAGGGCTCACCAAGTGGCAATGCCATACCCCGGATCCCCACATTCACTCTCACACTCATGTCACGACCCCCAGTTTGAGAACCGCAGAGATATGTCCTGCTGGAGAACACGGTGTTCTCTAGCTCCCCTAGGGGTAGAGCATAACAGTAGATTAGCTAGGGCTAGGAAATCATACACATTTCAAGCGAAAATGACAGACTCTCCTCATATCAATACATTTTCAAAGTGACATGAGAGGATTTGGATGCCTGGTTCCCATTTAATCAACTCAGCCCCTGCACAAGGCTTTGAAAATGTATCCTTTATAGTTTACATTTTGATGTCCCATCTGTAAGAATATACAGTGGTGTGTTTTATTTTTTTTTCCTCTCGCTCTTCTTCTTTTTAACAAAAGATGTCACATTTAGAACTTTTTTTATTTTAATAAGTAAGGAATGTCAGTTACTACACTGTAGCACATGGGAGAAAAAAAATACAGCCTTCAAAGGTGCCTGGATTTAATTTTTTATCACAGGAACAGACAGAGAAATTTGTTGATGATCAAATACATTCAAACACACTAAAAGAAGAGATCCACCAGTGATAGGAAACCAGTTAAGGAATTACATGAAAGAGGCAGAACCTGCCAGAGAAACATATAAGATGCCATAACTGAGTGGAAAGCTAAAGTGATCGGACCCAAACTGTCAAAGCAACTGAGAATCACTCATCCTGGTATTTACTATAGATAAAAAGGAGGCAGTCAGATATAATGGGAGCCTGATTTGCAGAGGTTCTGAGTAAGCACAGCTCTGATGGCAGTGAGTGGGAGCTCAGCACCGCTGAAATATCTCTTTTTTCTGTCTCCGGAGTTCCTGCGTGTTTTAACTCCATGCACCCTAAATGAGCACGCACAGTCACTTCACGCGCAGTGTTGCTTTGAAATATGACAGTGAGGACTTTGTATGTTTTTTTTCCCGTGCCTTGACAATTTCCAGCTCAAATGTGCTCAGATTACAAATCCAAAGAGGGTTTCTGTTTAGTTTTTAATTCACTGGCAGCACTCCTCAACTCAAGCTAGGTTCTGAAAACCAAGCTGGGTCCTCTTTGCATGGCCAGCTGTAATAGAATCTGGCACAGGGAATTCGTTCACCCTTGAGGTGGGGAGATGCATTTGCAAGAGACTGGAAAAGATAATCTGGTATGGTCACTCATTTGGCTCTATAGTACAGACATCAGCAAAAAACTGCTTTGTCCATATGGTTGATAGTAGTCCCGACAAAGAGTAAAGCAAGGAAATAAACGTAAGTAAATAATAATTAGTGCTGAGATAGCACTGTTCATCTCAGGATCCCGAAGTGCATCGCAAAGGTGGGTCAGTATTATTGTCTCCATTTTACAGGTGGAGAAACTGAGGCATGGAGCAGTGCATGATTTAGCCAGTGTTGCATGGGGTGAAGTCTGATCTGCCAGCTCACACTGAAATGCACTCTACTGCAAGAGCAGTTCCATTGAAACCAATGGGAGAAATGGAGGAGTAAAGTGCTACTCGGGGAGAGTAAAGGGGATCAAACTCTGTACCACAGAGAGTCACTCAGAGAGTCAAGAACAGAACAAAGATCTCCCAGCTGCCAGTCTGATTCTCTGTTCCACTAACCTGTCCCAAATGCATGAGGTGCAGAAGGCTACGGGCTCTGAGTGTGAATTCAGCTGACCACTTAAGGTTGGAAAGGAAAAAAACAACCATTGACACTCTCCCACACCTGCTATTTTCTCAAGAGTGTTTCTGAAAAAGCCAGTAAGAGATCAGATGGTGTTGTTCCCCAAACTGCGACCCAACCAGATTATCCCTGGAACCTTTAAATAGGAAAACAGAGCCACTGTTCGTTTCCATGCAGAGTCAGTGGTGACCAAAACACAAGGGTTGAATTAGATTAGCAGCCCGCTTCTCTGAAGGCGCGGAAACTGTGATCGTTTAATATGTAGATGCCACGTCGGCACGAACAGGTCTCCAAATCCCAGTATATGTTTTATTAGGGCAGTGCAGACATTCGGGCCCAAGACTTCCTCTCCCTCTCGAATGGAATAGCTGCACTGGACGCATGCACTCAGCTTTGGATTTGGCCCAGCACTGTCCTTTCTGTACATCCCGATGGAGCAAGTGCTAAGCAGCCTCGTTAACAACACAGGCCAACCCGTTCCATTCCAATTCAAGGGCTCAGAGAGTCACCACTGTTTTCTGGATCTTCCCTAGTGAACCTGGGGTTGATGGAAGGCGCATGTGGCTGGCGGGGCTGGACGGACACCCATCTTATAGGCACAGCATGCAGGCAGCAGAAATGCAGGCATCTCTCAATAACCTGCCAGTCTTCCTCAGCCCTATCCCAGAGGGTGCATTTCTACAGGGGAAAGGAAAGTCCAACCTTCATTGCTCAGTCAATCCTTGATTGCTCTTCTAAAGCTGCCAAGACAGCAGCCAATTAGGCCCCATCATGGCATTCAGTGTGTGACAAGGACATGTATCTAGTGTATGTTTCAAGTGCCTATTACTAATATGTTATAAAGTACTCTATAAGAAACGCCTCCAAGGACCATCTGAAGTTCTGAGTTGCACACCACAGAAAAGGGAAATAAAATAAAATAGAAAGAGTTAGAGTTGCACATAATTAAAGGAAAGAGACAAGGCGGACAAATATTGGGCCAAATTCAGCCCCGGCATAAATGGGTGCAACTCACTGAAGTGACCCTGCTTATATTCATTGCAAGTATGTTGAAGTCAACTGAGCTACATCCACTTGCAACAGGTCTGAACATGACCCATAAGATGCACTTATGGTCCAAAGAGCAATGGTCCTGCCGCATCATGTGTATCATACAGTCAGATCTGCTCACTTTACTGGCCAAGGCAGTTTATTTTTAATCCTGTCAGAGTCAACACAGAGTCTGAGCTAGATTCCATTCTGCCCTGTGCATCATCAGCAAGCCCATCAGTAACAAGTACGAATCACCTCTCATCACGTGAAAGAGAGAAAGAGAACTGAGCAGTGTATTCGCCTCTCAGGTAGGGTTTGTGATGCAGGCAGCCAGGAGATGAACGTCTTAGGTGGTTTAAACACAGCAAATCCTGCATCTTGGCAGGGAATTAGACTAGATCAGGGGTTCTCAACCTTTTTTTCTCTGAGGTCCCACCCCATGCTATCAAAACTCCATGGCCCAGCTGTGCCACAATTGTTTTTCTGCGTATCCAGTAGATTAAAAACCAGGGCCAGTGTTAGAGGGTAGCAAGCAGGGCTATTGTCCAGGGCCACATGCCACAAAGGGCCCCACGAAGCTAAGTTCCTCGGGCTTCATCTTCAGTCCTGGGCAATGGGGTTTGGCCTTTGGCTTTCTATCCTGGGCTCCACTAATCTAATGCCAGCCCTGCCCAATGGTTTATTTTAGAAGACCCCCTGAAACCTGCTCACGGCCCTACAGGGCCCCAGGCTCCTGGCTGAGAACCACAGAACAGGATGACCCTTGTGGTTCCTTCTAACCCTATGTTTCTATCATTCAGTGACCTTCTGGCTAGACGTGGCTGGCAATTGAGCAACAAAACATTTTTTTTCCATGGGAAAATGCCACTTTATTGAAACCAAAACTCTCCGTGGGAATGTGCTGATTTCGATGAACTTTTGTTTAGAAAAAAATGATCCAAATGGATCAATTCAGCACTACTGGAATGGGACCATCCCATTTTCCATTTTGAAATTAATTTTCATTTCAGCTTTTATTTTCTATTGTAAATGAGACTATGACATAAAATTCACAAGCAAAAAGCAAAATGAAACCTTTCCATTGACCTGAAATTATTATTTTTTAGATAATTCAGTGTGAAATTTCAAAATATATGGCTCTTGTTTCAATGCAGAACGAGAACAAATTTGGAGGTTGTGGAACTTCTGTGAAATGGACATTCTGGTTCCTGCTCAGTTCTGCTTCTGACTAGTAAACAGAGCAAATGTGATCTGGGAGCCATGATGAGAGAGCAGGGCCTGAAGCAACATTCACTGGATGGAAGGACTCCCGTTGATTTTAATGGACATCAGACCAAACCCATGAACACCGGCAAATGCAATGCCATTTGCACAGATGCTTCTCTGCCTACAGCTGTACTTCAGTGAGCCTCAAGAGAAATGTTGTCACTAGATCTATGACCCGCCCCATCCCCCATCTGAACTATTCATGTTTCTATCCTTTTTAAAGATGTTTTTTACATTATAAAAGACAAAAAAGTGTAATGGGGAGAAAGAAAACAACGGATGCTTTTATTTTATAGATCATGCTACTGCAGGAGACTGCTGAGGCAAGTAGTTTAGTAAGTTTCAAGAAAGGATTTGACATTTCTCTGAATAAAAATAGCATCTGGAGTTGCACGAGCTAGAATAACACCTGGTAGGAAACCTATAGATTTTAATTGAGAATAACAACCTTTCTACAGAATGCTTAAACCCATCCATAGAATTCCACAACAGGCAGCTCAACCTCCATTCAATTTTATAAGTTTTCACACTAATTTCTGTAGAACTCTATTGGTCTCGTCCTTATTACATTTGATTTGGATTTTTTTTTCATGAGAGAAATTACAAAGGCTAGCAATTGTCTTGCTTCAAGGCATACACTGATCACCAGCTTGGGTTGAAATGACAATTACTTCCACAGTGTAACTGGGCACATTATGGATGCTTTATGCATTCTTCTCAAGATTTCGACATTGACCACTGTCAGAGGAAGGAAACCTGGATCCACAGACCCTTGACTTACACTGAATTCAAAGGGTTTTGGATCAAGTCCCTGGTGCAGTAACTCGTGTTGCCCAGATATTATCCTTATAAAAATATACTCCCATTAATGATTGAAAACATTGCAAAATGCAGCCTTCCGGACTATTGCATTAGAATAAGTTGTAAGTATGGACATGTATCCGGTAGCAATGGGCCAATTGGTTCAGCTAAAATAAGAGCTACCCAGTTTTGAACCAAAACCCATTTTTTTCATTTTCCACCTACATCAGCCCAGCACACCTTTTACAGCTGAGCAGAAAGGATTAACCAGAGGCCAAGCCTTGGATCTCATATTCAGACCAAACTCCCATTGGCTTCAGTGCCAGTCTGAATGACTAATGATTCAAAATGGTCATCAGGATTTGGCTCAGTAATGATTGTCATGGCAGCCTCTACACTTGACATTTCTGGCAAAGACCAGCAGCAGAAGTCTGACAATATATCAGTCAAGAAAGAGTTCTCGTGGTATTTTCAGCCCAAATAGAAGTAAAAAAATACTGCAAACCCCAAGGAAAAGTCTCTTCTAGTCTTCTCTCATCCCCATCACAATAGCTGAGTTTTCCAGCCCAGTTCTGCAGACCAGTCTTGCATCAAGTCTTAATAGTTTAGGGCTCAATTCTGTTGCAAGGACACAGCTCATGCTAGGGAAGGAAGCCTACCAGCACCACACCAGTAGTATCCTAGGAAAAGAACTGTATCTCAGAGAACCTCAATTCCCTTTCAACTCTCCACTTTCTCCCAAGAAAGTGGTAATTTATTCCTGATAATTCCATTCCACTGTAAATCACTACCCCACACCCGCACACCATGCGATCTCAGCTGTGCTGGCCACAGCAAGTAGCAAGTGCAGCTATAGCTGTGTGCGTTGCCCACCGACTCTCCACTGACACACGCCGGGGAAGGAGTATTCCCCACTTACTCCTGCACAAGTGCACCAGGGGAAGAGGTTCTCTCGCCCTCAAAGTTCCCTATGCAGACATTTAGCTGAAAGCATAATCTCATCCGTAGAAACTACACAGGAGCTTTTGGGCCCTTACCCAAACCAAACGCAAGCTCCAGACCTTCCGATGCTGCCCCATCTCTGGTGCCAGGGTGGATGGCCACACAGATGGACAGCTAGAGAAATAAAAGGCATCACCACTGCCAGCTATGCCCTGAGAGTTGACCAACCTGGGCCCCTTCTGCTAGGTACTTTTGTTTACTAATCTGTTGTGCTCTGCAGCTCCTTCAGCGCAGCCAAGCTGTCCTGCCATGCCGCAATGTCTAATTGCTGCCAATGTGTAGCTTGACCCTCTTTATCCAGATGGCACAAATCTCAAAAGCACTGAGGCTCCTGCAGATTTCCAGGAAAATGCCCAGTAGTCTCATTACATCCTTCACCCACACCAGCAAAATCCCTACCTCCTCTGAAAGACAAACAACAAACGCAAAAGAAAGAGCAGGGCATGAGGGAGGGAACTTTGTTGTGAGTTGGGTTTCTGATTTACTGGAATATGAATGTGTTTATTTATAAATCAAAATTCAAACTAATTATTAGCTGGAGGCTTTCAAGTAAAAATGTAGGTCATGCAATGTTATATGGGATAATAGCAATTGTTTCAGCTACAGGAAGTGCATAAGTAATGGAAACTCTCTACTGCTCTGGCTAAGTTAAACAAAACAGCCATTCACCCACCATGCAATTTGACTATGCAGGTGTCCACAGTCTGGATTCCACCAAAGAGCTTTGCACCAACAGCAAGGTTAAACATCAGGTCATTCATGGGAACGGAGAAATGGCTAAGGCCAGTGGCCCATTTAGTTCAGTGTGTTGTCACCATCAGTGTCAAAATGGGGAAGGGATGTGACTTGCTAAAGGTTGCACAGGAAGTCTTTGGCAGAAAGAAATTGTGGAACTATTAACTTGGGTTTGTAACCTGTCCTTTAAATCAGCCTCGGTACCCAATGATTGGAAGATAGCTAATGTAAGGCCAATATTTAAAAAGGGCTCTAGAGGTGATCCCGGCAATTACAGACCAGGAGGTCTAACGTTGGTACCGGGCAAATAAGTCGAAACAATATAAAGAATAAAATTGTCAGACACATAGAAGAACATAAATTGTTGGGCAAAAGTCAACATGGTTTCTGTAAAGAGAAATCGTGTTTTACTAATCTATTAGAGTTCTTTGAAGGGATCAACAAACATCTGGACAAGGGGGATCCAGTGGACATAGCGTACGTAGATTTCCAGAAAGCCTTTGACAAGGTCCCTCACCAAAGGTTGTTACATAAATTAAGCTATCATGGGATAAGAGGGAAGGTCCTTTCAGGGATTGAGAACTGGTTAAAAGACAGGGAACAAAGGGCAGGAATTAATGATAAATTCTCAGAATGGAAAGGGGTAACTAGTGGTGTTCCCCAAGGGTCAGTCCTAGGACCAATCCTATTCAACTTATTCACAAATGATCTGGAGAAAGGGGTAACAAATTAGGTGGCAAAGTCTGCGGATGACACGAAACTGCTCAAGATAGTTAAGACCAAAGCAGACTGTGAAGAACTTCAAAAAGATCTCACAAAACTAAGTGACTGGGCAACAAAATGGCAAATGACATTTAATGTGGATAAATTTAAAGTAATGCACATTGAAAAAAATAACCCCAACTGTACATACAATATGATGGGGAATAATTTAGCTACAACAAATCAGGAAAAAGATCTTGGAGTCATCATGGATAGGTCTCTGAAGATGTCCACCCAGTATGCAGAGGTGGTCAAGAAAACAAACAAGATGTTAGGAATCATAAAAAAGGAGATAGAGAATAAGAAGAAGAATATATTTTTGCCCATATATAAATCAATGGTACGCCCACATCTTGAATACTGCATACAGTTGTGGTCTCCTCATCTCAAAAAAGATATACTGGCACTAGAAAAGGTTCAGAGAAGGGCAACTAAAATGATTAGGGGTTTGGAATGGTTCCCATATGAGGAGAGATTAAAGAGGCTAGGAGCTTTCAGCTTGGAAGAGAAGACTAAGGGGGGTATGTTAGAGATATATAAAAATCATGAGTGATATGGAGAAAGTAGATAAGGAAAATTATTTATTTACCCCATAATACAAGAACTCGGGGCACCAAATGAAATTAAATAGGCAGCAGGTTTTAAAACAAAATAAAAGGAAGTAGTTCTTCACACAGCGCACAAGCCAACTTGTGGAACGTCCTTACCTTAGGAAGGTTGTGAAACTGGACTATAACAGGGTTTAAAAGAGAACTGGATAAATTCATGGAGGTTAAGTCCATTAATGGCTATTAGCCAGGATGGAGTAAGGAATGGTATCCCTAGACTCTGTTTGTCAGAAGGTGGACAAGGATGGCAGGAGAGAGATCACTTGATCATTGCCTGTTAGGTTCACTCCTCTGGGGCACGTGGCATCGGCCACTGTCAGTAGACAGGATACTGGGATAGATGGACCTTTGTTCTGACCCAGTCTGGCCATTCTTATGTTCTTAAATCAAGCCCCACCCTCCCCTGGCTCCTTTGTCCTCCGTCTTTGCACATCCACCCTCCCTTCTTGTCACTTGATGATATGGAACTAGGACAGAGTGGGCTTTTGATGACAGCTCCACCCCCTTCAGACGTCAAAAGGAATAGGGTTTGCTCACAGTACCGGGGGGCTGGACAATGCCCCATAAAGTAATAGGATTGGTTTGGTTTTTCTTTGGCTTGGCAGTTATAACATTGAGTTCTCTTTTTGTGTCAGTGCAAGCATGCTATGGGGATGGCTTAATCAAAGAATATCATCCAGGCATGAACAGAGACATTAAAGAGATTTCTCCCTAGGAGGCCGGAGCCTGGACCACAGGTTACAGGCTTCTCATGCAAAATAGGGGTAAGTGGGCGGTCTAATCTAGCACTCTCTTTCCTCCAACAGAGCTGATTAACAGTGCACACAAAAGAAAAAGATCATTGAAAACATGCTCCCATTTTTAAGAGAAGTGGCTTCAATTGATCGAGGTTTATTGGCACAAGCATTCACAGACAGAGTCAAAACTTGTGGGAACCGAAAGGTAAATTGTATGCCAGAGAGTATCTGCGGCCAGAACGGCTCAGGCACTCATCCAGTCAGGGAGCAGAAACAACACCATGTCCGTTTATCCAACCAATCGCAAACAAGTGATGCAGCACGCACAGAAAATCTATCCCACTTGTAGCAAGCCATTTGTCATCAAACCATGGGCTCAGACAAAAATGTTGCAGAGAAAAAAAAAGGTTGAATAATTTTACACAGTGAACAAATCTGCTCAAACTGCTTGTGAATATTCTGCACATGAAATAAAGGGGCTAAAAATAGGTTGGTTACTGTGGGCCAGATTCTCAGCTAGTGTAAGTTCACTGATTTCACTGCAGCTCTGCTGATTCATGGCAGCAGAGAATTCACTCTTTTGACTTGCAGATTGTTTGCTTTTCCTGCAAAATACTGGATTCCCTGCCCGTCTGGGAGCCCCATGTCTCCTGAGGAAGCTCATGCCAGGAACACCAAAATAAACCCTCCACCTCTAATCTCATTAACACCCATTTCTCTGCTGCTAATGCTGGACTTCCTGCCATTAATCCGTAAGTACACCCTTATATGAGGATGACAGTATCTGAATCCCCTTACAAACCTGAATCATAAACACAGATTGCCTCTGCTTTCTTAATTCTGTGTGCCATACAAGCCCTGACACTAATCCTGTATCCTCAGTCCTATAGCTCCAGCTCAAATGTCAACCCTATCACCCCACTCTCACCTTGAAATTAAAGTGCCCGCATCCTGAAAACTAAACCTTGTGGGTGAATCAAGCAGCAATGGCTGCCTTTTCAGCAATGCACATCAGGCCGGGGTGAAATTTACCCCTCTGCTGGGCACCGTATAAGAATTATGAGTCACACATGTTAGGGGTGTGTGAGTCATTGTCCTCCTCTAATGGCTGACTTTCTATTTAGGGCACAAGGCTAGCACTCAAAAGATCTGCATTCAATTCCCACCCCTAGCACAGTCTCTCTGTGTGATCCATATCTCTTGGTAACTCAGTTTCCCATCTCTAAAATGAGGACAATTCTCCTTCCTTGTCTATTTAGATTGTAAGGTCTTCAGTGTCTGTGTATGTACAGAACCTAGCACAGGGCAGGGTTCTGATCTTGAGTGGGCCTCTAAGGACTAAAATCATATACATTATAAAAAGACTGCTACAGCTGCAGAGGCTAAGTTCTTTAGCTTGCTTTTGGCTCTGAAAATCCTGCTTTCAAGCCTGGCCATTGCCCCATACAGGTTTTGAGGATTTGAGAGGTACACAGGCTTGTGCTTGACTCTCTTTTTCACTCCAAATGCATCCCCTCAAATCCCACTGTGGTGCATGCAAACCAGGATTTGTTCATGCACAATGGACACTTGCGCACTTAAATGTTTGTGTGTGCAAACAGATGGTTGCCGGTGGCGCCCCATTGCGTTCTCCTTTGAGAAACGGAGCTCCATCCACGAAAGTCCAAGCAGGCACTGGCAGATGCATTCCAAATAGATCTGAATCTTTACTCAGAACTCAAACTGAATGAGTTTCTGAATGAAAGTTCACTTAACATCTTGTCCCTTCATTGCTGCAGTGGCCTCTGCCCTCCACGCTTTCAGTTGTGGCTGCATGCCTTAGAGTATCTATGTATCGCAGCACAAGCTGCTTGTGCGACCACGGCTCTCCCGAACCCCTTCTCTCCCCCAGCCCTATACCCCTTGCTGTACAACCTGGCCCAGCAACGCCCCAGGGGCACTGGCAGAAGCAAGCAAGCTAACAGCATGGTAAGTGCAAACAATGAATAGAAAGCTGGGTAGATCATTGGGCTCAACGGGTAGTGCTCAACAGCTCGATGTCTAGTTGGCAACCGGTTTCAAGTGGAGTGCCCCAGGGGTTGGTCCTGGGGCTGGTTTTGTTCAACATCTTCATTAATGATCTGGATGATGGGATGGACTGCACTCTCAGCAAGTTTGCAGAAGACACTAATCTGGGAGGAGACGTAGATATGCTGGAGGGTAGGGACAGGGTCCAGAGTGGGTCAAAAGAAATCTGAGGAGATGCAACAAGGACAAGTGCAGAGTCCTGCACTTACGAGGGAAGAATCCCATTCACCCCTACAGGCTGGGGACCGATTGGCTATGCAGCAGTTCTGCAGAAAACGACCTGAGGATTACAGTTGACGAGAATATGGATATGAGTCAGCAGTGGGCCCTTGTTGCCAAGAAGGCCAATGGCATATTGGGCTGCATTAGCAGAAGCATTGCCAGCAGATCAAGGGAAGTGATATTCCCCTCTATTCAGCACCGGTGAGGCCACACCTGGAGTATTGTGTCCAGTTTTGGTCCCCCCACTACAGAAGGGATGTGGACAAATTGGAGAGAGTCCAGCAGATGGCAATGAAAATGATTAAGGGGCTGGGGCACATGACTTATGAGGAGAAGCTGAGGGAACTCGGGTTATTTAGTCTGCAGAAGAGAAGAATAAGGGGGGATTTGTTAGCAACTTTCAACTAGCTGAAGAGGGGTTCCAAAGAGGATGAAGCTCAGCTGTTCTCAGTGGTGGCAGATGACAGAACAAGGAGTAATGGTCTCAAGTTGCAGTAGGAGACGACTAGGTTGGATATTAGGAAACACTATTTCACTAGGAGGGTGATGAAGCACTGGAATGGGTTACGTAGGGAGGTGGTGGAATCTCCATCCTTAGTGGTTTTTAAGTCCTGGCTTGACAAAGCCCTAGCTGGGATGATTGAGTTGGGGACTGGTCCTTTTTTGAGCAGGGGGTTGGACTAGATGACCTCCTGAGGTCCCTTCCAACCCTGATATTCTATGATTCTATGACCTGAGCAATTCAATTGGCTCACCTAGCTATGCAACCCTTAGGTTTTCCTGAGTAAGAAGAATAATTCTTTACATTAGCAAGGCTGAGACTTCGAAAAAGATCTAATGGACCCAACTCCCATGGACTGAAACTTAATGGGAATTGGGAGTCTGATGCCCTTAGGCTCCTTTGACTATCCCAGCCTCAACACTGACAAGTGGCCTTTGTCCACAATATTATTGACGTGTGGGTGTGCCAGGAGTTTGGAGCCTATGAGATGTGGTCGTTCAGCTAAAGGAGCCCTGGGATGGAAGCTGAACAACATTTCAGAAAGAAGCATTTTTAAATAGAGCAGAGCAGGAATTTTTTCAGTAAATCTTTTTTTTTTTCCCCAACAGAAAATGGTGATTAACTGAAACCAAAACTTTTCACGGAGACGTGTCAGTTTCAGCTCAGCTTTCACTGGGAAGGTTTCTTGGATTGAAGATGGAATTTATGGCCCAAGCCAGCAAGAGACACCACACTTCTGAACACCTGCACTGTAACAAATCCAACTTCAGAGCAGGGATTTCAACCTCTCCTATCTCTTATCACTGGGCTATTGACTACTCTGGGGACGAATCTCTGGTTTTTCACAAAAAAAAGTTGGAAAAAGCTAGTTTTTGTTCTGATGCAGAATGAAAACCTAAGTCAAAACCTCTTTTTGGGGATAAAATAGAATTCTTGTTTTCTGGCCAGCCATATTTTTCATAGAATCATAGGACTGGAAGAGACCTCGAGAGGTCATCTAGTCCAGTCCCCTGCACTTGTGTCAGGACTAAGTATTATCTAGACCATCCCTGACAGGTTTTTGTCTTAAAAATCTCCAATGATGGAGATTCTACAACCTCCCTAGGCAATTTATTCCAGTGCTTAACCACCCTGACAGGATGTTTTTTCCTAATGTCCAGCCTAAACGTCACTTGCTGCAATTTAAGCCCATTGTTTCTTGTCCTATCCTCAGAGGTTAAGGGGGAAATTTTTTCTCCCTCCTCCTTGAAACTTTTTATGTACTTGAAAACTGTTATCATGTCCCCTCTCAGTCTTCTCTTCTCCAGACTAAACAAACCCAATTTTTTTTGCAAACTTCCCTCATAGGTCATGTTTTAATTTAAATGTCTCCTCTCCCAAAGTCAGTGAATACTTTACCCAAACAACATGGGAAGTTCCCTTGTCCTCCACAAACAGGGTGTTTAATGTGGCGACCCAATTCAGTCTTGAGAGTGTGAAGCAGCGGGGCTTCACTCCTGATCTACACACAAACCTCAACTATGGAGTGCCTCCATAATCATTATCCACAGCACATTCAAAGTCAGCATGCGGCAGCTGCAAGCCAGCAATGAACTGGAGACAAGAAATACCACCATAGTGGCAAAGGGAAATTGGCCTGTTCCAAGAATAATCCACACACAGGCTCCAAACCTTATTCCAAGCCACTGTAGACCCCACAGACTTGCAGAGGGCCAGCACCAAGCTGGTGGTGGGAAGATGCCAACGCGCGTCATCCTGTCAAAAATGTCAGCTGCAGGAGCCGAATCTGCCATGGAGTGGCGGAAGGTGCAGATTTCGCGTCTGTGCATCTGGGGTTCACCTAGTGAAGCATCTGCTGCTGATGTGCCACAAAAGGAATAATGAGATGAAACAAATGCTGACACTGGTGCTTTGCTCTATTCTTCTGTGCAGCCAATTTGCATTGTATATGCCACGGGCTCCCTGGAGCCAACAGGAACAGAGGACCTTTGCAGTCCAAATTGGCTCCATTGTGCACAGATGAGAAGCCTGTACTTTACTTTAACGCATCAACATGTGGTACATAATAAGCCCAAACACCTGTAACTGTGCTACAGAGCCTTGCTGTCAGAAACTGTATGAGAAGAGCCTCTCGCCTATCGCCACATGAAATGAAATTCAGGAGTATGAGTAGGTTTTTCTTCCCCTTACAAAGAACCCCCTGCCCTTACATGTGATCACTGCTGAAATGGCAGCACTGAGAAGGGATGGACAAGGTTGATCTAGGAAGAGTCTGCATCTGGAGATGGGCAGATGGTCTGAGCTTCCTATCTGGAAGTCGCTGCTCACAGCAATTAGTTGAGGCAGTGTTGCCTAGTGGGTAGATCACTGGACTGGGACTTCAGAGACCTGGGTACTAATTCCTGGCTCTTTGGGTGACCTTGGGCAAATCACTTCACCCATCTGTGCTTCATTAACCCCATCTATAACACGGGGATAGCGATACAATAAATTCATTGTAAAGTGGATCACACCTCTGAGTTCTAAACTGAGGCTTGATACCAGTTCTCTTCAGAAAGTCACTATCTCAAGCCAAGGCACCACAGCTCTTTGCCTCAGTTTCCCCATTTGCAAAGCAGATGGGATAATATTTACCTATCTCAGAGGATGCTGTGAGGGTTCATTAATTAATTCATGTTTGCTGGAGAAATCTGGCTGTTCTTATAACAGAAATCCTTGCAGAGGATTAATTTAGAGAGAAACTCACTTTAGAGCAGAGATGGGTCCATACCAAAAAAACCCTGTTGGTCAGATTTTTACCCTACAAAGGCTGGTCATTGGTGGAGAGAAAGAGTTCTGATTAGTGGTTTTGATCCATACAATCACAGAAAGTCAGGGACCGCAAGACGTCATCTGTTCCAGTGGTTCTCAAAGCTGGCCCGCCGCTTGTTCAGAGAACGCCCCTAGAGGGCCGGACTGGTTTGTTTACCTGCCGCATCTGCAGGTTCGGCCAATCACAGCTTCCACTGGCCGCAGTTAGCCGTTCCAGACCAATAGAGGCTGCAGGAAGCGGCGCGGGCCAAGCAATGTGCTGGCCGCCGTTCCCGCATCTCCTATTGGTCTAGAGCGGCGAACTGCGACTAGTGGGAGCCGCGATCGGCCGAACATGCAGACATGGCAGATAAACAAACTGGCCCAGCCCGCCAAGGGCTTTCCCTGAACAAGCAACGGACCAGCTTTGAGAACCACTGATCTAGTCCATTCCTCTGTGCTGAGATAGGACCAAATAAACCTAGCCCATCTCTGACAGATGTTTGTCCACTCTGTTCTTAAAAACGTCCAGTGACGGGATTCCACAATCTCTCTAGGTAACTTGTTCCAGTGCTTAACTAACCTTAGAGTTGAAAAGTTTTCTCCCAATATCCAGCCTAAATCTCTGTTGCTGCAAACTCAGGTGATTATTTCTCATCCTACCCTCGTTGGACATAGAGGAGAATCAATCCCTGTCCTCTATAACAGGCCTTCTCATATTTGAAGACTGATGTCCCCCATCAGCCTTCTCTTCTCTAGACTACACATTCCGAGTTATTTCAATCTTTCCTCACAGGTCATGACTGTCATGTTTTTCCAAACATTTTTTTTTTTCGCTCACCTCCAGACTCTCTCCAATTTGTTCATCTCATTATAGACATACGGAGCATTTGCAAAATTCTGATCCAGATCTGGGATTCAGATTCCAAACTCTGGGGTGCTCAGACCTGGGATCATGGCGTGAGCCCCTCCCTAGCACAGGAAAACAAAACAAAACAAAAACCCTGGGGCAGCAAATCTGAGAGCCCGCATCCACTGACTTGGGCTCATGGTGTTTGCATTATTGGGCTAAAAATTGCCATGTAGATGTTCATGCTCCAGCTGGAGTCTGGCCTCCGAGTGTCTCCCTCCTTGCCAGGTTTCAGAGCTCAGGTTCCACCCCGAGCCCCAGTATCTACACTGCTATGTTTCACCCCACAGCGCGAGACACAGCAGCCCTACTCAGCTGACCCAGGCTCTGAGACTCACTGCCACAGTGAGACATAGAGAACTTCTGATTAAAGAGTGATATCCACCTCTATGCACACAACAAACATGAGGGCTAGATGTAATTTACATGCCACTTAAGACCTTCAAATAGCACATACATGGGATATGGTGCATGCATATCTCTTGTGCTGGGCTTGTACAGAGGGGTGAATTTCACCCAAGGAGAAAGTGCCCTAATCAACATCCTTCCATGCAATAGTTCTGAAGAATATGCCTTGGTGTTGCCAACTCTTGTGATTTTAATTGCACGTCTCACAATATTTAGTGTTCTTTTGTCAGGCTCCTGGAGTCATGTGATTAGGTGACAATCTCAGCTTTTATCACACACACACAAACCCCAAATTAGACATGATTTTTAAGGCAATCTCATGAGTTTAGGGGTCTGGACTCATTATTTTTGAAAGCTTGGGGTAAGCAATGCTGCTTTTTATACCATATATGCATCCTAGGAGGAGAGTTATCAGATTGACCTTCTGTTACAGGCTGGGTGGCTGTTTAAGAGAAGCCGGGCTCAGCTTTGCCTGTGGCTGGGCAGCAGGGGATGGTGATCAGAGGAAAAGACTACTTAAACTGAACTATAAACTCAATCTGCGGCAAGACCCAGGAGAGTGGAGCAAGGACAGTTCCCTCACTCTGCAGGGCTCAGGAGTAGGGGCAAAAGCAGAAGACTATGGAGTAGCCCAAGAGGGGCAGAATAATTATTAGTCTGGATATTTATTTGGACATATAGATTGACCTTTATGACCCTGGAAGGGGAGTGAACATTTAGGTGAGCTGGCTGGAGGGCCAGGCCTGGAAGGACTTGCACAGAGACAGGCAAGGAAGTAGCCACCAGAGGTGGCAAGAGGTGAAGTCTGTGCAACGCCTCAGCCTGACGCCCTGGCATGCGACGGCAGTAAGAGCAGTTGCTTCCACCTTTCTCTCTCTTAGCTCGGCTCAGTGGGCACAATAAGTAAATATCAATGGAATAATAATATTAAGTGTGTGTGGGGGGGGGGTGGATTCGTAATCCAGAGGACATCTGAGAAACTGATGAAAGTCTATATATGTTAATTATGCTGCTCAAAAACTGTCAGTAAACAGGCTGGATATTAAATGGAATTGGCCTGAGATGACAGGTCTGCACTGCCCTTTTTTTTTTTTTTATTTTAATTATTTATGAAAACACCCTGGCTAGAACTGAACATTCTTAGTTCAAAATGTTTTAGTACTGCGCCAGCTTTGAACTGTAAAGCACTTGGAGAGATGAATGAGAAAGAGTTGTCAAATTTCACTCTTCTTTCTCCAAGTGATTCTGCATCCTCTGCTGAAATGCTACTTTGCAGTTTCCTTCAGCAACACCTCTCATTAAGTCACAATAGAGAGCCGTGTGCCTCTGTCATCACCCCCCGCTGGCTGGGAGGGCGGGGTCCCCCCTCTCTTGCAGCCGACGAATGCCACTGCCACAGTCATCACGAACCCACACGATAGTGGCACTGACAGGCACTGAACTTAGGGCCTGATCTAAACCTTACTGATGTTACTTCAGTCTTCTCTAGATCAGGCCCTTAGCACTCAATCCTGTCAGGTGCTGAGCTGCTCTGGGAAACACTGAGTGCCCTCCATTCCCATTGCCTTTAAACAGTTGCTGAAGGCATTGCTGGATGCCCCTTTATTTTTAGACAAAGGCGCTGAGTTATTAATAGTGAGCCAAATCCTGATTGATGCTGATCATCTGCAAGTCCCATTGAAGTCAATGGGCAAGGGTGGACTGGCCCACGAAAACACTGTGCCTCTCTGGTAAACCACCTGGATTTTTTTGTTTGTTTTTTTACCTACTCCAAGGGACCAGGGACCATTTTAAGGTGTGATATCTCACAACGATTCCATGCTGCTGGCAAGCCAGGAATCTCAGCTTTCCAAGCAGGTATGGCTGCTCTTCTTGGCTTTAGCAGTTCATGAAATATCAGGCCTTACAAATCACATTGGGTCTGATCCAAAGCCCCTGGAAATCAATGGAAATCTTCAGCGGGTTTGACTCAGGCCCATTAGTCTGATTATAATTTTGCAACAACCTATGCTCACAGATCATCATCCAGCAAACCCGCCCTGCTAGTCAGAGCTGAAGCTCCACTCCATCAGCCCACTATGCAAATTCCATCACTGTCTGGGGCTGCTAAAGCCGGCCACATGCCTGGACTCTCTGTAGAGTACACGCCTTTATTCCCAGGCCACTTCATTCCTTTCCCCTTTATCCCTTTTATTTTTATTTTATTTTCTTACAACGTCTGTACAATTTCACTCTCGATAACACATGAGTTAATTAAGCCGTGATCTCCTGGAGACAAGTTGCTACAAGAAGATAAGCGACAGCTTCTGTTCACCGTAAACAGCTGTGCTCCTGACCAGCTTCTGGGATTTGCTGCTTTTGTATAGGAGACAAAACAACCATTGCCAATTAAACCTGGACATAATATTTTTTCTACGATCGGTGAGTTTCCTGACGTCACTTTCTCCACAATCCTTTCAAAGGCGCCTGGAGTGCATTGTGCAGCTTATGCGAAATTAATACCTGAAATGGTGGCACCTCAAGCCAGATAACAGTGTCAATTTGTGATGGCTGCAGATATGAAGCATGAAAGACAATAGACAAGCTGTGCTGGCCCCTTAGCTGTGAGTCACGAGATAACATTCTGATCAGACATTACAACAGGGTCTGATCCTGTGCCACTGTTGTTGACGAGAATTTAGTTATTGACCTCAGTGGAGAAGCCAGGCCCTATTTCTATAACAGGTCAAATGTAAACTCGAGGAATAACCAAATCCAAATTCAGCAACATTAATTTGGACCCACGGTTTTGATTCTGCCCTTTTCAGCGGTATGTGGTTCTGATTTGCATTAACATTCCTTAGTTCAATTTCTGGATTCAAATTTTGAAAGATTTGGGATCTGTATCCAGATGCAAACTTTATAGTGTTCTCTTGTACCCAGGTTATAACTTATTAAAATGTGCCATAATTCCAGGGTAGCTACACTTCAATTGCCGCCTGAATACCCTGTGCTTTGGGTTTTCAGTATATTACCACTAGTTCACATAGTGGGGGGAGTTAACAATATGATTGAATTACTTATTACCCCTTCAGAGAGACAAGGTGGGTGAGATAATATCTTTTATTGGACCAACAATAATACCTTTTATTACCCTTTAGCATTCTCCTTAATACATACACCATTAGAATCCAGGTAATATCCAGGTGTTGTTACCACATTGTAACTCTCCGTTGCCACAAGGCCTACAAAAAACGGTGGTGTTAGCCAGCTGGTGCGCTGAGCCCGCTGCCCGTCATGCAGACGAGGATTGCCCCTTGTCCCTACCTGTCGTCTCGTCTTACATTTAAACCGTCAGCTCTCTGGGGCAGTGGCCATCTTTTTGTGCTGTGGCTGGCACAATGAGGTCTGGGTCCATGACTGGGGCTTATAGGTGCTACCTCAATACAAAGGAATATGATTGGCATTTTCACTCATATTTTGAGATTTCCAGTGATGTGGATTAGAGGTAACTACTGCTGCTACTAATACCTAGCTCTTATCTAGTGCTTTTTGTCAGTAGATGGCAAAGCACTTTACAAAGGGAGGTCAGTGTCATCATCTCTCTGGTTTTTTTTACAGGTGCCAAAAGATACAACCTCAGTGTAAATGCACTGTAACGACATTGTAATGATAGCACCTTCGGTATAAAGTGGGACCTATGTCTGTAATGGGCTGAATCAATGTGTCGGCTCCAAATGCCCCCACGTTTTAGAAGAGTTCAGATCTGGAACCAAACCATGTGATTCACCTTCCACACTGCTTTCCATCCACCTTGCTCTTATCTGCTAGTGGGTAGAAGACAGTGTTTTGAAAAGACTGCAGCTACAGCAAGGTCTCCCTTGATGAAGATACACACCCGCACTTGGTCAATTCAGTCCATAGTCCAGGAGTTCCCTTGGTTTCCTCACTGAGCTCTCACAGAGAAGCTTCAGTGACTAACGTTTCTACCATCTCTGTTTGGCTAGGAAACTCCGTCTCCTTCTGGCAGATGAAGACCTGGCTCCAGTTATTCACACCTTCGTCGCTTCTTGGCTGGACTACAGTACGAAGCCTTCAGCGGTTAAAAACTCCAGCTGGTTCAGCACTCTGCAGCACAACTCAGCTACACAGGATATACTACAAACACATCAAACTTATCCTTCAATCTCTACAAAAGCTTCCCAGAGAATTTATTCAAAGAACTCCATCATCTCAGTCCAGGATAATAAAAGATCATCTAAAGCTCTGGGAAGGACCTTGGTTGACAACTCTGCTCCTCTGGCACAAGGGAACGCTCTAGAACAGAGGTGGGCAAACTGCGGCCTGCGGGCCACATCTGGCCCGTGGGACCCTCTTGCCTGGCCCCCGAGTTCCTGCCTGGGGAGGCTAGCCCCCAGCCCATCCCCTGCTGTCTCCCCTCCCCCGAAGCCTCAGTTCACTTTGCTGGCGGTGCAATGCTCTGGGTGGTGGGACTGCAAGCTCCTGGGGCAGCACAGCTGCAGAGCCGCAGCCTGACCCAGTGCTCTGTGCTGCACGGTGGCTTGGGTGGCTCCAGCCGGGAGGCCTGGCTGCCTGTCCTTGTGCTCTGGGCGGCGCGGCTGTAGCACCACCAGCCACCAGTGCTCCAGGCAGTGTGGTAAGGGGGCAGGAAGCAGGAGGGTTGCATAGAGGGCAGAGGAGTTGGGGGGGGAGTCAGGGGCTGAGGTGTGGACAGTAGTTGGGGTGGTCAGAGGGCAGGGAACAGGGGGGTTGAATGGGGCAGTGGAGGGGGAGGGAAGTCAGGGCAGAGGTTCTGGGGGCTGTCAGGGGACAGGGAACAGGGGGTTGGATGGGGCAAGAGTCCTGGGGAGGTCATCGGGGGTGAGAAGCAGGAGGGGTTGGATGGGGGTTGGGGCCAGGCCATGCCTGGCTGTTTGGGGAGGCACAGACTCCGCTAACCGGCCCTCTATACAACTTTGGAAACCCGATGCAGACCTCAGGCCAAAAAGTTTGCCCGCCACTGCTCTACAATATGAGTAAACTTCATCTGTTTGGGAGACAGAGCTATCACAGGGGCTGGTCCCAGACTGTGGATTGAACTCCCCAAGGAACTGGGGACTATCACAAACCTCCCCACTTTCCAGCTGAAGTGGAAGGTGCATTGTTTTTACCTTGCCTTCTCGAACAAACACATACCATCAGGTATACTTATATTAAAGAGAAACATTACCAAATGAGACACTCTCCTGCACACGCTACTCCCGCTGGGGCCAGGATGGGAGAACAAACACCCTGTGACAGATGTGTAGTTCCGTTGTTTACTGCACTCCTGGAAGTCGCTCAGATACTACAGTGATGACACAGTGTAAAAACAGTGTAGAATAAAATAGTCTGCTGTTGCATTTGCTCTCAGTGGTGCCAGGGGGCACTGTAGGTATGGAGCAGGTATCAGAGTACCGGAGGGCTTCCAGTATTGTGGACTGAATGCTCGTGAAACAGAGATGGAGAGAGTGAGTAATACTTCACTGGTGGAAAATAGTCCAGTGATTAGTGTTTTAGTGTGGGATTTAGGAAACCTGAGTTCAATTCCTTGTCACTTAGCCTCTCCATGCCTCAGTTTCCCAATGATAGCACTGTTGTGAGGATCAGTACATTAACGATGGTGAGGTACTCAGATTCTACAGTGCTGCGGGCCGTCAAAGTTTGGAAGCAAAATTGATGGTGGCTAATGGTCACGTAGGGCCTCGTGGTGGGTTAGAAATCCATCAGATTGGTGGGATGTGAGACTTTTAGAATTATGGATTCAGAATAGCCCCCTCTTGGGCAGCCCTGCTCCTAGCACAATTGCCAGAATATTATAAGTCATATGCCAGCAGCATCTTATTAAATACAAAGTGAATCACTCAGGGCTGGGGGGAGGGGGAAGGGAGGGGAGCTCCATTTTCCATTTCCGTCCCTGAATGTGGTTTTAATGATTTTAAATCCTTTCAACCCAATTACTGCCCTGTATTCCAACTAGTGTCTCTGGGCTATTGTGCACAGCAGCCATTATCCAGCAGCCCATAGAAGAATTAGTACCTGGAGAGTCTGCACTGGGAAATAAATCTTTCCTTGACATTTCAGGACCAATTTTCAGCCAATTAGAGCACACACTGCTATGCAGGTAATGTGTATCCAAACTGTTCTCTCCACTGAAAAGGCCAAACAGAGAACAAGTAAAATCCATTCCAAGGGAAAAAAAAGATACCTATCACAGTCTGGTAACTTACTGGTTCTAAGTGACAAGTTCTGCACCCTGCTGCAAACAACTGGAATTGCTGACACTGGGTGTGAGAGGAGCGGGCACATACATCCGGTTATTTGAGAAAGAGGGAATGATGGGCAGAAAGTGACAGAGAGGGAGAGGCAGAGAGGAAGACAGAGGAAAGGGAGGGGGCAGGAGAGAGAGGGAGAAAGGGGACTGGTGTTCAAAGCAGCATTGGGGGCTGGGAATGGTATTCTGAGACGGGCAGGTGGGATCTAGTATTCTGAGCAAGGCTTGGGTGGTGGGGTGGGCTGGGAGAGTAACTCAGGTAATAACTGAGTCAAATGCCTCGGACCTCCTTGTGCCTCTATTGACCCACCTGGGAAAGTGGATTGCAAATGAAGGGGTGAACCTGCCCAAAAGCTGTTGATGTGGGTGAGCTGAGCTTTTCTTGGGAGGGCGGGTGGGGAATTTAACATAAATAAATACAAATACCTGACATGGCGCTGTTGCCTGAATGTCCATGGAGTTCAGGTTTTGAGCCTGCGTACTAAACGGCATGCACAGGCACTCGCTGACCATGCCCAGTTCCTGTACAACATTTGATTTGCCCCTCACATTCACATCACAATGTCAGGTCCTGGATTGCCATAATCACAGCTCCTGAGACTTATCTTAGGTCTCCTCAGTGCTGTCACAAAGATCCGGCTAGTCCAGTACATTGGTTTCAATGCCCTTTAACTTAAGAGTTCAGAAGAGAGTCCCATCAGGTATCTTCAATTACAGTGTGAAAATGACATGAAGCCAGAAGAGCCAGTTCTTCTCAGGCCTGCCTCCTAATGATGCTTGGTCCATGATCAAGGGTGGACCAGACAGTAACAAGCCCACCTAGACAATGGGGACTTGAGAGACCAATGTGAAGTAGGGAAAGGTGCCCACCTAGAGAGCTCCACATAGGCCTTCCCCTCTTCCTAAGAAGTGATAAATCCAGGTAAATCTAAGGAGATGCACATATAGCACAAGATTTGCCAATCATTAGAACATAAGAATGGCCACACTGGATCAGACCAAAGGTCCATCTAGCCCAGTATCCTGTCTTCCGACCAGGCCGGCTTTAGCAAATGCGGGGCCCAATTCGTACTCACCCAGCGGCGCTTCGGGTCTTCAGCAGCACTTCGGCAGCGGGTTCTTCACTCGCTCTGGGTCTTTGGCAGCACTCAAGGACCCGCCTCCGTAATGCTGCCGAAGACCCGGAGCACCGCCAGGTAAGTAAAAATTTAAAAGGCGCTGGCGCAGGGCCCTCTTCGGCTCAGGGCCCATTTTTGGGGAATCAGGCGAATCAGCCTAAAGCCGTCTCTGCTTCTGACAGTGGCCAATGCCAGGTGCCCCAGAGGGAATGATCACTGGCTCATCAAGTCCAACATCCCACCACTGGGCACATCCATCAGCTGAATGTTGGAAACAAAACTAAAAATGCTGGTCTTTTGTACAAGGTAAGGAGAATATGGGGAGATCTGAGATGTGCAGACTGCAAAGTGGCAGGAGATTCTAAACACACACTACCACCACTCTCAAGCTTAACTGCGGCCTATTTAAAATCAGGAGGAAGAGTCACTTCAGAGCTAGTTCTCCTTTACTGCCACTCATCTGCCTCTGATTTCTTGCATCTCCATCGCTTCCCTCTATTAATCTGATGGAGCTGTCATCACAGCCTTCCTAATTGCTAAAAGCTGCAAGTTGTCTCCTGCACTGTTCCCGCCTGTAACATATGCTACTAATAATCCTCCGAACTTCCTATGCCCCAGTGGCATGCCAGAGATTGTGGGAAAATAAGAAACCATTGTCATCTTTGACAAACTGAGGATAGAGGGTGTCTCATTGCTCTAACCTCCCTGACTTTTCTGTTCCCTCTCTCTTGCCTTGTTTCCACGGCAACCAAAATAAGGGTATTGAACTACAACAACAACAACAAAAAAGAATCCCAAATGGAATCATTCCTCTGCTGCCAAGAGCAGCCTCTGTCTCCCCAAGGAGCCTTCAGGAAGGTCAGCCTCAAGTTCTTGTCTCTCTCCACCGTGCAGGTGAATGACCCTACAATCAACTGGCTTGCCAGCTGAGGTGCCTGCAGATGGGTTGGCTGGCCTGCTCCGAGAAAGCCAGTGGGGAGGGACTGATGAAAGAGTGGTTCCAGTAGCCCAGGGTTTCAGAGATGTGGGTTCAATTCTCTGCTCTCCCCAAGACCCCCATGTGACCTCGGAGAAGAAATCACTTAGCCCCTCTATGCCTCTCCGTGCAGGATATCAATCAACAGATGGTTCAACCAATGAAACAAAATAATGAACCATTGGATCATCAAGGCACACTTCCACTGGCTGATCTGTGACTGGAGGACAAAGAAAGAAGCATGATCCAATGCTTAGGGTGGTAGCCAGGAGCTCAGGAGACCCTGGGGTCAATTCCCTGTTCCATCACAGACTTCCTTTGTAACATTGGCCAAGCCACTTAGCTTCTCTGGGCCTCAGTTCCCCACCTGCCAAATGAGAATAATAGCCCTGCCCTGCCTCCTAGGGATGCAGTGACATGTTCCGATACTACGGTGATGGGGACTGTACCATATCTAAGATACATATCTAGGCCACAGAGGCTAACACGAAGGGGCTATAAAAGGAAGGCACCATGGCAGCTGGTCAGCCTTGGATACCAACCCCAAGAAAACAGCCATCTGAAAAGACCATCACCGGCCCTTCTCTTGAAACATGTCTCCTCCAGCTGCCGCTAATGCATCACAGAAAGTTGCCATTAGCCTGTCTGTCAGAAGGTTTGCATGAAAGTGGAGTAAGAAATGGGACTAAAGTTCTGTTAACATTTTTTTGGTTGAAAATGTTCCTCTTTTCCCATCAAAATTCCGTACTTTGAATTCCCCTCCTTTCCCCCCCTCCCCCACACCAACTCTAGTTTTTGACCTGGTGGCAGTCTTTATTTTTTTTTTCAATTTCTAACGACAACATGAAAGTTGTCCAAACAGAGCTCTGGGTGTGAACAGGGCTGGTGCAACCATTTAGGCGACCTAGGCAGTCACCTAGGGCGCTAGGATTTGGGGGGTGCCATTTTCTTCAGCAGCAACCAGAGGCTGGATCTTTGGCCGCCCCAGTCGCTGCTCGCATTTAGGCGGAGGGAGCTGGGGCAGGGAAGCACGGGAAGGGATGCCTGCAGCAAGTAAGAGGTGGGGGGTAGAAGTCAGGGGAATTCCCTGCCCCAGATCACTCCTGTCCTGCCTCCTCCCCAAGCATGCCATGGCTGCTTCACTTCTCCCACCTTCCAGGCTTGTGGCGCTTAAGCTGATTGACGCCACAAGCCTGGGAGGTGGGAGAAGTGAAGCAGCCACGGCGTGCTTGGGGTGCTTGTGCTCGTGCGTGGAGCAGGGGTGAACTGGGGTGGGGGGGTGCCTCAGAGCGGGGGGGTGAAGTGGGGAGCTGCCGTAAGGGGGGCGCCTCAGGGATGAGGGGGGGAGCTGTCGGGGGGGGCACGCCCCAGGGCAGAGGTGTGGGAGGGGGCTCAAGGTGGAAGTTTCACCTAGGGTGCGAAACATCCTAACACCAGCCCTGGGTGTGAATTCAAACATTGCCTACGAAATTATACATCCCCCAGTTAGCCCTGGACCCTTAGCGAAATTCAGCCCTGACAGGCGAAGGAAAACAACATTCCATTAACCCATATGCCCACCCACTCCTCAGAAAACACATGAATCTTGATTCATGCCTTCAGAGTTACCAGATTCAGGCTATTTCAAACACGGGGTTTAATCCCAACAGTGAAGGGAGCTTCTAGAGAACGTCCTGAAGTCAGGTCCTTGTCTATTAACTCAAAGCATCCCCCAAGTAAAAACATCTCCAAAGCCAACAATATTGCACAAGGAGAAAGGTGGTCTTGCCGTACAAGCTATTTTGGGCTTGCTGGGACAAAATCAACATCTTAAAATCAACCCAGAGTTCAACAGATTCTGGCGGATTGGCATAACGCGCTCCCAGAGAGATGCGCATTCAGTAGGCAGGTGGCCACGCTGTGCACCTGCTTAAGCTTCTGGACAGTCGGCAGGTGCAGCCTTTGCAGCAGCCTGACGACAACAGCAATTAGCGCGCTTGATCTGCAGATCCCAACGGTGGGTCAGTTCCATTGTCCTGTTTTTACTAAGGGCATGGACAGATGAGGGGACTTGCACATGGTCGCACAGTGAGTCAGCAGCAAAGCTGGAGAGAAAGCACTGACTCCCAAGCCTCCGATGCACTGGATGATAGCTCTGCCCAGTCCCTCCAGGTGCACAATAAAACTAACATTCTATTAAGAGTCAGGACTGATTTGGTGGGAAGGCGTCCACATCACTTAAAGTGATCTGTCTGGGCCTCTTTGATGGCAATCTCAGCAAAGGCCACAGAGATGGAGATTCACATGCCAAAAATGCCTAAAAACAAGATTTCTGTTGCCTTCAGAACAAGATTGATGCAGCGGAGAGACCATTTACAGTGCCGCTTTCCCCGCTGCTCCTCTGGATCAACACTTCTCTCCCATCTACGTTATATCCACATTTAGTGCACCCAGTATTGTAGGATTTAGCTAATAAATAGAGGCCTCCAAAACACCAGTGCTGGCAGTCAAACACCTCTCAGGAGCAATCAAGTTACTGAGCAAATGACAAATACATATTTATTTATTTGCCAGCAGTTGGTTCAGCAGCAAGGTAAAACAGAGCATCGTCGCCTGCCATCAGCGCCGCGGTCCAGCTGTGCGGGCAATATCGGCACAGCTGCCGGAGGCACGCTGCAGTAACTGCAGCTCCAGTCACTGGGCAAATTAAAATTGTGTCCTGCGCCGGCTTTTGCTTCTTCTGTACTTAGCGACACAGGGATGCTGAAGGTGATGGCAGCACTGCATGGAGAGAGAGTAACATGGGAAAAATGCCATGTGATGGTGTGAATAAAGACTGCAGCTTAATGCATATGTACAAGGCACCTTAATGCAGTTTTTGATATGTAATGACAACAATGGCAATTGTGGGTCAAATTCATCCCTGGTGTAAAGATCATCATAGTTAATTAAACTCATACCCAATCTGAATGTGGCTCATGAACCATCCAGCCCTCAGCAGGAACATCACAAATATTGTGTTGGACCTCAGCGCACACATTACTCATATACCTTGCACAAGCTCCCACCATCTGAGGTGGAGAAAAACCTGTCAATCCATTGAGCCCTGGTGTCATCATGATTCCATGGCCTAATGAAGACAATCTGCTGCCCTAGGCATGACGCACACAGAGTACCTTGCAGTCCCACCCCCATGTCATGACTCCACCCTGTATCCACCCCTTCTTGGGACAGCCTCAGGTTTCAGAAAGAATATGAATGGGGCCATTCTTAGAGCTCATTTCAGGGTTTCTGCAGACTGAAGCAGGCTCAGATTGCATGTGGTCACCATTATGTCCAGGTTTTCCTTTACATACATCAGGATCACCCTCGCCCCGTCCCCCCAAACATCCCAACCATTGGTGATCACACTTGTTCCCTTTAGTCCAACAGAGCTTAGTTTTGCTGATCTTCAGGGCATGTTGTCAGAGTTGGGGATTTTGCTAGAAAGGGCTGATGGCACGGGACAAAGGTTCTGCAGTGGTCTGACAGTTTACCTCTCACGCTCCATTCCTCCAGGTATTGATACACATGATAACACACATTTTTTTTTAATCTTTGCACTTGTAGATGTCATTAGGCATTTTATAAATGAGTGACAAATAAGTGAACACAATTTGAGTTTCCCAAGTTTATGATGAGACTTGAAATCAGACATCTTGGGTTGTGCATATGTTGGGCCGTTCTAGCAGCAATGTCTCTAGGAGTCAAGACCAGCGTGAGAGAGACATGGAAAAGCTGCGAGACAAAGCAAAGAACTGGCTAGAAAATCATCTGATCCAAATGGATTGTTGGGGAGGAGGCTGCAAAGTAGTGTTTAAAAACCAGCTGTGTGTTGCTGAAACGAGATTACAACAGCAACAGGTGCATTCCAGTGCCAGCTAAATCCCCATTAAATCAGATTAATGCAGATGGTCTTTATGTAACTGACCAGGAAGACCAATACTGTTGGTTCAGTTGGGGAGGTAAAAAAAAATCTTGTTTGACAAAAAACATATTATTGATTACACACAGTGACCTCAATCAGGGCTACCCTAGTTCAGGGATTGCCTAATTAGGGCTGTCTGGATAGTACTCGCTAAATCAGAACTATCGGTACTAGCTACATCGCAGATAATACACTGCTGCTCTAAAGTACTAATGGAAATTTTCTTTTAGTTGAAGTAAGAGGGACCTGTACTTTTCTATCCTTGCTGTCACCATGAAGTGCCCAGGAACACCGAGTGACATATCGGACATTCTTAGGCAGCCACAGATCTATTGCAATTAGGACTGGTCCAAAATTTTCAAATTAAATGTAGGTTTCGTTGGAAAAGGGTGACTCACTGAAGCAAAATATTTTGCCTAATCTATTACAAATTCAAGGACACTTTTGTGGGAAACACAGGTTGGTTTCCATTGGAAATCTGCTAGTATTGCAGGGTCCATTGCTCCATAGCCTGCCAGCCCTCAGAGCCTTGGTTTCAGGGGCTGATAGGTTCCCCCCTTCATGGCAGCAGTCCACAGAGCTCTGCAGGAGCTGGACTGACAGGCAGCAAGATGGAGTGAAAGTGACTTTATTTTTTCAGTTTCACCGATGCCATTCACTCAATAGCAGCTGTGAAACTGACAAGAGGATCAATTTGCTTTCAGGAACCACCATGTTTCCAAAGCAAAATTTGGGGTGACAGTTCACAGGAAATTTCAGTAAAATTTGCTCTTGTTCCAAACTGGAATGAAAGCAGAGTCCAAACTACAGAGATTCCTTGCAAACAGCCCCCCAATTTCGGCCAGTTCTACTTGCAATACATTTCCAGATATTTCTTTGCAAGTAGCCAAGACTTCCCCAAAATCAGGCTGGCAGTGCTGGGGGGTGGGGATGGAAGGCCAGGTCCTTCTTAGCTAGCATCCTGAAAGAACCTTAGAGACCCACCAAAGAGTTCTTTCTGTCTAAAAAATTCCACCTCACAATAGCACTCAAGTTAGGGTACTCAACATGGCTTAATGCCCTGGGTTTTCATCCCAGGAGACCTCTGCTCAGACTAGCAATGGTTCAGAAGCTCATCCAGCCTTCTCCCAGGCCTGCTAGCATGAAAATCGATGGGGACAGCAATCACAGCTACTGAGATTTCCACTTCAGTTTTCATTCCTAGGGAAGCTTTCACGCTGAGTCACACCCTCACCTTCAACCCAGGAACAGAACTCTCTTTATAGTAGCTATTGGGAGCTTTCACAGGAACATTCCCGTTCACAATGTTCCCCTTTCACCCATTACTCTGTAAGGTGGCAAGAAGATATCATGAGATCTTATTCCTTGTGCATCTTTTTGCCTTCGGGAACCTGCCAAGCGCACACAGGATAAAAAAGAAAAGGGGCACTGGGAACCATGGGTTATTTTCTCCATGAGCCATTTTCCAGTGGCCTATAGCTAAATTAGTGCCTAGAGATAGAGGTTACAGGGAGATATAAATCTCCCTGTGACATTTCAGGACGGACTCCTGGCCAATTAGAGCACACACTGTTACACTGGTAATGCATATCCCAGCCCTCTCTGTGTGACAAAGGCCAAATCTGGAGGAAGTAAAATCCATCCAGAAAAAAAAAATCCCCACTGCAGAATCGTAACTTCAAGGATATACATGGCAAGTCCTATGAGCCGGCAACGCTAGCTTGCCACTGCCTGCTGGGGCACAGAATCATCCCTCATCTGGATTCAGAGCATGATTTCCCAGTTTTAGAGAGCCAGGCGAATGATTTAAAGTACTGCAGAGATTGCTGAAGGCAAGCAGGGTGGGCAGCACCTGCCATGGTTTGAATCAGATCCTGCAGGATCATCACTGGCTGCTGTAAATGGGCTGCAGCTGGCACTTTTCCTTTCCAATGACCAACGCAGGTGGGACTCCTAGAATATTGAGGCATTTCATTATCCATCACTCTGGCAAGATCTAAGCAGTGCTGTGTTGGGGGGCTGGCATGGAGGGACTGCGTACTTCACACATACACTGACAAACAATGGAATCCACAGCATTCCCAGGAGCTTAAAAGTGTCCTGTTCTCCACTGGGAGAGAGCTACTGAGGTAGACAGGACTTGTTATTGCCTCTGAGTTTGTACAGCACCAAGCACGACAGAGCTCTCCTTTGCCTCTCTAATTCTGATGTGGGTAAATTGAAGCAGGTGGAGATTAAATGGCCTAGGACCTGATTCTTCATTGCCCTGAACCCTGTGTAGCTGTAACGCAGGCAGGAGTGAACCTGGGACCTCTGGTGCTTAGTGCATGAGCCTCTACAGCAGGAGAGGGCAAGCTTTTTGGCCTCAGAGCCACATCAGGTTTCCAGAATTGTACAGAGGGCCGGTTAGCGGAGGCTGTGCTTCCTCAAACAGCCAGGCGTGGCCCAGCCACACCCCCTATCTGACCCCTCCTGCTTCTTGCCTGAGGCGACCCCCCAGGGACTCCTGCCTCATTCACCCCCTGTTCCCTGTCAGCACCCAGAACCTCTGCCCCTGACTGCCCCCCGTACCACCAACCAACTCCCGCTGTGTCTTGACTCCCCCCCCAGGACCTCTGCCCCCATTCAACCCTCCTGTTCCCCACCCTCTAACCGCCCCAACCCCTATCCACACCCCTGCCCCAAACTCCCTTGCCCTCTGTCCAACACCTCCCTCGCTCCCTGCCCCCTTACAGCGCTGCCTGGAGCACCCCTCTTCTTCCTGACTGTCCCTGTGGGGACCTTTGTCCCACGCCCATCAAACCACCCCTTCTCCCTGTCCCCTGACAATCCCCTGGGAACCCCTGCATCTTACTGCCCCCCCTTTGGGACCCCTGTCCCCATTCAACCCTCCTGTTCCCTGCCCTCTGATCGCCCCAACCCCTATCCCACAGCCCTGACCCCTGACTCCCCCAAACTCCCCTGCCTTCTACCCCAAACCCACCCACCCCCGCTCCCTGCCCCCTTACCACGCTGCCTGGAGCACCAGTGGCTGGTGGTGCTACAGCTGCACCGCCCAGAGCACCAGGATAGGCAGACGCGCCATCCAGCTGGAGCCAGCCATGCCACCGCACAGCACAGAGCACTGGGTCAGGTTGCAGCTCTGCAGCTCCGCTGCCCCAGGAGCTTGCAGCCCTGCTACCCAGAGCATTGCACTGGTGGCGCAGTGACCTGAGGCTGCGGAGGACGAGGAGCAGCAAGTGAGGGGCAGGGCAGGACCTCAGGGCCTGGGCAGGAGGGTCCCGTAGGTCACCCGTAGTTTGCCCACCTCTGCTCTATCACATGAGCTGAAAGCCAACTGGCTATTAGCTAAGGCTGTAGAGCAGACTCATTAATTTCTCTCTCTCTCTCTAAGTGGTGTGGGTGCCACTAGATGAGACACAACACCCCACCCAGGAGGTGTGCACCCGGTTCCCTGTACACTTTGAATTACCTGATCCGGATCCTGCTAAATGTTATTTTGTCCTGTGAACTGAATCAATGCAGTGTCTACGCCACACCCTGCACGGTCGCAGCCACATGCTTAGCAGAATGTAGGTGAGCTGGAGGGATTTTTAACTAACGCTGCTCCAGCTGCCAGTTCTCACAGTGTCTGCAGAGCTGGCTGCAGGAAGTGATCACTGAAAACTCACTGCATATTCACTTGCTCCGAAAATCTCCAGCGGATTCTGAACAGCTAAGCTCCTGCTGCAAGAAAAGATGCTGCAAAATGAGAGAGATAGAGAGACGTACACAGCTTCTTCTATGGAGGAGCACAAGGGGTTAACGCAAACAGGATTCTGTTACTTGGCCTAATTCCCTTGTTTCTGTAAAGCTAAAAATAATCACAACATGTTTCCACAAGAGTCTTACTTCCTCACCCCCATGGGAATCAGTAATAGCATCAAAGAAAAGCAGTCCCTAAAGAGGCTTGTCAGCTGCAGATATATACAAGCCTGGTGAACAATTCGTAGCAAATAATTTACTCAGCAAATTTCACTCGCACTCTTCCTTTGCTGTTTGCAAATGTGCGCAGGAAGGAGTGGCATGTTTTTCAAACTTAATTCAAGTAGCACCTTCTTAGCAGCCTGAGGATGGCTCGCCTCCATCCATATCATTTTCATCTTTTCCCTTCTCTAGCTAACATCGACTACTTCCCTCTGTGTTTCTAATGGACCTGAAGGAGTCTTGTCACCTACTTTATTTGTGCTCCAACACCAGTGAAGATGGAAGAGGAGCTGTTGGGAGACGAATCAGACACACAGCTGATGCTGCGTGCCCAGCAGAGAGAGGAGCATCACTTTTGCTTTCCCCTGGGTCCCAGGGAGTTGCTGATTCATTTTAGTGGTTTTTTTGTCTTTTGTATTCCTCAGAAACACCGGGTGTGAAAATGACAAAGAAGGGTTCCCTAATGAGTGATGGCATTTCGATAATCTGTGGGCATGCATGGTTTATTTTAAAGCAGTTTCCTTTGTGGGATAACAGCCCCTCTGAGAGCATCTCATTGTGGCATTCTCTGTGGGTACTGCATTAGTCACGGAGGCTGAAATGGATCTGGAGGGTTAACTAAACCACCTGTCCCCCTTTTCTTGCCAATGTCATGCCTATTCCAGGGGAAAGGTGAGACTCATACATTTCTCTAATGGAGGCGTATGGTAGGAGCCATTATCTGCTGGTATACAAACATACCCAGCAGAGAGCACTGTATGACCCGCCTCTCTAGGTACAGAGGAGTAGAAAACAAACACATACACAAGAACATGGTACAGTAGTCTTGAACACAGACCTCCTGCACAACAGAGAGACGTTATTCCAACTACATACTGATTATACTGTGCTAAATGGTGAAAGCAGTGAGAGCCTTTGTAATCTGTGGCTTCTTTATCTCCATTTGTATGGTTGAATGAATGCATTCTGATCGGCATCCGGACTCCATTACACAGTATCATAACAAACACGCCAGGCAACTGTGTGGGAAGATGAATATGCTTTGGTGAAAGATGGGGTTTTCCACCCACTTTTGTGAAGTTCAGGGGTGCTGCTTGGGGACATATGGAATCAGGAATGGGTCCTAACACTTTTCATGAGAGGTCAGCTCCTCAGAAGGTCTAAATCAGCATAGTTCCATTGACTTTAATCATTGGGTACGTCTATACAGCAATTGCAGGGTGTGATTACTGCTTATGCAGACACACTTGAGCTAGCTTAAATCTAACTAAGCCCCAGCCCTGGAGCAACAAAGCCACAATTTTCCATTTTTCAGTTTTCTGATGAAAACTCAAACTATTTTTGCAGAACATTTTCTGTTCCGTTTTCAGCAAATTCCCCTCCCAGAATGATTTCCCACCCACCCCGTCGTTGAATGTGAGACCGCTATACCTAGCTTGTGTTTGCCTTAGTTCAGTTTCATCTCAATCTTCTTTCGTGTTCCACCTGCTGTGTTGTTATTATGTATGATTTGTATTGAGGAATCACAGTCCCAGGCCAGGACCCCACTGTGGAAGGTGCGCTATAAACACAGAACAAAAAGACAGCAATTCTACTCGCCCTGTGCCCTTGGGAATCATCACACACTTGTGAGCACTTGTCATGCCCTCTTTGCCCCAGGTGTGGCTTGGCCCCGCTGCATGTATTTAGTTCTTTTCATCTCCTCCCAACCCATCATCTCTCCAGCCCCCTAATCGCGCTCAAGATCTGCCCTCTATGTGCTAGAGCTCAGCCCACCTTCTCAATAGGTTTGCAGAGCATTACCCAGCATGCTCTGGGCTGTTGTGTTTGCTTTTCAAACTAATACACACGTTTCAAGATGTACCAGAAACCTAACTCAGACGGGGCTACTAAAGGGACTGAGGGTGTGTGCAGGCGAGAGAGCAGCCAGCTGGGATGGATGAACCTTTGCATTCCACTCTTGGGGCCAGATTCACCCCAGCTTTGTGTGACTGTGCTGAACTAATCCTCTTTGCCCTCTCCCCTGACCCACTAGCCTGCACTCACTGGCTAGGTCTACACTGCAATCTGAGGTGTGATTGCAGCTTTGATGGGCATTCCTGCATTACTATGGCTGAAAGTAGCACTGCAGATAGGATGGCATGAGCATCAGCATCACGAGTTGGTCCCCAGGGTCCCCAGTGTACAAGCACTTGCACTGCTGCAGCTACACAGCTACTTTAAGCCATGGTCGCACAGGTATGTCCACCCACCATGCAATCACACCTCAGACTGCAGTGTAGATCCACCCACTCTCTCATGGGGGAATCCCTCCAGTGCGCTCTGCCTGCCCCAAAGCTGCACAAGCAGAAGTCTTCCTGACTGAGCACTGTGGGACCACGGCTGGGATGCAAAACCCACCACCTAATCTACTCATCAGACCTTTCTCTAAGCTTCTAGGGTCCATACTTTTCCCCTCCTCCCTGCTGTTCACTATTGAGGAAATCTGCATGGTGCTGAATACCTCCCTGGTGGTGTAACTGAACTGATTCCATCCTGATGAGTTCCCAAGGAACAAGATCTCAGTTGCTTCTGCCGCACAGGTCCCAATCTGAGGCCTTAAATCCTTTGTCAGTGACAACTTCACCCAGAGATGCAGAGTCTCAGGTTCCCTAAAGGCAACCTCATGACACCTGCCACCCAGTACTGGTTGGGATCAGCTGTTCAGGAAAGCGTCTGGGATGGTCTCCAGCCATGAAAAATGCAAGACATGGCTGGTGACCCACCTTCCCACCTTTGCCCAGAAGCTGTAGCAAGGGCCTGATATGGAATACAGGGTGAATTATTGCTGTAAAATAATCCCCATCTTTTAATAAACTTTTGACTCTAGGTCAACTACATATAAAAAGGAGGGGTGTCCACGCAGATGGAAAGTGTTTACACCAGGGCCAAATTCTGTTGTCACTAGGGTAAATCTGGAGTCACACCACTTCAGTCAATGGAGTGACTGTGGATTTACTTTAGTGTAACTAGGCAGTGTTTGGGTCCAGTGGGGAACAGGAATTGCTTAGGGCACTCTCAGGAGATGAGTCTGTGCTAATGCTTATTATTATTTTGTATTTCAGCTGTACTGTGCTAGGTTCTGTATATAAACAGTAACAGACAGTCCCTGTCCCAAGGAGCTCACAGTCCAATACACCAGACAGTCAAAGGAAACAAAGGCACAAGGAAAGGAAGAGATTTGCCCAAGGTCCCACGGCAGATCAGTGGCAAAGCGGAGGATAGAACCCAGATGTCACCTTGCTCTGCCCTCTGGACCATACTCCTCCATCAATGGGCTGAAATTATTTATGAGGTTTATTACAACTCCACCACTCACCCTTCACATTTCTCTGGGGAGACAGTGGGGCACATCTCCAGCTGATGGACACTTTAATGGAGTTACACGGTTTGACATCAACTACACATCTGGACCAGCGCGTCCAGTGGTTAGAGCAAGTCAGGAGACCTGGGCTCTACACTCAGCTCTTCTTCTGATTAGCTTCGTGATCTGAGCAAGTCTCTCTGTCTCAGCTTTCCCCGTCTGCAAATAATGCTACTTACTCCCCTGTGTAAAGGGCTCTGGATTGCTGAACGCTAGGACATGATCACTCGCTCTCCTCCTCTTCTACCACCCTCATTTTAACTCCCACCTGAGCTCCTCTCAGCCACCACCCATGCTCTCCTCCTCCCTTGCTCAATCGCACTCACAGGGCGGGAAAGTCAGCATTTCATTTTCTAGCTATAATAAATTACAAGGTAATTACTCTGTATACAGAACAGGGCTTGAGCTGTATCGACTTCCAAAGACCACACAGTCTGAGTGCAGCCCAAACAAATCAATGACATTGTTTAGTCAAATAAAACCTTCGAGCTGTTCTAGCAGCCTGGTGATGCCCAAGGTCCTGGAATGGGCGTGTATTATTCTGGGACAGCCGATGGCTACAGGGCAAGTAGCAGCCTCTGAAGAATTGAGTAGGTAAATCTATCACATTCTGGTTGTTCACATTCACATGCTATCTAGGTAGATATGATTATCTACTTGTATCTAAAACTTTTGTAAAACATTTGTTAAGCCCTGGGTCCGCTCCATAGGCAGCGACTCTGTGGGTGCTCTGGGGCTTAAGCGCTCATGGAAAAAAAAAGCTAGAGCCACCTCTTGTTTGCGGTAAAAAAACTAGAGCCACCCCTGGGGGCGAGGAGAGGTGGGGCGAGGACGGGGCCTTGGGGGATGGGGCAGAGCCTCAGGGCTGAGCAGGGGTGGAGCACCACCAGGGAAAAATAAAAGTCAGCACCTTTGGTCAGATTCTTAGCTGGTGTATGTCAGCTTAGCCCTACAGACTTCAGTGGCGTTTCGCCGGTCTATGCCAGCTGAGGAACTGGCCTTAAGTATTGGTAGTTGTTTGATCGTTTGCAAATGCCTGTGACCGTGGATTAGCAGAGCTGGGTTGTGGCCCGAGGCTGTTGTAGTGTGGGCTGCTGAAAGTCAGGACTGAAGTTCACCAGTAGAGTTAAGTAGATTGTCCCAGGGCAGCAGGATCAGGGAGTGCTGTGGGTGAAGACGGAGAGCCAATGATAGAACATACATGGACTTAGGACTGGAAAAATCAATGGGGTTCTACAAGCTGGGATGGAGGGGCCAATGGCAAAACCAAGCAGAGGTCCCAGAAACGGAGCAACAGAGAGTATTGCAGATCACAACTGAGGCATATCGGCAAAATTATATATGGGGGAAGCCTACAATAAGTGTGGCTCCAGCCATCCACTCCGCTTCGCGGCACTCACAAGGTGAAAACCAGTGGAGTTCGCTAGAGAACAAACTACCATTCCCTGCTGGTTCTTTCTTTTTTAAACTTACCACAATGCCATTTTTAAACCTGGCTAGATAATGCAAAACATTTGCGTGTGGATTCCATCTTCCTCCCTTGTTAATTGAAATGCCAAACTTTTGAAACATTTCCAGCCAGTTCTAGCAATTCCCTGCCCCTGGAGAGGTAAACCACCCCAGGAGAATGAAACTAGTTGTCATCAGCATATTTGGAGTTCACAGAAACAAACAACACCTTCTGGAATCTAGTCTACATAAAGCCCTGTGTAGTGATTCTGGATGCCCGAGTTGAACCAACTTTTTAAAGGGGCCTGATTTTCAGGGGGCGGGGGCTCAGCACATCCTGAAAATCAGGCCCTCTAAGGTGTCTTTGTTGGACACCCTAAACCACTAGTTGCTTTGGAAAATCTTGGCCAAAAGTGTTTTGATTCACCATAGAAACAGCACAGCTTCAACACATCAGGCTGGAAAAAAAAATGTTCAAGCCAAACTAATAACATCCTGACATGCAGCAGAATTACAGCTACCAAGGTGACTGCATAACAATGGGAGCAGCTGCCATACATGAGATAAAAAAAGAGGAGAGATTGTTCTCAAACCATATAGATATATAGCCCAGGGTTCTGCGCAGCATCATGGAAACAATGAGTAGCTCCTTCATAGTAGTTTGAGATGACAGATGGTCCCTTGAGCCTGCTCTCTGACACTAATATGGAACAAGCAACCCTACTCAGGAAAGCACTTTGCGCCTGCTTAAGTACCATTGAAGTCAATGGGATTTGAGCACGTGCTTGAATGTTTTCCTGAACCAGGGCCTTTGGTCACCCATGTCCCCTTGTATGGTCCACTCTTGGTCAGTCCATTACCCAGATTGTCACTTCCTCTCCTGCTGGTGCCTTCCCCAGCTCACTAAGGCTACTGATCAGCACACCCGCTGGAACCAATGGAGTATTGAAATCTGCCCAGCCCTGCCTAAAACACCACCCCACTGCCCCTGCCCCTCCAACCACCACCTTCGTGCTAACTTCCTACTCAGCAAAGCACTTGAAGAAGCAGCTCTTTCATCTCTCCAAGCATGGCCCATTCATTGGTGTCCTTTGCCATTCCCAGCCCGGGTTTCGCTCTGGTCCCAGCACTGAAGCTGCTGTACTGGATGTATTCAGTGACCCTTCCTAGCTGGTGACAACATCTCTCTTCCCTCCTCCCTCTGTGATCTCAGCAATAACTGTTAAAACCCCTACCAAGACACAGCCCTGCACAGCACACAGAGATCTCCCCCTGGGGTGAGGATGAGAGAAAGAACGAACTGCACATGAGCTGCCTTATTAGTCACATGGCTTAACGCACGACCGGAAAGTGCTCAGCCATCACGGTGATGAGGGCGGAGTAAGATCCCATGCAGAACAGAATAAAGCCGTCTGTAGCCTGGTCTGTGCACAGTTTTTGGACCACTGTAGAAACCAGGTTGATGCAAGTGGTGTCAAAACCCCAGTGCTGATGCCGTTATGCCAGCACGAGATTGGTTATATTGCCCCTAATGGGAATGCTGCCCTGTGTGCATAGTAACAGGAAGACCCTCTTCCACCATGGGGATTAGGTAATGTCATGGTATCCGCCCATTTGCAAGTCAAATAACCTCAGCACTAGGGGGCTGCACTGCTTTGTTTGTAAACCAGTGCAGCAGAACAAAAGCCATGTGGACTATTATTATTTACTTGTATGGAGACAGCCCCTTGAAAGCCTGGCATGGTAGGTGTTGTACAAACACAGAACAAAACGATGCCTCTCGGCCCCAAAGAGCATGCAAAGCTATTTGGCATCGCGGGCCATGCCACCTTCCTGCACTTCTCCCCTGTGGTTCTCTAGTGGCTTGCCCATCAAAGCATTCCTTCTGGCTCTGGGCACAATCCCTGCCCTGTCTTCATCGGGCAGTCCCCTGGTTGTTCTTTTCCACCAACCTTCCCCCTTTCTCCTGGTTTTCCACGTAGTCCCACAACCTTCAAATCAGACCCAGGCTGCAGGTCGAATTCCACTGCACGACACTGAGTTGCTGGACTGCTCATCTAGGACAGGTGGGAATTTAAGGCCCTGGGTGTGTTATTTACAAGGCTCAACCTTCAATGCAGCGTCTCTAGCAAGAAGCCCCAGACCCATCTGTTCTAAGTGGCTTAAGAGCAAAGACCAGATAAGAGCAGTAGAGTCCCCGGCTACATTCACACAGTAAGGATGTGTCTAAAAGAACAAGTTGGTTCCACGAGCATGGTTGGCTCCCCATCTGAAACTGACGAAACTCTCCAAGTGTTCTGTCCCATGGTGGACTGCTCAAAGTCCCAGATTCTGGCTGAAGAGAGAGGTGCATTGAAAAGCAGGGAGATCCAGATTGGTTTTCTCGCTACGTTTTCCTCCTGCCACCCTCTGGAATTATTCCAACATGGCCCCACCCTTGTTCCTTACCCCTCTCCAGTCCTGCAGCTGGGGTGGGAGATTTGCCCACCTTCTCCTCTGTCTCAACCTGCGCAATAGTCAGACCTCCCTGCCCAGCACCGGGGTGGGGCAGGAGCTTTCCTATACTAAACAGAACAAGAGACAGTGCTGGACCAGCACTCAGCTCCCCCCTGCTGCCAGGCTCCTCAGGCTGGCAAAGAGCCTCCTCACCCTTGAATGGAAGGTGCAAAGGAGCACCACACTCTTCTGTATTTCACGTATCTCCCTGTTTAGTGCTAATGGTGAGTGGCGCAACAGTAGAGCTGTTGCTTCTTAGCAGCTGAATTCTCCTGTTTTAGGACATCCTGGCCAAGGTTCTCAAGATTGCTCCCGCCACCCCAGGGATGACCTGGCCAGAAGAAACCGTGCCCTTCAAGGACGGGAAAGCAGATGATCAAATTCTGAGCAGTGCTGAGTCCCCACAATTCCCGTGGGATCCAACGCGCCAAATCCCGAGCCCTTTACACAGGCATTACACAGCTCTCAGTATTAGGAATGGCAATATACAAAAACCTGTAGGAGAGCACTTCAACCTCCCTGGCCACACTATAGCAGACCTTAAGGTGGCCATCCTGCAGCAAAAAAACTTCAGGACCAGACTTCAAAGAGAAACTGCTGAGCTTCGGTTCATCTGCAAATTTGACACCATCAGCTCAGGACTGAACAAAGACTGTGAATGGCTTGCCAACTACAGAACCAGTTTCTCCTCTCTTGGTTTTCACACCTCAACTGCTAGAACAAGGCCTCATCCTCCCTGATTGAACTAACCTCGTTATCTCTAGCTTGCTTGCTAGCATATATATACCTGCCCCTGGAAATTTCCACTACATGCATCTGACGAAGTGGGTATTCACCCACGAAAGCTCATGCTCCAAAACGTCTGTTAGTCTATAAGGTGCCACAGGATTCTCTGCTGCTTTTACAACTCTCACTCACTCCCATTCAGGCTTTGTTTCACCAGGATCTTCAGGGGCTTGGCACCAATAAGCATTTGGCCAGTGATCTTGTCAGCTGTTCCTTATGCAACTCCACAAGATGGGAGGGGAGCTTCTCATTAGTGGCAGACGCCTGCCCTTTACCGCGGCAGCTTGCTGTCCAGCGGGGGGAGCGCAGCACGGGGCCCCTGTCCATATGCAGCGCGTACGAAAGGCGAGCCAAGGCCAGCCTGCTCCATAATGAGACTTCCTGTCTGCACGGCGATTCTTGGCTTGCGGCTGGGGGACAAGACTAAACGCTGTGCACTCAGACAAAGAAAACAGATGTGAGCGTGTGTGTGTCTTTCATTTGCACTGAGACACACAAACAAGATTCTGAACCCTTGATGGCCTTTCTGCCGGCTTGCTAGAGCCCATCCCGCTTTCATCTATAGCCCAGGTGAGTAAGCTAGCTCTAAATGAAGCATCACCCAGATCTCACGACGTCTTCAGCTCTGGCTGTTGGCGTTCCGCAGGATTAATGGACAGAGCAGAGCAGGTAGCCTCATCTCTCACCTACCCCAGGCTCCGCCCTTCCTTTAATCTGCATTCCGTCCTTTGCCAGGCAAAATGTCCCTCCGTTCAAATCTCGAGCTCCTCATTGAGGGGACGCTCAAGCAAGTGTTCCTCAGCTGGTGTAGACTAGGAGGACTGTCCAGTGACTTGGGCACAAGCCTGAGATTGGGGCACCTGGGTTCTGATCCCTTCCCCACACAGACCCCTGCTGTGGCCTTGGCCAGGCTAGGTTTTTAAAGGAGTTTAGGAGCCTAAGGTGCAAATAGGCACCTAGTGTGATTTGCAAAGCCCCTCAGTGCCTAACTCCCATCAACTTCTAAATGATTGGTTTTGAATTTCAAAATCAATGGGAGTTAGGCATATGGGGCTTCTGAAAATCCCACAAGGTGCTTATCTGCATCCTTAGGTGCCTAAATCCCTTAAAAACCTGGTTCTTTTCCTGGCTGCGCTTTTGTTCCCATCTGTAAAATGGGGTGAGGGGATAGCCCTGCCCTACCCCACAGGGGTGTTGTGAGGTAAATCCATCCAAGATTGGGAGGCACTCAGATACCGTGGTCATGCAGGCGAGAAAGGGCCCATGATAAATCAGTGTAGCTCCATGGAATAGCACTCGTTAATGTTGTACGAGCTGTAATGGTTTAGTCTCCTGAGGCCTGTACTAATTTGGTCTCATTCCGGTTGTTTGCCTGGTGCGGTGGTGTCTGGGTGGTGTTGGTGGCCTGGGACATACAGGATGTCAGACTAGATGATCCCTTCTGGCCAGAAATTCTATGGCTGTAAGTCAACGTGGCTAGGCCAGTTTACATCAGCTAAGAATCCAGACCTCAGTGTTTACTCAGAACAGGCCTCAGGACTTGGCCTGCTGACTTCACCAGGAGAATTGCCTGAGTACACTCATCATCAGGACAGGATGCTACAGGATCCCCAGAGCAAGATGGACCCTGAGTCTAAATCACCACAAGAAATGACGCAGACAACACTCTGCTCACCTTATTTTTCCTTTTAACCAGCTCTACCTTATTGTGCATTAAATACTGCTTTGGTTTTTTACCCCCTCATAATTTTACTGCTTTGTACCCCCCCCTTGCCTGGCATTCCTGGATTCAGCTGCTGTCCTGCTGAGATTGTGCATGCAGGTGTCAGAAAGAGGGGTTGTGCTTGTTTTTAATTTGCATTAAAAAAAAAAGGAAAAAAATGTATTTCAGATTATTTGTGTTTTCTCCTTGCTAGACTCCCACTTTTGTCATCCCTTCAGATGATGCATCAAGCCAGCAAGATGTGCTAAGTCACCTAGAAACAGCTCCAGCTCCTGTTGTAAAATGACACCAAATTCATTGCAGAGAAAGAGATGCAACTGTATTTTTCCAGGAAGAGACCCTCGGCCAGGGAATGGGCAAAGCAGAATGTGCCCTGAGGGGAGAGGTCTAAGTGAGAACCAATGGTTGTTTTAAGAAGAGCCCAATCCGACCTCGATGAAGTCAGGGGATGACTTTAATGTTTGCAAAGTACAGCACTCAAGCCTTCTAGTTACTCACAGGGTAGCAACAGCACCCAC
Organism: Chelonoidis abingdonii; assembly: GCF_003597395.2. NCBI lineage: Eukaryota > Metazoa > Chordata > Testudines > Testudinidae > Chelonoidis > Chelonoidis abingdonii. The sequence continues at coordinate 8,666,095 of NC_133786.1, read as the reverse complement.
TGTAGCAGTGTGGGCTTCCTTATCAGGATGCTTCTCAGGAGCACCTTCCCTAAGCAGAGGAGTTCAGGCTCCAAGGCTCAATGAAGTGCTTGGCCTCTCTGCTGTGATTGCTTATGATGTGGGCCAGGTGCTGCTTGTGATGGTTGACACCTGTCTCTGTTGTATCTGCAGAGTTTTGTTAAGCATACACAGACCTTTTCAAAACACCTAGAAAGGCAAGGCGCCATGCACCAAGGACCCTCCAGTCTACCGTGAAGAGGACTCTCAGGACCACAGTTCAGATCCAAGAGATGATATCCTGGCCTTAAGGAATGAAGTTAATGACAGGTTTGCCGTTGCCTTCAGAGGGGACAGGATTTCACCCAAGAAGTTGTAGAGACATTGTCAGCGTATTGTTAATAGAGACAGACCTGTGATCGGGAGGTAAGATCCAGGTTTGAATTTCACATGGTTCAGATCTTAGGACTCCTCTCTAGGTGGTAGATGGGGTAGAAGTGCAGGACAGGAAGCAGGCCAGATGTAACATGAAGGAATCACAAATCGGGTTTATCAACTGATGGGGCTGAGAACACCAACTCATTATGTAAATATGGCCTAACAACAGCTGCTATTGACCCGAGTCCGATAGGGACCATAACCCCCAATCCCATACCCAATTCCCATGGAAACTACTGCTAATGGGCAGATTATGCAAAATCCTTTCTGCAAGTCAACGACATTACTCTTCATGTTTGTTTTTCAATGCAGTCTGGAAATACGAGATTTCTACAGGGAGGAAATTCACCTCCAACAGGGGGTGCAGTGGGTGGGTGCGCGTTGGGGGTGTGCACACCAAAGGGCCATCAATTTGCCAGGACTCCTGGAGAGTACGGACAAAGGCAACTAGTACTATGAGGGGACTTCATTGCAGAGGGAATACACACACACACAGTTTATTGGATCAATGGAAGAGAGTTTGCACAGCCTGTGGTGAAATTAGCTCTTCCAACTCATTTCTCCAATTGCCAGCTCTCCCTTTCAGCTCTCTCCCCCCGTCTCCTTGGAAGCACCAAATTCGCCCATAAAATCTGCAGAACTCTATTCATTCTCCTCCGGAAAACCCGAGGGCAATGTGCTTGCTTTGGAGAGTGCATTTAAGGCCAGTAGTGCTGGCTGGTGGAAAGCTGCAAGGCCTGGAAAGAACAACCTCCCGCTGAGACGAGCTCAGCAAACCACCCACTGCAGGCAAGATGGACAAGTTCTTGTTTTAACACAGTTTGCTGGCTCCTAGGGTCCTACTTCAGGTCTCAGCTGTGGGAAAACGCAGAACACATGTGCACAGAACCACCTTATGCTGTGCAAGGGCATTTTCATGTCTGGCCACCCATTGTCAGACCTGAAGGGTGAAATCCTGGCCCCACTGAACTCAATGAGAGTTCTCTTAGTGTTAGAGACAACGGCTTTATCCGACCAGAGAAATCAGCCTTTATCCTGTCCGAGAGAGAGTCCTCTTGCCTCCTATCTGCCTAGTCTCAGGTAAGGCTGTGCCCCTACAAAAACTACTCCCATTTAAGACCACCAGGAAGGATTATCCACCACATCAAAGGGCAGACTGTGTTTTTTCAATCAGACCATTCCTACGTGGAGTCAGATGCTGATCTCTGTGCCAGCTCCTTAGCTGGTGCCAACTGGCATAACACACGGACTTCAGGGGGCCATGTCACTCCCACCGACTCCATTCTTCATATCTCCATTTACCCGTGTGACTCAGGACTACTGTTTCCTTGTGTGTTTTCCCTTCCCCAGTGAGAATGTATCTCCTTTGTGAGGTGCATGGCCAGGCACCCCTGACTTTCTTTCACTGCACAGACCTGCAGAGAGATTGAGCAACACTCATGTGATGGGGCGGCTTCCCCAAGCAACTGTAAACCCTGTGTGGTATAACAACTTGGGGTGGATGTGAGGGGAAAGGATCATGATCCCTGGCATTAGCCCCTGGACCAGTCCTGGCTGTTGCTTATCTCTCCTGCCCACCGTCTGTTGTGCTGCATCCCATAATGCTCTATCTATTTATAGATTGCCCTTTACTGGTTTTTATTTGGCAGCCTGGCTTGATGCTCCCCTTTAATTGATCCATTATGCATTCTAATTTATTGGCCAATAACGTTCCTCCCAGCTTTAAAGCAAATTCCCAGCCATGTGCTTTTAGTGGGGCTGTAAGCAAGTAGTTTAACTCATTACATTATAACCCTCATGCCCAGGGTGACCCGATAGATAAAGGGTAATTTCAGGACCATGCATACTGAAAACAGAGCTGATCTGTATCTCCCGGGGGCCCTGGCTACTTGTGGTCATGAAAGTTCCCAGGACATTTCTATGAGCTGCCCAGAAATGACTCTTTCTCCTGCTGATCCCTACCCAAGCAGATCTGAGCAGGGGGTTGGACTAGATGACCTCTTGAGATCTCTTCCAACCCTAATCTTCTACGATTCTATGATCTGCGGCCTTCTAACTACCTGTGCATTTATGCTATGCTCATCATGATACGTTGACCAATATGATGCCAGCCTTCATTGGCCAGCTGTCAAGTTTTCCAACAACCACTTTCACACTTTCTCTTGTGCTATCCCTTATGCATAGGGGGAGATCCCTGTAAACATTGGCAAAGCCACTACATTATCCTCCTTAAACCCACCTTGCTGGGATGCCTGAAAAACACTTGGCAATAGCTAAACAACTGGCAACCATTGCTTATTACGTTGATCATAGCCGTTTTGCTGTTACCTTTTGTCTGTCTGTTGCATTCATATGTTATCTCACATCATGTGCTTACATAGCAAGTTATTTGGGGCAGGGACCATATTTTCATGATGTGTGTGTGTATGGCCCCTAGCACCAGAGCCACTAGGCTCTACCCCATGTAAATAATAAAAGATTGGCACCCCGAACAAAGTGATCACAGCCATCCCACCAATGCAACAATGCTGTGGAACTGCAGTTCCCCAGGAACTATTAATCTCTAAACTAAAGTCTTTCCTCCGCACCTCAGATTTTAACCCACGAAAGGGAGAAAGTAGACCTTAGTTTGCACAGTGCTTTGAGATCACTCAAGGCTTAGACACAAGACAATAGCAGTACCAATATACAAAATCTGTGGCACTGGAAATAGCCATTTCCTGTGGTCTCAGCCCATCATGCTGTACCCCACACATCACACCAGCTGACCCCCATGCTCAGATTATAGAGACCTCTCTTTCTCTCGGGGTTTTCAAAAGCCATAACAGAGCTTATGAATGTAAACGTACAGGAACTTATTACAATTACTAACAAGGAGTGAGATGGGATAGTAGGGAGAAGAAAATTAATTCTGCTGGACTGACTCAAGAAAAGAAAAGAAAAGAGATAGTCTAACTCAAAAAACAAACATTTCGCTAGACTATGAAACCGGGACTGAATAAACGATTGACTTCCACTCGGTGCCTTAATTCCTGTCCATCAGCTCCTCTGCCTCTTCTCCCCTCGAAATGTTATTGTCTATCACTCTCTTGGCACTAACAGGACCAGGTACATCTCTCTGTCTCACTCGCTCAGCTGATAAGCATGACAGACCCAGGCCCTGGCAATGGGAATCACACTTCCAGTGGATAAAGTGCCATTTACATGAGGCAGACACCTCGATCAACGTGACTGAGGGCATGGGAACGGTGCGCGTTTTGTTTTGAAAGGGCAAAACATGGCCCTTCCCCTCCAATCAGAAATAAAAACAAAACTCTGAACAAGGCCATAAGTCCTTATTAAAATTCCTGGCATGCCAGAGTTTGCAAAATCTCAGGAGTGAAGCAAAACAGGCTCTGGGGAAGTTTGGCAATCAGGCCTATTTTTCTGTTGTCGAGGGGATTAGAGGGGAATTTGGCATGGTCCTTTTTTCCCTCCCATCAGACTGATGTCTTAGAGATTTTCAAGAAACCTTCCTTAAGCCCAATGGTTGTTTTCCTCAAGGAGCTGGTAGTTTTTTAATGTTCCCTTTTCTTTTCTTGGCACTGCTGCTTTCTTCACGTTTTACTCAGCAAATTGTCACCTTCTTTAAGAGGGAACAACCAATGTCTTGTTCCCACAAGAGAAAAGGGGTGTGGGGGAGGAATATGTTCCCAGCACAAAGTCCTCTTCTGATAACTCTCCTCCCCAGTGTGGAGTTTTGGGTTCTCTATTCCCCCAACCCACCTCTGGACCACAGTGCTAAATGGGGACAGATCCTCGGCTGGTGCATCAGCATAGACCAAACCATAGTGGAACTGAGATCTGGCCCAGGAAGGGCGAACTGAGTGCTTAGTGCAAAGAGTAGATACACTATGGACAAACAACACAAGTTTAAATGACTGTGATTTGAGTCTAGATATCATGGTGATGGGCTCGTTAGAAATGCACTTAGATAGATGGATTACAGCACACTATATACCACCTTGCAGTGCTTCTTTTTCCTCCAGCTTGAACCTTTTTCAGTGCTGTACAGACACGTAGGGCCTTTACTTCAGAGCCGCTCACACTCTGCAATTCTCATGGAATCAAACTGAAGTTGCAGGCACTCAGCATCTCTGAGAATCATCAGATTTGTGGTGACGCATGACAAGAGCCTCACTCCTGAGTGCAACCAACACTGGACAGCTAAGGGGCTAAACAAAGCTGTTGCATGCTCCAGTGGGGATGCTGCCCCTTCCTACCACCACCATTCCCCCTCTCTCCCAGAAAAGGCTTTTTACTCTGGGGCAAATCCCAATGTCTTCACTGAGCTGTTACTTGGGCATGTCTCGGGCATAACTCAAATGGAGAGCTGGCAGACAGGTGAGTATTCCATTTCACAGCCACTTCTGAGGGTTTGAACTTTGTATTCGTACCACTGTGGAATGAACCCTGAACCTTCTGAATGTTCTTGCAAATGTGGAAGAGAGCGTGTGCCCCACTCGATAGCCCAGCACTTAAGAAAGTGGAGGGGGAGACCCAAGTTCAAATCCTAGCTCTGCCGGATTCCAAGCAGACTCTTATATCACAGACCACTCCAAATACAGCAGAGCAGAAATGTGAACATGGCTCTTCAACGTCCCAAGCCAGGACCTTAACCCGCAAGCTATCCAGTCTCTCTATCATAGGCGCCGACTCTGCAAATTACTGAAAAAAATTAGCAGGTGCTTAGCACCCACTGGCAGCCAAGCTCCCCACCCCTCTCCCCAGTGCCTCTTGCCCAGCGGTGGCCCCACTGATCAACTCCTCTCCCTTCCCTCAGCCATGGATCACCTGTTCAGTGGCATGCAGGAGGCACTGGAAGAAAGGGGGAGGAGAGAGAATGGGGTGTGCTCAGGTGAGGGGACAGAACTGGGTGGAGCAGTGGCGGAGTGGGTGTGGGGCCAGGGGAAGGGGTAGTGTGGGGGCAGGAAGAGGTGGGGTGAGGGCTTGGGGGAAGGGGTAGAGTGGGGGCGAGGTCTGGGATGGGGGGTGTTGAGCACCCCCTGGGTAGAGAGGAAGTCGGCACCTATGCTCTATATCCCTCTGTTTCTCCCCAGCATAAAACCCTGCCCACAAAAGTTTTGTGCCATTGAATATGTCGCCATGAAACATTTCCACATCGACAAGGCAGCCTGTTTCTCTGAAATTTTGCTTCAGCAATGACATTCTGACCAGCTTGACCTGAATGGGATTTGGCTTGAGTCAAGACTGAGCAAGGAAACCTGGCATCTGGCTCACAATTATTATCCTGCAACACTGCCCAGTGGGCTGTGACAGGGAGCCCAGGCTCTGGCCTCGCACTTCCCAAGGGCTGGGCTGCGTTGGCTTAGGAAGCAAGCCTCTTTCCTCTCCTGCATCACCAGCTGAGACGATTGACAGAGACAGCTCTCCTTGTGTGTTATTAACTGCAGGGCTGCTGGCCGACTTGCACTTGCATGAGCTCTGCATTCGCCAGCGTTGCTGCTGGGAAGGCAGCGACTTCATCAGAGGGGCTCCTGCTGGGTACCAAGAGCGGGCTAATTACTAGCAACTGGCATGCCGTCTGTCATGGTGCTGGGCACATGGTTCCAAGGGCAGTGTTAACTGGGTTGTTGTCCAGCCTGGATGCAGTAGAGCAGAAGGTAAGGAATGATGGGCAAGGGGGGAAAAAAGAGTAGGGGCAGGGTACGGCACAGAAACAAGCTTCTGTTGGCTTTCTTCCTCCGTCCCCTCTGCTCTGTCATACACAGCAAGCGGTGCCCACAGGACAGATGTAGAGCTGCACTGAGGAGACACGGGGGGGTCCACAGCATGGGGAGGCAGCAGGTGAGACATCCGCTGAAGTGCCAGATTACACGAGGGGAACGGCATGGCACCTTCCCCCTCTGCAACCGCCAGCCCTTGTCCCTGCAGCGTCTCCCACTCGCGGTGCCCAGGCGAGTCACGTCGCTGAATGCTCAGGCCACCAACAGAAGCAATAAAGCTCTCCAGCAGCACGGATAACTGCCAAGGTCACCGGCTTCAGGGTGTGTGCCTCTCTGACAGCATCAGAAACCCATTTTTATTTTGAGATGATGCACAACTCAGTGGCAGCTGCTGGTGCTGCCAGTTCCATCCTGCACATCCTCTGCTTTGCAAGGCTTCATCTCTGGGAGAGAAGATGGTGCTCTGGCCTTAAATCCCCCGGCCTCAGCCCAGGCACAACAGATTTGGCTTACGCTCCAAGGGACAGGCTGTCCGCAATGCAGCAGGCAGGGCAGAGAAGGATTCTAACCTCTTTCTGCGGCTGGATGAAGGCTGCCTGTATTGCAGCTCCAATGTATAGTAGGGAGAGCCATGGTTTATGTGGCTGATGCTTGACCAGTGAGCAGATGGGTGGGGAGTGGATGGGAGCTGAGGTTCTTCTCCCCATGTGCTGGGCAGGAACAATAAATATAACAACACCTAACTCACTTCATCCCTTGATCTCTCAGACCTTTCCTAAGGAGGCATGGGTCTTTTTCTCCATTGCACTGGGAATCAGAGGCACGGACGCACCCTTCCCAAGCCGGGTAACAACAGAACCCAACATGCTCCAATCCCAGGTCACTGAGCCACATGTGGAGGAGAGGGTGACAGAGGAGCCTTGTGTGCCCATCTATGGATACGGCTGCACTGCATGATTTTCAGCTCGAGCAGACTTGCACAGGCCAGCTTTCATTGAGTTTGCCTGATACAAACAGTAGTGTAGCCGTGGCTGCCTGGGCAGCAGGATGGACTAGCTGCCCCAAGGATGATCTCATCCAAGACTCTAGGCACGTACTTGGGTGGCTAGCCCATCCCGTCACTAGTACTGCTGCAGCTACACTTCTGGTTTTAGTGCACTGGTTGGATCAGAGCTAGTGCAGGTATGTCTGTGCCAGATGGAAACTCCACCGTACAGCTCCGGTGTAGACACTCCGTATGTGTCAAAGAGGGGAAGGCTGCACCAGTGGCTGGGCTGCTCACCTGAGACTCAGATGACCTGGGTCCAACTCCCTGATCTGCCAAAGAATGTGTGAGACCTTGGACAAATCAACTCCACTTCCTTCCTTCCTCTCTGGAGGTCATAGCACTGCCCTGTATACTGGGGTGTTGTCAAGATAAATCCATTAGACTGTGAGGTGCTCAGACACTGTGGGAATGGAGGCCTGATAAAGACCTAAGACAGATCAGCACCATATTTTGGGCTGACTCTACAGCCCCACCTAACTAGTCAAAGCAATGGGGCCTTTATTAAACACATTCACTCCTCTGTGGGGATGTGCTGGCTCCTTCGGTCTCATCTTCCTCTTGTGCTTTACAGCCCTGTTCCTCCTGCGATGAATCTGGCCTTGCTCCTCCTTGACACATTTTATAACAATCATATTTTGCCGTTCTCTAGCGGTTTCCACTGAAGGGCACAGGAGCACCGCAGAGGAATTAAGCTTTCAGACGCTTTCCTCGCCAGCCTTGATTCATGGATGTTTGCCGGCTGCTTCGGAATCCTCTGGTGGAAGATGCTGTGGTACTCAGGTTAGAACCAGAGATGCTGAGGCGTGGACAGAATTCAACTGTTGATGGCCATGCCACAAGCCCATGCCAGAGCTGGGCACAGGCTCCAGGTGGTGCGTACTCAGGGGAAGTGGGAGGCCAGAGGGCCAGAGCTGAGGTACATGACCTTGGGACATGCATAGCGTGTTGGGGCTTGAGGGCATGAGGTTACTGATCTGAGGTTGGCTCGGTCAGCGAGAGTGGGTAATGTGATCGGAGGGGATTACGAGGTGTCAAAGAATCCCCTTTGTCTGTTTCAATGGGATGAGGTGGGTCAGTTTGGATCTCACCCTCAGCGATAATCAAGTGTGACTTTCTGTTTGTAATGAGAGACAGATCAGGATCAAAATCCTCCAGCCAAACACCCTTTCTACCTTCCTCCCCTGCCACCAGTTCTGGGGTTTCACGGTCTGGATCTCGAGTCAAGAGGCTCAGGCCTGTGTCTAAAGAACATTAATTAATCCTGCTTCCAGATGACGAGGGGATCAGGTAGGTGCTTCAAAGCCCAAGCGCTGGCCCTGGCCTCAATCACACGCAGCCCATTGTGCCTACAAACAAGACAAAAGGGTCCTCAGATGCTGGACTTTACCAAGAAGAATGTGGCTGTGTGTGACTAAGGTGAGGGTCTCCTCAAAGTCCATGGGGGTAGCTATACCACTGCTTCCAGCCGGCAGAATCAAGGGGAAGGAGGAGGACGAGAGGCAGGATGTAGCTCAAGGTGTGTCTACACAACAAAGGCAGGGGTTAGCCTACCTGAGCCAGCCTGAATCCAGCTAGTGCAGGTAATAGTGGCAGTGAAGGCACAGAAGCTCAGGTGTGAGCTGAACACATGCCCAGGGTCTGTTCCGGGCTCATACTAACCACACTGAAGCCCAGGTTGCTCTGTCATTGCTGTTGTTGTTACCCGCACTAGTAGGCTCGAGTAGGCTTTGCTGTATAGACATGCTCACAGACAACGCCTGGCTCTCATGGTCTGCCAGAGCCACTGGGGGAAAGCTTCAGCTCCATCATCATCCTGGTGCCAGGCCAGATGTTCAGTGACCTGATCTGTGCTGAGCTGAGTGCAACGGACACCCAATGCTACTGAGAGACAGGAACCTTGCTCCCGCATGCTCCGCCCAGTTCCACCCCTGGGTCTCCATCAGCAGGCAGCGACGGGAACGGACACCATCGGGAAGCAGAGCCAGCCTCCCGCAGAGCCTGAGCTCCGAGACAAACACAGAGACCTTCCATTCTGTGCTGGACGAGAACAGGGGCATTGTTCCCTCCGACAAACCAGAAATCGTCCTCGGCACCCGTGCTCAAACCAGCCCCATCATCGCTCTGGAATGCAGTGATGGCTACTCTATGGGCAGAGAGAGGGCATGCAGCCGTGGTACGCCATGCAGCGGGGTCTTTGTGCTGTGCAGCCCGAGAGACCGTCAGGGGTGGAGAATGTGTCCGGTGTGCATGTGTCCAAGCATTGGGGCAGCAAGTGGAGTGGCTGGCTGAGAGCACCGAGAACAGAAGCTAGATTTATCGTGTGGCCAGCAACCCATTCTAGGATTCTTTCAACCAGGTCATGAGTTAGGCAGAGCACATGGGAGAACAGTATAGTAAAAGCTGTGCTCGGTCTGCTAACTAGTGTGGTCTGCCCATGTCCTGCAGCCTCATTGACGGATCCTCTTTCTCTTTTCCTGCATGTGGGTCCTGTCCTTTCAAAGTGCAAGGGACACCATCCCATTCAGGGGGGAGGAGGGAGCAGGTAAAGCTGGTTGGTTACAGCTAAATTCAGCTTCAAGTTTTGTGCATTCAGACGCTAAAGCTAAACACAAACCCAGGGAGTAAAAACCCACATGGACTGAAACAGACAAGTGATTCTGTTGTAGCTAATGCTAACTGAACAGCAGAGCTGGTCAAAACATGGGAAGTTGAAATCTCTGTCCTCCTTGTCAAAAATATGCATTTTCTGCTTTTTGGGGTGGTAAAACATAAAAAAATAAATCAAGATTTGTTGTTTTTTGGTGCCAAAATATTCAATATTATTCTTTTTTTCCTTTAATTTTCAAAAAGTTTTGATGGGGAAAAAACTGCAGCTTTATCTCGCTTTTTACCCCTCTCCCTTTTCCCTCCATAAATTAAAAACAAAAAAAAAAGTGCGGCAGGGGGGAGAGATGAACTCCCTTGCCAACCCCAGAGCTGAAAAAATGTTAAGCTCCTGATCAGGAGCGTGAAGACACAATACATATTTGGGAACATAAGGGGGAGCAGAAACAAGGGAAAAAGAGAAGCAAGAGGTTGTATTTTGAGTGATGTTCCTTCCGCTATGGCCTGACCAGATTCTGATATTGGGCCCACCACTGCTGTATGTAACTGAATAATCCAGTTGGACCCCTCTTGGCTGCCTGTTTACTCACATCAAAATTCAACAGTCACTCCCAGATCTGCAAGCCAAGGTTCCTTCTCACAGCTCCGAATGTGAGGCTGCAGCCCAAGAGTAAATTCCTGTAGTCACTCGAGGTGCCACAGTCATGGCTCTGTTACTGCTCCAGAGTCACTTACTGGTGCACTGTGGTAACATTTCACTATCAAGTCCCCACCTGTGCAGTTACACTAGACACCACTATGACCAACCCTACTGGGATTCAACAAGAAGACATGAGCCCAGGACTTTCAGCGCTAAAAGCAGGTGTCTTGGCCACTTGAGCTACAAGACTAAGTACATTAGCATCCAACTGATAAATCACTTTATGTGAACCAGTCACTTCAGAGAGACAAAGACTAGTTACACCAGCACAGCCACTCAGTTTACTCTCTTTCCTAGCGACTATTGAGCCCAGTCACATTCTATAGGAATCTTTGCACCTAAATTTGGCCTACTACAAGTAGATCTGAATCAGTGGATCTGGGCCTTGTTTCCCCATCTAGATCCTGGTGTCAGTAATGCTTTTCCACCACTGTGCGGTTTAATTCATGAATGCTTGTAAAAAGAGACTGTTAGTTTATAAGGTGCCACAGGACTCTTGGTCGCTTTTTACAGATCCAGACTAACACAGCTGCCTCACTGATACTTAATGCTTGTAAGAAACTTTTGCATCCTTGCAGAAACACAAATAGTCATTCAATCTCTTTCCAGAGGGGCGTGGGGAACCATCTACTCTATCTGGCCTTCAAATGGGGACATAAAAAGGGCCTCTCTGATACCAGCAATCGCAGGGTTACCTTTACCCCTCCTCTGCAGAACAAATGTTGCCCTACAAGCAAATAGTTCATCTGGGCTTCGAGGGCAAGGCTTGGGAGACGGATCTGTTCCACATGCAGCCTCCTTTTCCAAGGACGGCCATCCCCTCGGGGCAGGGCAGAGCACGGCTCTGCTGGGGCGTGGGGAAGGCCGGCTGCTGACATGATTTTTTAGCGAAAGCAGCAGTATTTCTATGCACAAGTCATCAATCATTAGGTTATAGGAAAGGCTTTTAGCGAGTCAAAGAGGGAGGCGAGTCGCCTGCAAGCTGGTGAATAATTCTGCCTGCCAGCCTCATGGGTGCTGCTCTCCGCCACTTTCAGGGCCCTCTAGTGGCTGTTTTGGGGATGACACAAGAGTGTGACTGCCAGAAGGGCTCCTAGCTCAATCTGTGCATGTCTCAGGGCATTTCAGAAAAGCCACAGAGCTGCTGCTACCAAATGACGTGGACACACTTCCTTCTCTCCCTGTCCAACAGTGACTGATTTTACAGTAAGGACTGCAGGTGGCAAGACAGCTTGTTAGGAGGTTCTGACTTGCTTAGATTCTCACCACCTGATTTTCGACCTGCACAGGTATCCCCCTTAGCCTTTACAACACAGGCCCGGTGAATGAGTTAAAGGGCAATGTGGTTCTGGCTCTCCCTCCGGCTCTCCAACATCCTCATGAGTTAATGATTCAACAGCTCTTGCGCTTGTTCTTCCGCCTCTGACTCACTGTTCAGACAGGGCATTCCCCTCCACTGGCTCCCACCTGCTGTTTGCATCGTGCTCCAATAGCCTTACCCACAATGCCCTGGCATGCTGAAGTGTAGCACAGACCCCGTGACCAGAGCTCCCCAAGGTAAAGGTCTCACAGTCTGACCCGTAGAAGGGGAACACCCCATAGCTGGCCCCACTCCTGTCTTTGCTTCTTCTACAGCGACGAACAAAGTGTCTGTACGTACCCACTAAATAACATACTATTAATGATGAATGCAGGAATTAGGGACAAGAATGAGCTTTTTTACATTGCTAACCGCCAGTCCCCCACTGTCCACTTCTATCACACTGGAGATCCCTGGGTGTGTTACACATATTTATTCTCACAAGACAAGTAAAGTGAATAAGCTGAGGGCCAGAAGGTTAAAGGACTTGACCTGGTCAGTCAGTGGCAGAGCCAGGAACGGAACCTGACTCTCGGTCCCCTACTCTAGTTATTAGACCACGCTTCCCTTCCAGGAGGATGAACAGAATGTAGGAGTCCAGAGTGACCTATAGAGGAAGGATGGTCTAAAGGTTAGGGCACTTCGCCTTTCGGTGTCTCAGTTTCCCACCTGTAAAATGGGGATCCCAGCATTGCCCTGCCTCACAGGGCTGCCAGGACAACATACATATTAAAGGGTTGTGCTCACATACTGCAGTCATGGGAACCATACAAATACTACAGGGAACGTCTATACTGCAAGAAAACGCCTGTAGCTGGCACAGGTGAGCTGACTCGGAGCTGTAAAATACAGTGTAGACATGCAGGCTTGGGCTGGACCCTTGGTTCTGGGCTCATCTCCCCTCACCAGATCTCAGAGCCTGGGCTCCAGCCCAAGCCTGAATAGCCCCGCTGCCCAAGCCAGCTGACCCGGGCCAGGCATGAGTCTTATTGTAGAGTAGACGTACACACAGACTCTCAATCTCTCGCTCTTTGATTTAACACTGCGACCACACTCCAGCTCTACAAAGAGAGCCCAGAAGTCTTCACTTTTCATCCTCTGTTCTCACTGCTTCACAGTGCTAGATGCAGAAACCAGCAGTCCCGCAGCTCAATTCCGCTCTATTTGATCACTCTGCTTTCCCAGTCCCCACTTGCAAAGCCGCTTCTCACACCCCGGTGCTCTAATGATGATTACACCTTCATACCAGTGTGTGACAGAAATGTTTGTGCAGAAAAAATCCCACAAGTCAGTACATTAATGTCCTGTGATGAAAAATAGGTCTAAAGACACTCAAGATAATTTCAGACCACATTTGAGGTGATTTTTGATTCTCAAGTCTGCCTGTTACATTGTTTCAGTCTGTGTTTATCATTAATTTTCCCCCCTTCACTTCCATTTTTCCTCCCCGGTTGTTTTTAAATCATTCGGATAACAATAGAATAAAAGGATCACAGCACGGAGCACAAGTCAGCCTTAGACCAGCCCTTCTTTGCTCGCCTGGAAGTTACATTGTTGCACTTGATAATCAAAAGTTTTGCACTCCAATGTGCTCTACATATATTAGCTAAGGGCTCCTAACCCCACCTCTGGCAGATATATCCCCAATCGACAGATGGAGAAACTGAGGCTGGGGTTGAAGGGTGCCTTTAACCACATGAGCTGTTAGCCGGGAGTGGGGAGGTGCAGCAGTAGTGGATGATCAGAAGTTGTCTGAGGTGCTCTGCAGGCAGAATGCCTTGCTAGATTGAGACTGAGGGGGCTGGGAGTGGCCACTGGAGCTCCTCCCACACCTGCTGCTGGATGCTGAGGGACTTGCCCCCTCTAGGCTGACAGTAAGGTTCTCTGTGGGCTCTGCATGAGTGTGGCAAGATGATCCCTGTGGGCAGGATCCCCGCACCACGCATGGCTCAGAGCAGGGCTATTGGTGTTTAACTTCTCCAAGTGGGAGAGGTTAAAATAATGTTATGAGTTGGGTGACACCTTGTTCTGGGTCAAGTTAAAAATCTCATTGAGATTGGTAGGTGTGAACTTGCCCTTCAATTAACATAACTATAAACATAATCTCCAACCTAAAACAAAAGGTGGATGTGAACCAGCCTGGCGGGGGGGGGGGGTGATGACAAATCAGGGCAGGGATGTACAGAACAAACGGCACAGAAGTTGAGGTCAGAACAGAACAAGAACGAGAACAGAGTCAGGTCTGGACTACATTAAAAAGTTAAGTTGACTCAGCCACATTGTTCAGGGGTGTGAAGAATCCATGCCCCTGCGTGATGTAGTTAAGCCAACCTAACCTCCAGTGTTGACAGTGCCAGGTCAATGGAAGAATTCTTCCATCAACCTAGCAACCACTTCTTAGAGAAGTGGATTATCTACACCGATAGGACAACCCCTCCCACTGGCATAGTCATTGTCTACACTGAAGAGCTACAGTAGTGCATCTGCAGTTGTGCCACCGTAGCATTTCAAGTGTAGACAAATCCTCTGAGAGAGAAACAGGCTGAAGGAGCAGCTGAAAAGACAGTGGGTGACTAGGTGGTTTTTGGATCAGGGGCGCAAGTGAAAAAAGTGGCCTTGATGCTGTGAGCAAGAGAAGGTATTTCCAGCCTTTTGGTCCTTTCTGCATTCGGAGACACGGACCTTTGTGCATTCTTTGTAAATACACACAAGTGCACTGAAGAAAGGCTCAACTACCACCAAGTTCTACTCCCCATGGGAGTACCCACAGGGCCTCAAACTGTGACTAGCTGCTCCAGTCATAAAAGGGCGACAAGAGCCACTTGGGAGACTTTGGCATAGAGGGCTAGGAGCGTTGGTGGTCAAACTTTGCATGAGCTTCAATGGGCTTTGGATCAAGTGGATAATAAGCAGGTCTGGAGTAAATTTACTCTCTCCAAGGCTTGGTCACTCACAGGGGATGGTGCACTCGTGCCTTTCTCTGGTGGGGATACTCAGTTTTAAACTTTCAGCCCCACTTGCCCACTCCTTCCAGAAATGCACCCAGGTAAGAGCAGGGCAACCCTGCTACACAGCCATCAGCGGTCCCTCCTTGGACCGTCAAAGCAATGGAAGTGAAGGGCTGAGGAGCCATCTCAATGATGAATGTGAAATAAGGTGACCAGACAGCAAGTGTGAAAAATTGGGATGGGGTGAGGGGTAATAGGAGCCCATATAAGAAAAAGACCCAAAAATTGGGACTGTCCTTATAAAATCGGGACAACTGGTCATCCTAATGTGAAACCAGACAGGCCCCTCTCTGCCAACTTCTCTTACTGCTGCTGCTGGTTAGAATGCCATGTGGTTCCCAGGCACACTCACCCATGTAGGACAGCCATGCACATCCCATCCAAACGTGCACACACGCTTGTAAACAAACACATGCATGGCCTCACACACATTCTCACTCACCTACCGGAAGAGAACTTCCAGCAAGGTGTGTCAGAGGGATCGGAAAAACCTCCCTTGGCATCAGGGATGGCACTTTCATTTAGGTGACCTAGGTGGTCGCCTAGGCTGCCAGGATTTGAGAGGGTGGCATTTTGCAGCCCTCAGCAGCAATTCGGCGGCGGGTGGTGCTTCCACGCTCCATGTCTTTGGCGGCATTTCGGCGGTGGGGGGTCATTCCGCGCTCTGGGTCTTCGGCGGTAATTCTGCGGTGGGTCCTTCACTTGCTCTGGGACCTGCCGCTGAAGCGCCCCGAAGACCAGGAGCACGGAAGGACCCCCCCATTGCAGAATTGCAGCCAACCAAGAGCACAGAAGGACCCCCGCCTAGGGCGCCAAAAACCCTGGCACCGCTCCTGCTTGGCACTGCCATCACAGACACTGCAATTAACTTCTCTCCCACGCCGATCCATTACAGAAGGGACAGGAGACTGAGAGATGACAGTAGACCATACATCCTGGAAATGAAACATCAAATGGGTCATTCCCTGTAACAGATCACACTGCAGAAGCTCAGAAACACCAACAGTACACACAGAGAGCAGCGTGTGTGGTGCTGGTGACAGTGTGTGTGCGTGTGTGTACGTATATATATATATATTATTGCAATGCTGCAGAATCACATCCTATTTACAGAAAAGACCAGAGCTCTGCATTTTTGCATTAAGGTAAGGACACACCCAGCGAGCTAAGTGGGCAGGCGTTCTACAGGGCTGTTTGCTTGTCCAAATAAGAAAAACTGTAAAACCTGTAGTCAAATCATGTGCACCACTTATGGCAAAACATTGCCATCCAGAAGGAGGCAGAATTTACAGAGATAACACATTGCAGAGACCAAAAGGGTGTGCTGGACTCACACCTTTATTCCTGCTCTGAAGTACAAGCTGTGAAAGAAACAAAGAGCAGTAATGCCTGGCTATAGGGCCCATATGTATTTTTATATAGTATTTATTTAATCAATTGATTATCTATTTTACCATGTCATATTGCACCATATTGAAAGCGGAGTCTCATCTCTGAGCCATCTTGCCCCTTGCCATCTGGTAAGCTATCGTTCTGTTTTTTCCCCTTCTTTCTTTTTTTAACCTCTGGTTTTTCTAACACAGATTGAGATCCACCACCTTTGTGCTGAGAAACTCTGAAGTAATAAATAACAATAATAAAAATTGCACTTGGATGACACTTTTCCATCTGGGAATCTCAAAGTGTTTTACCAGCATCTGCAAACACCCATCAGAGGGAGACAAATACGATGCTAATTTTAAGATGGGGTAAAAAGAGGCTGAGACTTTCCCAGGGTCACATTGCCAGGCAGTAGCAAAGTTGTGAATAGGACCCAAAAGTCCTGGCACCTATTCGCCTTGTATAACAGTTATGTCGCATGTATGTACACTCATCTATGTTCTCTGATGCATTTGTGCCATTGACACCCTTCACTGATTATGCATTGGCCTCGTTACAATGGCCTATAACTTTATTCTGTAATAGCTCAGATAATTACCAAAGCCTGGCACTTAAATGGGGAGGGATAGTTAAGTTAAGTTAAGTTAAATTAAGTTCAGAGGGGAGGGATAGCTCAGTGGTTGAGCCTTGGGTTCACTACTAAACCCAGAGTTATGAGTTCAATCCTTGAGAGGGCCATTTAGGGATCTGGGGCAAAAATCTATCTGGGGATTGGTCCTGCCTTGAGCAGGGGGTTGGACTAAATGAGCTCTTGAGGTTCCTTCCAACCCTGATATTCTAAGAGTTTACTGTAGATCTAGCAGAGGGAGCCCACACGTTCATTTTGGTGGGAGACAACATTAACTGACCTGAATATCAGCTCCTCCGGGCTTTATTACTGCTCCCATGATTACATGCACAACTCTTCATTAATGTTACATGCCATCTTTACTCCTCCAGAAGCCACTCTGAAATCAATATCACTAGCACACATGCTTAAGTGCTTTGCTGAGTTGTGACTTTAGCATGGCAACACTAAATTAAACCAACAAACTATGACGTCCATCATGGCTTGGCCAGGAGCCTTGCACAAAGGTTAGCCCATTGTTATGCTGCTCCAGAAGCAGACAAGGAAGCAAATTCCAACTCAAGAGATTTGCCTTCTGTTTGACTGTCCCCTCCATTATTCCAGGGAGGTTTGGGATGTCCCTTACATGGTAAACTCTTTGGAGCATGCCTCATCTTTTGGTTTTGTGTTTGTATGGCACCTAGCACAATGGGGGTCCATGTCTGGGGATCGTAGATGCTTCCTCAATATAAATAAACAACAACAACACACCAGCCCTATAGCTGATGCATTGTACATCACTGAGAGAAGACAGCAGACCACACATTCTAGAAATGAAACATCAAATGATTAATTCCCTGTAACAGATCACGCTGCAGAAGTTCCACCCATTCTCCACATGGAGAGTGCTCTGACCCTGCGTAGCTACCCACAGCATGTGCAGCAGATGCAGAGAAGTAAAGGTGTGCCTTGAACCCTCTCCGTACTTGATCGAGCATGAAGGATGGGCCACTTTCCCAGTTTAAGAACAAAAACATATTTGGGTTTCACAAGGTGAAACTTTTCTCATTTGCTTTAACTGAAAAATGCAGATTTGAGTCGACCAAAACATGTTGAGAGCTTGTGTCAGGTTCAGCAAATTATATCTGGTTGAAACTCTCCCTCAGAAAACAATTCTGAAGAAAATGAAATGTTCTGTTTCACCATTTCCAAAATGGAAGAGTTTGATGTTTCAGTTCAAAAATACTTTTTTGTTTTGAATTTTCTTCAATTTCATTTTAAAAAATTAAAACTCAAAAATGAAACAAACTGTTCAAACAAAACATTTCATTTCACTCAAAATAGTCAGTTCACTTAAAAACGTTACCAAAAAAACCCAGTTTTGGATTGATCCAAAATGTTGGGTTGTTTTTTTTTCCAGATTGTCCAACCAACTGAGAAATCAATTATTTGCACTGCTCTATTCCACGCATATTTCAGCATTAATTATTCACGCTGCTTCATACCAAGCTAGAAAATGTTCTTCAGTGTATTTATTTTAAGTGGAACACAATCAAAAAACTAATGAAGGGGTTAAACCCTTTCTGTCCCCTCAAAAACATGACATTAAAAATAGACATACATCTTGAATGACAGAGATGGTGTTCCAGCTAGAAACAGCGTGGGGGAGAGAGAGAGAGAGACGCGCAGGATTTATAGCTTGAAACATTTTAACAGTTGTTCACAGCGTTAGCTATCTGCACATTATAAACACTTACCATTTCTATCTCGTACACTGATTGTACTTTGCAGTTATGAAGTTGTTTCCACTTTCCACGTCCCGTGCCCCCTCCCCTCATCTCCACTATAAGATTGAGTCTGCAGCTTTGCTTATTTACATACCTAATTTCAGTTCTGTTTGCAAACACAAATTAGTTTTGTGCAATTACTTTGTGCACGGACATGAAGTTTATCCGCTTCAGTGATTTAATAGCATTGAAAGTGACGGCACAGGGCCATATGGCTCTCTCTATATAATCACAATATTACCTGCACATGTTAGTTACATAAGAGCTACATTATAATTAAAGCAGTTGAAAGAAAGAAAGAAAGAGAAATCAGTTGATTGATCAGCAAGGTATGAAGGTGTTTTATAGAGACAATAGATGGATGATACACAAAAAGATTTCCCCAAACCAACAGACAGATCACTGGGTGTAGAATTGGTTCTCATATAGAGCTGGGCAAATAACAGATTTTTTAGTTGGAAAAATAAAATTGCATAGAAAATTAGAACAAAATTTTAACAAATCAAGAGTTTTTTGGTCGTGTTTCACATCACATGAAAGATTCCATGTTGACAAAATCAAAATGTTTTGTTTCAGTTTCAATTATCTGTAAGCTGGTGGAAATTTTGAAACAAAAAAAGTGGTTTCAAATAAAATAAATAAAATAAATAAATAAATAGGTCATTTTGAAAATATCAAAACAATTTTTTTGATTATTTGAGAATGTTTTATTTGGAAAACAAATCAAACAATTTGCTGAAACCAATATGAATTTGCTACATGTTATATTGTGACTGAATTTGCACTTTTTGTGCAAAAACGTTTCAGATGAAAAATTTTACCCAGCTCTACACCCAAGTTTGCTAGCTGTCTTGGTCCAATACATAATGTTGCCCTAAGCATGTTGTTTGAATTGGGATACAACTGGTGGGAAAATGTTAATTCTTTTTAATTGGTTTTTAAAAAAATCTTCCCTCCCCCCAAGATTTCCAGTGAAACTTTTTTTATTTTTGATCCCCTGTATCCCCCTGCCACCCCTCCGTGCTGTTTTCATAGGAAATTTTTTTCCAAGTTGATTGTTTTGTTTAAAAAAATATACCAAAAAGCCATTCTCCATCAAACAACTTTTTTTTTTCCCAATGGAAAAATCAGAACCAGCACTAGAACTGGGGTCCCATACATGGAGGCTTACTGAGGGCTAGATTGTGACATGGATGAGATGTTACACAAGAGAATCAGAAACACCCTTCTGATATCTCTACACAGCTGTTCCCAGGGCATTGTGTCCAGGCATGTAGAAGTAAGTGGGGGATACTCCTTCGCTTAGATCCTCCCCAGAGCAGGTGGGCGAGGAATGGGCGGAGGTTTACTGGTCAGCCAGAGTCATTGAGCCTGCTGGATGCTTCCCCCTTTCCCCATCTCACTGGCTAATGTAGCTGAACCACAAGGACAGAGAGAGAAGGAGGATTTTACTGCTGGGGTAGAATAGCAACAAATATTACCAGCCCGTTCCCGCCACCCCTCCAGAGCAAGAGGCAGGGGAAAGGGAGGAACTGGGACTCAGATGGCTGCTGCCATGTTAAAATGAATCCTGGAGCTACATGCAGCTTGTACATAGCCCCATACTCTGGCCTGTGCCTAAAGGCACAGTATAGCCCTAAGTGATGGGCAGTGGCAGGCAACAGGATCAATACCTGGTAACTGTTTGGTGTATTGGTTGATCAAAGTATCTGACTGATCTCAGAGACCACCACGGTGGATGCAGAACACATCTACAGAGAAGTAAAGTAGCTAGATTAAATGTTTCTCTCTAGGTACCTGATCTCCACCCGGTCGGGCTGTCCTTGGGGAGGCCTGGGGGAAGATTTTCTTCTTAATTATTTCCTCATTTTTATAGCTCCTTTCATCCCCAGGACAGTCAGGATTTCGTCACGCATGGAGAACAATTATACTCAAGCTATACAGAGGGATTGCTTTATCCACTACAAACACACAGCCACCTCTGTGCAGAATTGCAGCAGCTGTTTAACAGTGCACGGCACTACTCTGCAAATAGGATAGGGCGGGAAGTGAAGAACGCCGCTTTCTATTGAAAAAGCAGGGGAATTTAAAAAGGAAAAACTTAATTCAGGGCTAAATTCTGCTTTCAGTTATACCACTGAAATCTAGAATAACACTACTAAGCTTGATGGACTAACTGAGGGTTTACGCCAGTGGAAAAGAGCAGAATTAGGCCCTAAAAGAGTTAGAACTGGTTTGGGCAGCAGGGTTAACACTTCCACCCTGGTGATACATGACATGAGTCTTTAGTGACCACCAGTGGCCAGTATATTGTTATTACTGCCATGGTACAGGATCTCTTCATGCCATGCTGGGCGATGGATTCAGTAGTGACTTAGTGGAAAGAAAGTCACCCTTTAACTCACCATTGCCAGGTTCTTTAGACTGATCATCTAGTGATCATCACTAATCTTAAACTAGGTGCTTTGATGGTCTTACCTACCATCCCGCTGCTCATTAAGTTGGTCACAAAGTAGAATTTTACTTCTTGATTCAACAGGATCAAGAGCAGATCTTTTCTAAAAGATCTGTTCTAGTTCAGAAAGGAATTAATACAGGGAATTCCTCTGGCCTGGACTATATAGAAGGACAGACTAGGGGCTGGTCTACACTAATGAGGTAAGTCAATCTAAGTTACGCTAGTTCAGTTACGTCACTTATGTAACTGAGGTCGACATAGTTTAAATCGACTTACAGCGGTTTCTAAGGGAGATGCTCTCCCATCGACATAACTTCCACCTCTTGGGGAAGTGGAGTACAGACAGCGATGGGAGAGCACTCTTCTGTTGACTTAGCGTGTCTTCACCAGACCCACTAAATCAACTCCACTGCATTGATTGCAGTGGTGCCAATTTAGTCCATAGTGTAGACATGGCCTAGGTGATCACAGTGGTCCCTTCCAGTCTAGGAACCTAGGGATTGTTGGAACCATGGATGGGGCCAAGCACCAAAGTCCATAGGGGCTCAGATAGAGACAGTTAAGTTCAGTCCATTCAAAAGACATGGCCTACCCATAAAGTTCAATTCTGGATTAGGACTTCCTCAAAGGTTTATGGTGGTTGGATGCAGGACATGTATTCAAGCCCATCTTGAGTTACCACACGTGGTTTGGACTTGGAGTAGAAGAGGGAAAAGTCACTTTGAGAGGCCATGCAAGCTAACAGTTGTGGGATCCTTTAGAAAAAGTAGAATCTCATACCTGGAGATGCAGAGGTCCTAGAGTTCAACCACTGGAGCTGACCTAACCAGAGGTATCATTACACCACCAGCTGGCTTGACCATTGCGTGTTGTTCTTTTCAAAACACCTGTCCTTTGGCCTCCCTTTTCCCTGGAGACTTCCTAAGACCACTGAGAAGTAGGAGAATAGACACTTCATTTGACATCCAGGAGTTCAGGTGAGTACATCTACATAGCCTGTGGCAGTGAGCCTCAGAGCCAGGCTCGCACTACTGCTCCAGAAATAGGTGTGTAGACACAGCTTTGAAGTTATGGCTTGGCTTGCAGATCAGGCTCCCCCGGCTTCAGAGGCCAAGCAGCAACTTCAAAGGACTGTCTACACAGCTATTTTACAGCACCGGACCCTCTAGCCTGAGTTTGTTGACCCAGGTTGAGAGGCTCATGGTCGCAGGCTATGTCCAGGTACCTAGTGATGGACACACCTTTAGTATCTGGACCCTGGACTCAGCTGACATGGATCGGGGCTACAAAATGTCGCATCTCTCCTACCAAACAAGGGCCAATTTCCACTGCCTCCAGTGGCTGCTATTGGACTGTATGATGGGGTCACCCTATAAGCCCTGGACAGCAGCTAGGACTAATCAGCACATCGACTCCAAGCAATTTTAGCTTACCCTTTTCTAATGCAGTGTTTAGCGCAGAACAGGAGGGCACAGAGGGTTAAAGAGGTTTTCCCGTTGTGCTGCAGGACAGAGTACAAGGAAGCAGAACACTGGGTATCACTTTTCATATGGCAGCAAAATAACCATCTAATAACTCGCCAATTACAGTGCACTGGTGCCCGTAAACCATCTGCATGATGAGAAAGTCATCCCGGGCAGTGATCTTCGTTGCCTTAAGCATGCAGTCCACAGGTTTTGTGATATTAACGTTTCCCCCTTCTTTTTAATGTGTGTTCAGTGAAAGGTGCCCGCCAGAAAGACTTGGAGCATGAGGCCCTGGCAGACATAAACCAGGTACCACAATGGCAACAACAATGCCAACTTCCCCAACAGTACCCCACAGCCTTGAGCCAGGGGTACCACCTCGACAATACTGCAACCTCTATGGCCCATGTAAGCCTTGGCCTTTCTATAAACACAGCCAAAGACCTTGGTAAGTGCGTCCTCTTTTATTATCTCCTACGAATGAGCTCCGGCCATAAATGCAATTATGAACCACCTTCGGATTGAAAAGTGTTAAAATCTACAAACCTAGAGTGGATCTGAACCTGCGACCTAGCTGCGGAAGGCACTAGGCCCCTATTTCCAATCCACTGAGCCCCTCAATCTCCCTTATGTCAAGGGACCTTTAAATTACCTAATAACTTCACATATTCCCATGAAAGCTGAGGGAACCTTTATTTCTCCTCCAAGACTTGTCTTTATTTATATATGTTTCATGTCCAAGACATCTCTGAGAGCTTTACACAAATGTAAATTACCAGGCTGTATGGGGTAAATTATAAATATCATTTCTCTCCAGATTAAAAACTCTACATTTAATAAATAAACAAACAACAACAATAGACTTCAACATAGCATCTAAAGAGCTAAGTTAAGGGGTGTTCTTAGGCCCATGGGCAGAATTAAAATAGCACTAGACTGCAGAAGACTTAAGCCATGGAACAGCCAAAAGCTTGTGTTTAATGAATGCACCATGGAGAAGGTAGTATGTGTGCTCCAAATGATCAAGGCATTATAAGCACTCGCGAGGCATTTGAAGCCTTGTAAAGCACAATGTTAAAGTCAATGCACCGGGCAAGAAGAAGCCAATGCAAGTAATGACTTAAGTAGGAGTGTGACGGTGTGTGAGAGTAATCTGCCTGCAGCCCTTGTGAACGTTCTCCAATCCACGGAGGGTCTTAGCAGTAGGGCCGAAACACAGGTGAATTGCAGCAATCAGCCGCAGACACTACAAAAGTCTAGATCGAAGGCTCCAGGTGTGAAGCCGCTGAAAAGAGGACGCAATCCAGCACTATTCCTTAGGTGATAAAAAGGAGCATTTTACTACAGATCTCTAGCTCCCGGAAAAGCAAAAAGCAGAAACAAAGGAAGCCCCCCTCTACTACCAAGGCCCTTGATGATTATTAAAGGAACAGAAGCTTCGCCTTGGCAAAGGGAATTGCAGCATAAAAGGGTTATTATCTGCCAACTCCTAAGGGTCATTCAACACGACCCTCGTGGTTTTCATCTAGATCTAATTTAAGAAAATTTGCCAGTGGGAGGCTGCTTGGTAACACGTAACATCACAGGGCACAAATGCTCTGTGGCTGTGTTTCACTGCAATATTAAGTGTCTCCTTGCTTCACACTGCAGTTACATGGCAATTACTGTCTGCTTGTTAGTTAATTGCACTCGTGTCTTTCTAGCTGAAGTATTTATCTGACCGTTAATATCTTTAATGTATTTATTCCCACAACAGCCCAGTGAGGCAGGACAGCATTCAGAGGGGAAATCAAGGCACAGAGAGACTAAGTGACTGCTCCACCGTCATAAGACAATGTCTGTGGGGAAACAGGGCCTTAAACCCATGTCTCCCAAGTCCTAGGCTAAGTGAGCTAACCGTTGGACCATCCTTCCTCATCTACACGGAGGATCAGGCAGAAAGGTGACCCTGCTCTCTTTGACACAAGTCACATGACAGAACGGTGTGTTGCCCAAGCAAGGGGATGGCTCAGGTCTCCCTTTGGGTGGAGGGTGGGACATCTGGAGACTGTATCGAGGGTGGTAAAAAGCTCATGCACAAATCCATTAAAAATAAAAAGACAGTCAGCCCAATGGCCACATTATTGTCCTTCCCAGCCCCCCAAAGCAATAATAATCCTTCAGTGCAACCACCACCAATCACTCAGCCTACTGCCTGAGACAAAGCTGGCTCTGCAATGCACCCTGACCAATTGCATTGGTGCTGAATTCCAGGGTTGAGTACATTTATTTTGTTGGGAGGGACAACTGGTGATTAACTGGTCGGTCGGTCTATCTAATTTGTGACCAGCATCACAGTTCAGGACAATTATAACTATATTCCTCCTCTATGCACCAGCAAAAGTACCCAGCCTAGGCTCCTCAGCCATCACCTCTCTTGGGCAGAGACCCACGTCTCTCTCTCTCTTCTGACCAGGGATTTGCCAGGCTGCACAGTTCCCTGCTCACACAGCAAGTTCCCCAGTGAATCAGACTGCCTGAGCAGGCCTGCTTTGCTTTCTTCTTAGAGGCTATCAACAGCATGATTGCCCATAGTGAAAAGTTACCGTTCAACCCTTTCTAAGCAAGCACATTTATTCTTCAAGTGAAAGTATTACAGAGAAAGCCCTATTAAAACAACAAAAGAACCTCCATGCGTGTTAAAGGGTGCTTATCAGAGATCACCCCAAACTCCAATCTAGGGCTTAGGTAGGATTTAGTCCTTCAGACCTCACCATGGGATGGTCACTTTTGCTCAGAACAAGAGCAATCACGGATCCACGAATCACTCTTTTATACAGTTTGGGCCTTTGATCTTGGGTCCCTGGGAATAGATGATCAGCAGACAATCACCTCAGGGCATAGCTTCAAAATGCTGGGCTTTACATCACCAGAGGCTGGGGTGAGGCGCGGGAAGGGAATTGCATTCACCTACCCTTAGATATTTCCCAGGAAATCCACTTCATATGTATTGCCTCCAACCAGAGGTGAAAGTAAGCCGGTCTGGTCTGATCCGGGTTACTGGCAAGAGCCGGTATGCCGTGCCGGACTGGACCGGCTTCTCTGGTGGTGCTTTAAAGGGCCCAGGGCTCCCCGCAGTGACCGGAGCACTGGACCCTTTAAATCCCTACTCGAGCTCTGTCGCCACGGGGTAGCGGCGGTAGGGCTCCCGTGGTGATTTAAAGGGCCCAGAGCTCTGCGGTGGCCAGAGCCCCGGCCTTTTAATTCACTCTGGGGTGATTTAAAGGCCCTGGAGCTCCCAGCCACAGCTGGAGACCCAGGACCTTTAAATCTTGAAAGGCCATGCCTCTTCTGGTTGAGGCTACACCCCCGCTCAGGACTCTGGTGTACCAGTAAGTCCTTTAAGTTACCTTCACCTCTGCCTCCAACGTTCCTTCTTGTCTGACATATTGTTTAAAATAGTCCTCTGAAGCTTATAACGCCTCCCAGGTTTTACACTGGCCACTTCTCTCTGCTTGAGAAATTACATCCAATCTCTCAATAAGACAAACATTTTGCATTTGTAACGAAATGGACTCCAAAGCTACTGAAACTTAATAAAATCTCCCAAAGATATTGCAGGGCCAAGGATCAATTTCAGAACCTTATTTGGTGACAAACATTAAACTTAAACCACACAGAAACTTTTTTATTTGTAAAAAAAGGGGCTTCTAACTGGTCTAAGATCAGAAGGATCCAGTTCTCTGCACCAATCAGGAAGCAGTATCTGCTATAACAGCGCCAGGAGCAACTGTCATTTTGGTTACACCAGAAATCTATTGCATTTCTCTCTCCTTATCATTTGGGATGAAGAGAATAAAAGTCCCTGGGACTGAGGAATATTGTCACAGGATCAATGTCTCCGGCTTTGAAAATAAAGGTCTTGGCTTTGCTTGGCATTTATCTAGCAGCTGGAAATCGTTACCCTGTGATAGTGTCCTACTCTCTATTGACATTATCTCCTAGGCAAGTGGGGTAGCAGAACTCTGCTTGTCTGACACTGATTGCACTCAGCAGAATTTACATTAAACATATCATGGCAAAGCCGTGGCAACATCTGGCTGTGAGGACAGACTCCATGGTTATGAAGCCAGATGGCATAGGGAGGAGGATGCTTTTAGGACAATGGTTCTGCTCTAGGATCTCTTGTTCTTGCAGTGTGCACCTGAGGAGCATGTGGGATGAAATGAGGAATAAGCACAGGATGCACAACTCAGAAATACAGCCTTGAAGGGGTAAGAGCCCCAGGCCCTTCTCCAGCACTTGGCCTAGTACTGCCAAGGATGTCAAGAATTCCAGGACTGGAAGTTGACATCAACGGTGCTTAAAGCCCTTCACAAGGGTTGGAGCCCTACAGAGAAGAAGCCGGAGCAGAATGTGGCCCTAAAATAGTGCTCTGAGTCTAGATGATGACCAGGTCTCCTTGGCACAGAACTTCCATCCCAGGAAGACTGAAGCTCATGTTTGAGCATTGGCAATCAGTGACAGAGGTCGCTTCCATAGACCAATCTAATCAAGGCCAACAAGAGGAAAGAGCCCTCTCCCCATTCTTACATTCTGGCATGATGTGAAGGTATGCTGGGCTGGGTAGGCCGTAGTGCTGCCAATGCCGTGAATTTTGGTGGATCACAGTTCTCACTAACAGATCTTCCTTGTAGCCTTTGCGGGATTAGCTGGTCCTCTTTTAGAGCTCAATCAAACCGAGGTACAAGACATGACTTCTCTTGACACCTGCATCCACCCCTCCCTAAGAGATTGCAGCAAACAGTTGACTGTGATCTTAGATCTCTGCTCATTCCCCTGGGGTCCTTTATCTTCAGCTAAAGCATGCGAGTGAGCAACTTCCGAGCTGCAGATGGCACAGCTAGTGTGGGGTCTTTTTTGTTCTCTAAATACTCTGGGTTAGTGTCCGCGGGGTTCCCCTCTTTTATGTCCATCATAGCAATCAGTGAAGAGCATGAAATGCCCAGCTTCCCAAAATGAAACAGGCAGGCAATCAAAGCTATTGGAAAGGACACGCCAGGAAGTCAGTGAAGAATAGAAATAACATTTACAAAACTAGGACTCAGCAGGACAAGGGTGCCTTGCCTGGTTTTCTGAGCAGCGCATGCTATTCTCTGCCCTCGAGCGAAGCCAACAGCTGCATGGTAACTAAGGGTGCCTAATGATGATAATGTTGATGAAGATAACAGCAATAACCTCCCCGCCTTGATACAGTGTCTTTCATTCGCATGGCTCGCAAATTTTCCTAACCTGATTGCGCAGGCTGGCGGTAGAGAGGTGACTCACCGCTGCCTGTCCCCAAGGAGCAGCCATCTTCACGGTGACACCAGACAATGGCTGAAAAAAAACCATCACGGCTCTTCCTGCCAGTTTGAGACCAGGAGTGAAGCCAACCCAATTGCAAGGGGAATAACAAAGATGCAGGACGGAGCTTTCTTTGCCGGACACCTGTATTCCTGCTGAAAGCCCCGGGGGATCTTTAATGAGCACAAGGGGGCCACGGGTTGGGTTTCCATTTATTCTCCATGGTTGCACCTCCAGCTGTGAGGTGATCCAAAGAGGAAGAGAGAGGATTAGCTGGGCACTAACTTAGAGAGGAGGATGTCCCCTATGGAATCACCAGCAAGGGCTGGTAGCACCCTACTCCACTGTGTCCTACCAAAGCTGTGCTGAGGCAGGACGCAGAGCCAACGACTACTGGGGTGCTACTGAATAAGGTGTTTTTTTTTTTAAAGACCCTATTCCCATATGACAAAGATTTTGCACCTTTAAGAGGTAGAGGCAGGAGCCTCCAGCAAATATGTGGTTTAGAAAGTAGCCTGCCATGTCTTTACATCAAGGCTGAGTGATCATAATTCCCAGGACTTGCTGGGACCTATCGTGCTCTGCTCTATGGACGTGGGGTGAATGGATTTTATCGTGGGGCTTGGGCTGTGTCCTCTGTCAATGAATAGCTGCACTCGCATCCTAGAAGCTATCACAATCAGAGGGGGTTGGTTGAACAGTAAAGTTCCAAGAGGACTTTAGAGATCTCTGTTTGCTTACGTGGCAAAAAATGGCTCAATGAGCCACCGGGGCTCCATCTTTCGTCTTTAACACCCCAAGAATATCACTGTGCAACGGACAAAGCCTGCAGCCTGCTTTCTGGCTCCCCCACAGGGATGGCAATGGGGCTGGGTAGCTAGAGGAAAGCTCAGAGATGGGTGGTACTTGACAAGCTGAAAGAAGTGGCAAATGAAGGGAACTGTGAGATACAGAACGAGAGAGAGGGAGGGAGATGGACACATCCTGTGACTGTCTTTTTGTTCTGTGTTTGCATAGCACCTAGCCAAATGGGGTCCGGGTCCATGACCGATGTCCTAGGCCTCACAATAATACTAATAATTAAATAATAATTAATAATGACCACCCCCCACGCATGTATTTTCCTCTGCACCCCACAGTCTTCTCTCCCAGCCCCAGCTGTCCAATTTCACAGCTGTTCAGTTCCAAATTGGGCTTGTGCTTCACAGCTGCACTTGGACTGGCTCACGTTTGTTTGCTTTCAGCTTTAATTAAGAGAGGTTTCATCGTGTGACACACAGAACCCCCCGCTCCCACTTTCTCACAGGCTGCCGTCGGCAAGAGCAGGGTGCAGTCTCCTCCTCCGCCTTGCTCTGGGCGCTGGCATTCTCAGCAGGGGTCAGGGCACCAGTAGGGGGAGCTGGTGACCTTGGAAATTTGCCAAAGAGGTGTATAGCCTGGTCTCCCGCAAACATGCACTCTCCCCAGGACGCTGCCCAACAGGTCCTGCTGAGCTGCGAGACAGAACTGAGCTGAAGAAATCAAAGCTAATTCCAATCTTATTATCCAACGTGGCCCTATCAGAGGTGACAGCAACATTTATCACATTAATAGGAATGATAGAAGAAATCTGGGATCCTGTCCAACAGGAGCGCTTTATCACATGTTGCACTGTCTTACAAATCCAATTATCGCCAGCCCAAGTTCTTAACAGCCCTCAAATAGCAGCTTTGGAAATCTGAAAAAGATCCACAAACCACTTGCCCAGAGCCCGCGGTATTGCCTATGGCAGGGTGCGGGTTGTATGTGATGAGCCTTCACTGCCCTGCCAAAGCTGAAACAGACATTCAGAGATGGAGAGCAGATGCCACAGCAGGGTCTGCCCATGCATTCTCAGCCAGGGCCAGTTCCGAGCTGGCGGTATTAGAGCAAGGAGGTCAGATCCCTTCAGGGCGTGGGGATGGCCAGATGGGTACTGCAGGTGGAGTGTTTTGCTCAGAAGGGACCTGAGGTTAACAGACTGCCACTAGAGACTAAGACAAGGAGGCTGTGACCCAGCACAGAAAGACGGGAGATTAAAAGGAAGAAAAACAAGGAATAAGCCACAAAGGCAGGAAAGGTTATCCATGTCCAGGGAGTGGTTCTAAGCATTACCCCACAAGATGCAAGTTGCCAGCACTGCCAATGACTCACTGAGTGGTCTTGGGTAAGCGGCTTCATTTCTCCATGCCTCAGTTTCCCCAGGGATAATGCCTGTTCTCGTGAGGGCAAAGTGGCGGTGGGTGGGGTTAAATAGTTAATTTGTGCAAAGCAAACCCAGATCTCCAGATGAAAGGAGCTGTAGAGTCGATCGAATCACTCCAAAGAAACCCCCAAAGAAATAGGGAGCCACAGGCACAATTGGAGAGGATTTTGGTACTTACTTTGTTTTCTTGCTAGTTTTGCTATGACAACATGCTATAGGGGTTATCCCCTTCACTTTCTCTCTTCATACACACACACTTCTATTCAACATCCTTTCTTTCCCCCACAATGCAGTAGTTGATGTGTGTGTGTGTGTGTGTGTGTATAGAGATTTATTAGAATGAGATGGGTCTCCCATTTGAGTCTTCTCCGATTAGCAACTGGGACACATGAGGCCTGACACTCCACGACCTTGCACATTATGTGGGGGGAGAATTTCACAGGCACACAAGGCCCTTGGGCACCACTGAAAGCCAATGGGAGTTAGATGCCTCACCTACCATTTCTACCTTTGAAAACTTCCCCCTTAAAGCAACACAATCATGAGTTATCCAGGCAGAATGGAAGCATGTCACACCCGTTTAGCATGGGTGTAAGTGACAAGGAGCAGGACAGTGTGAAACCTGCCTCATTGTATTAAGCCAAGGGGTGGGGAGTATCTATCCATCCAAATTCTGCTCTTGTTTGCGCTTGACTTCAGAGGGATTGGCACGGATATGACTGAGAGCAGAGTTTGACTTATTGTGCACTTGCATTTCAGATTGATTCTGAGGGCATGTAAAGGCAGATTTCAGAAGAGGCTGGGATGAGAAATTTTCTAAATTTGCTGTTGTTGTAAAGCAGCTGCAGAGGCAGAATCTCCATGAAGGGCGGGACGCTGCGCACCCAGTGAACAAGTCTGACCAGCCCAACCAACTGGGATGTCGCTTTGGATCAGTAGGAGTATCAGAGAGAACTCAAGCACTGACAGCCATCCAGAGAAGAAATGGGGCGCCTGTCACCCTCAGCCAGCAGTCACTGGAATTTACAAGAGGCCCTAAGGACTCTGTTGATGGCTGTCACTCACTTCCAACCCCATTCCCTGGAAACAGACAGCTTCAGAGGGAGCTGAGAAGGAGAAGCAGTGGCTAAGTTTGTTGGCACTTCGGTACTATGGCAGTAGGGGCCTTTTGAACACCTAGAGGTTGTGCTTAGATTCTGACATTGGAACATGGCTGCCTGATAGGAGCACTTATTGATCATCCCTCATCCGAGTAAGAGCTCAGTGCTAGGGGGTGCTGAGCAGAACGGCCTGGACACAGCACAGCACGAATAGCCCCAGTGAGACCACCCACATGTGCAAAGTTAAACACACAATGGATTGGGGGAGCATGCTGACTACTCACACAGTCCAGCCTAGTCGGAAGCCAGAGGCTCCTACCATCTGGATTACTTCAGCTTGGAGAAAACACACAAACCAGTCACAACCCAATCATAAAGCCTCACCTCCCTGACTTCTGAATGGGAATGAACTGCTCCATCTTTATATAATTCCAGGCTTCTCAGCACTGCAATGAACTAATATCATCATGTGGCTTATGTCCAGTCTTGGAATCCCCACTGGAATGGTTTGCTGTAAATACATTTGACTGTAAACCTTTCGGGGAAGGGCCTGTCTTCTTGTGCTGCCTGTACAGCTCCTAGCACAACGGGGTTCTGATCTATTATTATTTGTATTATTGTATCACCTAGGAACCCCAATCATAGCCCAGAACCCCATTGTGCAAGGTGCTGGACAAACACAGAGCAAAAATCAGGGGGTGGGGGGTCCTAAGCGCTGCTGTAATACATAAATCAATACATAATAATTAGACAGACAGATTATACCATTTCCCCCGCAGCACTTCTACTTTCATAGAGACAGAACAACTAGATCTGCATTACCAAACTGGACCCACTGCTGAAATGCAATACGGCTCACTCACAAGCCCCATAGATTCTGACACCTCTTTACTGGTTAAGGCAGGAATTCTCCTGCCAGGTAGTGATATGATGAAAGAACTGACTGGATTTTTTGACTTTTTGGGGGACAGGAGAGGAGAAATACAACAAAAATACTTAACATATTTGTGAAATGTTCTCCCCTATGTGGGAGGCAGCCCAGCCCAGTGGATAGAGTATTGGACTGTGACTCAGTAGACCTAAACTCTATTCCTGGATCTATCAGTGGCCAGCTGGGTGACCTTGGGCAAGTTTCTGCACCCAGTCCGTGCCTCAGTTTCCCCATCTGTAAAATGAGGATAATGATACCAAAGTGCTTTGAGATCTGCTGAGGAATGGTGTTATATAAGAGCTAGGCATTACTATATTATTGAGCAGCATTATAAAAGTGGCACATTTCGTGGCTCTGCAGCCCATGGAGGAGTGGATTTGATAAATTGACGCTCTTTTATTATAACTGTTTATCATTTGTACAGCAATAGTCCCTGCCTAGCCATGAACCAGGACCCCACTGTGCTAGGTGCTGTACAAATATAGAACAAAAAGACACTTTCTGTCCCAAAGGGCTCAAGGTTGAAAGATCTTGGTGTAAACAGGGGTAGCTCTGTCAATGTCAGGTGTAGATGCACTGGAATATCAAGCTGCTACTGTTCAGGGTGATGAAGAGAGTTTTTAATAAACAGCATAATGGAATTTACATCAGGGACTGCAAAGCATTACAAATGGTAGTTTGTCTCTCCAATCCATGAAAATCAAATCATATTATAGTCTCCTGTAACACTATATGAAATTATAAAGCATAAAAATAAATTATATATATATATATACACACACACACACACACACATTTGTTTCTGCCTGTAAGAACAAGCTTCTGACAAAGAGATCAATAGAGTATAGGCCTGATACTATGGGAATCTATAGATCACAGGATTAACTCTGCCCTCAAATTAATGTATACAGGGTCCCCACTTGTACCATGCACCTGCCAGAAGGGCTGTATGAGTCCAACCATAGAAGGGGGCTCAGGCTGGCTGGCTTCTGGCCAGGGACCAGACAGAATATTTCCTGGAAAGCAGCCCAAGATTTCTGCAAAGCCCTTCTCCTCCCCATGAATGTGGGACTGTCATAAACAGATAGCTAAGGGTTAATGTTTCTTTCACCTGTAAAGGGTTAACAAAGGGAACCAAACACCTGACCAGAGGACCAATCAGAAAACCGGATTTTTCAAAGCTCAGGGGAGGGAATGTATCCATTTTTATTATTGTGAAGAAAGATTACTTTGTGAGACTTTCAAAATATATGGAAGCTTCCCATGCTGATGAAGGGCTTACCCATGTTGTCTGATAGGCTACAATGCATCTGACTGGGCTCAGTAGCAGAGGTGTGGTGGGCCATGGGTGAGAGGGCCCTAGAGCCACTGTTTAGACAGAAAGGTTGAGATGTAGGGACCATGAAGAGGTAAGGGTTGAATTGTGTCATGAGGAATACAGAAGAGGGAGAAACTATGAGTCAGAGAGAATGAGGATTTTTGTGATTAAGCATCCGGACTTGGACTCCGTGATGCAGTGTTAACGCGGCTGTGCCAGCGACTTCCTGGGTGACCTTGTGAAGTACTTCATCCACTGTGCTCTCTGTATCCACATGTAAAATGGGATAACAATATTCCCAGTGGTTTCTTTTTGTCTATTTTAGTTGTAAGCTCCACAAGCAGGACATCTCTCCTGTATTTTTGGAGAATTTGGTCTGATCATGATAGAGATAGAGCCATGATTCTCAGCTCATGGAATTAGGGCAAATCCTATTGAATCAATGTATGTACAAGTTACACCATGGAAAGTATGCCATTGGCTCTGATCTGATTCACTTACGTGGCTATACAAGGTGGGCTATACACCGACTCATGTGAATTACTCCTGATTTTACACGGTGTCATGAGATCAGAAATCATTGCCAAGATGTTAAGCTAGGATCCATATTGAGTTGGATTCTGCGCAAGATGTAGGTTCAGTCCTTCTTCATTCAGAGGAGGCGCCTTATTCCACTGAATCTAGTAATCAGAACCAACCAACGCTGAGTGATAAAGCCCACATATTGACTGACACGTAAACGCTGTGCTGATAAAGTGGGAGAGGAACAGTTCGCCATCCCATTAATATTTCTGGAGGTGTAAACTCGTTTGCTGTCTGCAAATTAAGTGAAAAGTCAAATCCTCAAAAATATTTATGAAGCCAAAAAGCATTCCCTCACAATCCCCACTTTAGGACAACTGAAACTTCCATTCAAATAACTCTGAAATGTTTTCGATTGGATTTTCCTATTTTGAGACCGATTAGCTTATTCAAACAAAGTCTTTATACATCAGAAAAGGAAAAAATGTTCATGCAAAAATGTGGAAATGGTTCATTTGCAATTTCAAAACATTTTTCTCAACACTTTATTACA
The DNA here is from genome assembly GCF_003597395.2 of Chelonoidis abingdonii. Taxonomy (NCBI): domain Eukaryota; kingdom Metazoa; phylum Chordata; order Testudines; family Testudinidae; genus Chelonoidis; species Chelonoidis abingdonii. The sequence continues at coordinate 8,631,543 of NC_133786.1, read as the reverse complement.
TTCTGGAAATTCTCAGAACTGTCTTGGTCTTGAAATAGTTTTGGTTTAGAAGAATAAGCTTTTTCAATAAAGACATCTGTCATAATATCCAACTTCGCTGGTGCTGACGTACTTACTGGAGCCTTATTACTGGTGTGACACATTTTATAAGATCACGTGTACCCTAGATTCTGGTTAGGTGACCCAGACGAGCAGTGTGAAAATCGGAGACCAGGGGTGGGGATAATGGGTGCCTATATAAGACAAAGCCCCCAAAATTGGGACTGCATCCTATAAATCTGATCATCTGGGTTCACCCTATGTCCTGGTGAAGATCCCAACTCAAGTAATTATAATTCTACCTTTTAAACATCCTCTAAGTGGTTAATGAATAAGTAATCTGCTTTCATGCCTGTCCTAAGTGTTGTCGAATGTTGGCACGTTCAAACAGATGGGTAAGTTGCATTTATAGTTATTGTAAGATCTTACTCAATTGTAGCCCAAAGCGCAAAGTGAAGAGATCATGTATGGCAAATAAGATTAAACTTGGTGCATAAAGCCAATAAAAGAGAGAGAAATAATAGATAGCATAGACAAAGGAGAAGAGAGATATTAAAATGAGATCAGAGATTAGCAAACCAAGAGAAAGAAACCTCGGGAAAAAAGCAAATGGCTGTGCTTAGATACATGGTTGATTTCAAACACAAAGAAAGCAGTTAGTGAACTGTCTCAGGAACGGAGCTTGAGGGGAAAGGTTAAATTCCTTAATGTTTGAAGAAACAAACTGAAATAGAAAACCAGTAAAAATGGGGGGAGGGTGGCTTGGGTTGAGTTAAGAGTTCCATGTGGATATATTCCGCAGTGATTTCATGTCACTTTTCGCACTTCACTGCAGCCGCATTGTGTGGTTAGGCTACCCAGGTTCTACCTGACTGTGATGCAGAGAGCAAGACGACACAGGTGAGATATGATAACTACAGCTGCAGTCCTCTGGAGGTGTTAACAAAATTTTTATTAGCCGATGGAGAAATGGAGAAGGGAGAGTACATCTACTTGCCAGGTGCCAACAAGCGGAAGGAAGTAAAAAAGAGAAATCAAGCGTGGAAATAAAAGAAAATGTAGTCAGAGATATAAAGTCTGTAAATTGGTCGCAAAGATAACAAAAGCAAGGAGAGATAGTTTCTTTAACATTGATTTGATCAGCTTAGTTGATATAATACATATAAAGCTACAGGAAACAGAATAACAATATGCAATATCTTGCACAGCAAAGGAACTTATATGACACGTCCTTTGCTTCTTCTTTTTTCCTTTCCTGAAGGCCATGAAAGCTGTTCATGCTGGGAAACAGTGCAAAGGTTGTACAACCTACGTCATTGCCTAAGATGCTATGTGAGATTCCTGAATCAGCGCAGGTGCACTGCCTCCCTGCCAGTTTTGCTCTGATGGCCGTCCAGCTGTAATTATTAAGGACTGCCTGAATGAAGTCTTCTGCACATATAACGTCTGTGCTGTAATAACTTTGAACAAAGGCTAGACTTGCTGTGTCCCACGCTGCCATTCGTATGTCTCTTAGGAACCGCCGGCCTCTGTTCTAGGATGGAATGCTGGGACTATTTGGAGAGCATGTGAAAAGCATTATCTGGATAGAGGGAGTTTCACCCAGGCTGGATGTGTGTTGGAGGCACATGGGGGACGGAGATAAGGGTGTGTGTGTGTCAAACTCCTGAGAGCAGAAAGGTGTGTGTTGTGAGCGTGGATCATGTACATGGTGCAAAAGGTGAAGCCTCCTCCTCTGTCACGCAAACACTGTAGTATTGTCTGTGCAAAGGGTGAGAAGTGGATTTGAGAGGGCACAGCGTGGCGGTGGTAAGTTTGTATGTGTGCACATGATGCTGGAGCGTTTTGGATGGAAGAGAGAAGCTCCCTCCATCATCACAATGCCAACTCTGATTATGCCGACTTGGAACAATTTGTCTAGCGCTGAATTTAATTACCTGAGCTGAGGAGAATCAGGGGGGCTTTGGCTCATTCGTGGCCTTTATGAGTCCCCATAAAAGCAGCCAAAATGACAGACTGCAAGGGGTCCTTAAAATTATCACTCACACGGTTTGTGCAGTGCAATCGAAGGCTTTTATGACCCTGTCAGGGCTTTTAGACCCTGTAAAACTGTGCAGCAGCCAGCCTGCAATGAAAGTGGCTCAGTGTCGTCTTAAAAGTCTAAATGGTCTGCTTCACATTACAGGCCCTGTTGGACATAAACGGGGAACCTGAGGAACCGACGGGTCAGCTCTGTGCCATACTGTTGGTTTGGACAGGGGTGGACAGAAATTGAGCGGACACGAATCCCAGAGGTTCACTATAAGCTACGATCACGGCGAGTCGTTCATGGGCATAGAGGTGTGACAATTGCAATGTTCCAGAATGCCAAGTTAAAGCCCAGGTAGGCCTCTAGACCAGCAGGAAAATAGCTAACATCATAAATCCTTTTATAATAGTACTAAATAAAACACAAGTTAGCAGAGACTGGATGCTTACCAGCTGTTTGCCCTGTCAGATTAAGAGTTTGGCAGAAGGTTCTTCGCGTCTGGGAGGGGGGGGAGGAGACACAACTGAAGAAGAGAGAGAAGAGAGAAAAATTAGACTTGGCCTGGAAATAAATAGAGAAGCTGCCACAGCTCTTAAAGGTCTGTCTTGGTCAAATTCGCTATGTGAACATCCGTATGAACACCTTCAATTTTCAAAGCACAACACCCCATTTGGCCATGCACAGCAGCACTTTTCTCCATGTCCGGTCAGGGCAATAGGGCTTAACACATCAGAGACAATAGGAAATTTTGGACTTGCACAGAGGACATGCAAGAGCAGCTGTAAGTGCATCTAAATAGTATAGGTTCAAAATGCTAATTTAGAGTGGGTGCCTGAGAACTGACGGAGGCCTCGCTCCCCCAAAAGTATTTACACTATCCTCCTGGGTTCAAAAATTGGGTAATCTAAAGAAATGCATTTTGAGTGCGATTAGTCTTCATCTTCTCGAAATCATTTCCCTCAAAAGATCAGCCCTTGACCTTAGTGGGTGGCTGTGAGGCAAATTTCTCCTTCAACAAGGAGCAGGATGTGAGTCAAGGCGTTGCAGTCAGGAATTGAAGTAACATCGGAGAGCTCTTGGTAGCAATAGGGGGGGGAATAAGAGAAAAGTAACAACAACAAGAGGGACTTTTAAAATGCAGCTTTAATCTTTCCTGAAACTATGTGAATTCAGCAAAGTAGAAATCAGTGCTGGGAGCTGGGAGAGGGGCAAATTCCACCTTCAACGCACGTCTAACCTGACCTTCCCTTCCATACAGGTTCCATGCACTCAGAGGGAAGGAATGCAGCTTTTGGGGACAAATCCTGTTCCTGTAGGTGTCGCAGTAAGTTTTACCAGTGGCCCCAGGGGCTGTGTTGAGTCAGTGTGAGATGGAGGGGGTAGCTGGCCAGACTGAAGGTGAATCATACAAATTAAATGAATTTGATGACAATTTATAGCCTGCTATAAATTCTTTCTTCCATGTCCCTTTGTGCTTAAGCAACTCTGGCCAGTTACTCTGTGGTTTACATTAAATTGGTCTTGGAACAACTGATGCACACAGATCTCAGGATTGTTCCATCCTGGAGCCGATCAGCAGCAAATATCTAGTGACACAGAGGGAGGGGGAGACTGAACCTGGCCCCTCATTCTGTACAACATGGGGAAGGATTCCTCCCTGCCACCTGCTGGCTCAGCTGATGCCCTGAAGCAAAGCATGAGAGCTGATCACCCATGGTTTTTACTTGCACAGATATAAATGGTGGTGGTTGCAAAATAATCTAGCTTTCAAGGCAACCACTCTACTCAACCAGGTCTGTACAGCCGAGGATAAAAAGGTGAGAAATGAGAGAACCCTGGTGCTGTCACACGGCTTGATTCTCACTGCTGCTCTGTGAGGCTGTCCAATTTTCTCTTTGTAAAATCTCCTCCTCATGTCCCCCACCTCCTATTTCCTCCCCGGCTAAAAAAGCCAGCTGATCCATCTTGCATTAATTTCAATGGCTGTGTTATGTCTCTTGAGGTTTTGCATCACTGAGGGCTGAGTGATGCAAGTGTTCTGCCTACCTACATGATGCGGTTGGCTTTCACTCCATGAAAGGGATTGCAAGTTGGATTTTTGTCTGCTTTCACTCAGCCTTGCACATTGACAGTGAAAGCTCTGGTTACAGGAGCTGTCAGGGTGCATTATTTAAAGGGGTTGATGCTTCTGGAGAAAGGAAAGCTGAAACCATGAGTGAGAAGGGGGTGGGGGGGAAGGGGATGAAAAAAAACACGAGCACAAATAAAAGCAGCAGCATGCACTGAAGAGGAGCGATGTGATCGGGAATTTTAAAAAGTCACCTTGATGGCCTCCGTAACTTGCTCTGTGCATTGAGGGATGGTGCTTGAACCGGCTTCATTAGGAGCTCACACCTCTGTTTGCCGCTCACTGCTACACCCAATTCCTGGTGGCATTGCCTCTGTAAGCATTAGGTTGGCACAACAGCCATGAATCTGGTGTCTCTGAATCTTTCTACCCAAGAGCATATGTTCCACTGACAGTTTTTAGCTGCATTTCAAGTTAGGACCAAAGTCAAATGCCAGCGGTCTACCGAGTTCCTTACTATTTAGTTTGCGCTACTGCAGCAGAGGTTAGGTGTTCCAGTCAGGGACTCCACTGAGCTAGGTGACATAGAAACACACAACAAAACACACAGTCTCTTGCCCTGAGGATCGTCACAATCTAAGACGAGAGACAACAAAGAGATGCAACAAACAGGTGCTGGGATCAATGCAACAAAACTTGTCACCATGGAAAGCAACACATGGCACACCAGCGGCCTAACCATTGTCCAGCATCCCATCTCCAGTGGTGTCCAGCACCAGCTGCTTCAGAGGCAGGTCCAAGAGACCCTGCAGTGGAGCATCATGGAATAACCTACCCATAGAGGAAGTTTCTTCCTAATATCCCGGACACTGAGTAATTGGCTTATAGCCTGATGCATGAAGTTTTATAGTCCTTCTACATTAGAAGTGGATGGTCTCATTAGCCATACAAATGTCTAATCCCTTTTGGAATCCTAATAGGTTGGCCCGTGGATGGAGATGGAAGCAGGACCAGAGGAAGCAGAGATCCCAGCAGATAAGCAAAGAGAGTCGGCAGCAGAAGTGGGGGGGGTAAAGAAGCAATGAGATCGCCCCAGGCATCACCGGGATTCTGCTCAGCCCTGAGAATCAAAGGGTCTACCCCTCCAGACCATCCCACTGACATCTCTTGGTTTCTTCCAGACTGACTAAGGAACAGCTGCAATTGCAAATCTGCTAATTTTTTTTTTAAGTGCCTGAAGCTTCTCCCCATGGAATCCAGAAGAATTCTGGTTAAGTCCCCTTAAAAGGCAGCGAGCAGTCCTCATGCCATCCTTTCATTCTCCTGCATTTAGCTAGTCAGAAGCTAAACAACCACCCACAGAAGTTTCATCTTCACAAGGTGTGAATTGCTGTCATCCCATGTATTTCCATTGATTTTCCCGCTGACACAGTAGAATTTACTTTTGTGCAGCACCTTTCATAGGAAAATATCATGGAATGCTTCCCAGCTTCTGATGGCCAATGCCGGCCTCTACCCATGTGTTGTCTGTAGGCTACAATGCATCTGACTGGGCTCAGTAGCAGAGGTGGTGGTGGGCCATGGGGGAAGAGGGGCCCAAGAGCCAAACTGTTAGGAGAAAGGTTGGATGTGAGGGACATGAGAAGGTAAGGGGTTGGAATTTTAGTGTCATTAGGAATCACAGAAGAGGGAGAAAATATGAGTCTAGAGAGGAATGAGGATTTTGTGATTAAGGCACTGGACTTGGACTCCGTAGATCAGTGTTCAACTGCCGGCTGTGCCACTGACTTCCTGGGTGACCTTGTGCAAGTTACTTCATCTCACTGTGCCTCTGTTCCACATCTGTAAAATGGGGATAACAATACTTTCCCCCATGGTTTCTCTGTCTTGTCTATTTAGTTTGTAAGCTCCACAAGGCAGGGACTCTCTCCTGATATTTTGGAGAATTTTGGTCTGATCCATTATAGAGATAGCAAGCCAGATTCTCAGCTCATGGAAATTAGGGCAATCCTATTGAAATCAATGGTACTGTACCAATTTACACCAACTGGAAAGATCGCCATTGGCTCTGATTCTGATCTCACTTACTGTGGCTATACAATGGTGTTGCTCTACCGACATAGTGGAATTACTCCTGATTTACACTGGTGTCAGTGAGATCAGAATCATGCCCAAGAAGTTTAGCTATGGATCCAGTATTTGAGTCTGGGATTCTGCTCCAAGATGTAGGTTCAGTCCCTTCTTCATTCAGTAGGAGGCGCTCTTCCCACTGAATCAGTAACAAACCAACACGCTGAGGATACAATGCTCACATTATTTGACTGACACGTAAAACGACTGTGCTGACTAGAAGTGGGCAGGGAACAGTTTTCCCATCCCATTAATATTTCTGAGGGTTCAAAATGTTTGCTGTCTCAAATTAAGGTGAAAAGTCAAAATCTCAAAAATATTTATGAACCAAAAAGCCATTCCCCTCACTCACCCACTTTAGGACAACTGAAACATCCATTTCAATCACTCTGAAATGTTTTCGATTTGGACTTTTCCTATTTTTGAGCCTGATTAGCTTAAATTTCAAAACAAAAAGTCCTTTACAACTAGGAAAAGAGAAAAAAATGTCATTTCAAAAATGTGGAAATGGTTCATTTTGCCAATTTCAAAACATTTTTCTCAACATTTTATCTCATCTGGAAATTCATCAGACCTGGTCTTGTCTTAGAATAGTTTTGGTTTAGATGAATAAGCATTTTTCAATAAAGGACCATCTGTCCAAATATTCCCAACTTACTCTGGGTGCTGACTACTTATGGGCACTTATGACTGTGTGACACATTTTATGAGAGTCACGTGGTATCCCTAGATCCTGGTTAGGGTGACCAGACAGCAAGTGTGAAAAATCGGGACCGGGGGTGGGGGATAATGGTGCCTATATAAGACAAAGCCCCCAAAATTGGGACTGCACCTATAAAATCTGGACATCTGGTCACCCTAGTCCTGGTGAAATCCCAACTCAAGTAATTATATTCTACCTTTTAAAATCCTCTTAAGTGGTTTCAAATGAATACAGAATCCTTCTTTCCATCCTGTCCTAAGCTGTTGTGCAAGAATGTTGTGCACTGTCAAACAGATGGGTAAAGCATTTATAGTATTGTAGCATCTTACATTCAATTTGTAGCCTCAAAGCAGCAGTGAAAGAGACATTGTATGGCAAATAAATTAAAGCCTTTGGCCATAAAGCCAATAACACAGAGAGAGAAATAAAGATGCATAGACAAAGGAGAAAAGAGAGGATTTAAAATGAGATCATGGAGATATACAAAACCAAGAGAAAGAGAACCCTGGGAAAAAAAGCAAGGCTGTGCTTTAGGATACATGGGTATATTTCAAACACAAAGAACAGCAGTTATGTGACTGTCTCAGGACAGGAGCTTGAAGGGGAAAGGTTAAATTCCTATAAATGTTTGAAGAAACAAACTAGAATAGAAAACACAGAATAAAAATGGGGGGGAGGGTGGCTTGGGTTGAGTTAAGAGCTTTCATGTGGAATATTCCGCAGGATTATCCCATTCACTTTTCCACTTCACTGGCCAGCCGCATGTGTTGGTTAGAGCTACCCAGGTTCCTACCTGCTGTGACTGCAGAGAGCAAGACACACAGGTGGATTGATAACTCACAGCTTGCAGTCCCCTGGATGGTTTAAAAAACATTTTTATTAAGCCAGATGGAGAAATGGAGAAGGAGAGATACATCTACTTGCCAGGTGCCAACAAGCGGGAAGGAAGAAAAAAAGAGAAATCAAGCGTGGAAAATAAAAGAAAATGTAGTCAGAGATATAAAGCCTGTCAAATTGGCTGCAAACAGTAACAAAAGCAAAGGAGAGATAGTTTTCTCTTTAACAATTGCTTTGATCAGCTGTAGTTGATATAATTACTATATAAAGCTACAGCAAGACAGAAATAAGATACATTTATCTTTGCACAGCAAAGAGAACCTTTATGATCACGTCCTTTTTCTTGCTTTCTTTTTCCCTTTCCTGAGCCATGAAAAGCTGTTTCCAAGCTGGGAAACCAGTGCAAAGGTTGTACAAGCCTACAGTTCATTGCCCCAACTGCTATGGAGATTCCTGACATCAGAGCCAGGTGCCTCTGCCATTCCCCTGCCCCTAGCTTTGCTCTGATGGACCGTCCCAGCCTGTAATTATTAAGGTGAGCTGCCCTGAATGAAGTCTTCTGCTCACATATACACTCTGTGCTGTAATATCAACTTTGCAACCCTGCTAGACTTGCTGGGTCCCACCTGCCCATTCATGGCTACTTTCTCACTTAGGAACCGCCGGCCTCTGTTTCAGGGATGGATGCTGGGACTTTTGGAGAGCATGTGGAAGAAGCATCTTGATAGCAGGGAGTTCCCCCAGGCTTGCATGTGTGTTGGAGCACATGGGGGACTGGCAGAAAGGGGTGTGTGTGTGTGTCAAATCCTGAGAAGCAGAATGTGTGTGTGTGTGAGACAGTGAGCATGCATGTACATGGGGTGCAAAAGGGTGAAGCCCTCCTCCTCTGCACGCAAAACACTGTAGTATTTCCTGGTGCAAAGGGGTGAGAAGTGGATTCTGAGAGGCACAGCGTGGCGGTGGGTAGCATTGTGTATGTGTGCACATGAGTGCTGGAGCGTTTTGGATGCGAAAGAGAGCCAAGCTCCTCCTTCTCATCACATGCCAACTCCTGATTTATCCGGACTGGAACAATTTGTCTACGGCTGTAATTTTAATTACCTTCGAGCTGAGGAGCCAATCAGGGGCTTTGCTCATCGTGGCTTTTATGAGTCCCCATAAAAGCAGCAAAATGAAAACTCAGGGGTCCTTAAAATATACTCCACGGGGTTTGTGCAGTGCAATCGGAGGCTTTTATGACTCCTGTCAGGGCTTTTATGACCCTGTAAAACTGTGCAGCAGCCCAGCCTGCAATGAAAAGTGGCCTCAGTCGTCTTAAAAGCCTAAATGGTCTTGTACATTTACAGGCCCTGTTGGAACAACGCGGGGAACCCTGGAGGAACCGCACTGGGGTTCAGCTGTGCCACTGTTGGTTTGGAAGGGGTGACAGAAATTGAGGGGACCGAATCCCAGAGGTTCACTATCCAAGCACAGTCAGGAGCTCGTTCATGGGCTATAGAGCGTGTGACAATGGCAATGTTCCAGAATGCAAAGTTAAAGCCAGGTAGGTGCCCTCTAGACCAGAGGAAAATAGCTACACATAAATCCTTTTATAATATACTAAATAAAACCAAAGTTATCACAGACTGGATGCTTTACAGCTGTTTGCCCTTGTCAGATAAGAGTTTGGCAAGAGGTTTCTGCGTCTGGGAGGAGGAGACAAACTGAAGAAGAGAGAGAAGGAGAGAAAAATTCAGACTGGCCTGGAATAAATAGAGAAGCTGCCACACTCTTAAAAGGTCTTGTCATTGGGTCAAATTCTGCTATGAACATCCCGTATGAACACCCTTAATTTCTAAATGCACAAACACACACATACGTTGGCCATCACAGACACTTTTCTCCATGTCCGGCAGGGGCAATATGGCTCTCCATTAAACACCACTCAGAGAAGGAAAATTTATGGGACTTTGCACAGAGGACATGCAAAGAGCAGCTGTAAGTGCCATCTAATAGGAAGGATTCAAAATGCTAATTTTAGAGGGGTGCCTGAGAACTGAGAGGGGCTCTTGGCTCCCCCCAAAAAGTGATTTACACTATCCTGGGTTCAAATCTGGGTAACTCCCAAAAGAAATGCATTTGATGCGATTAGTCATTCATTCTCCAAAACAATCAGCCCTTGACCTAGTGTGGCTGGCAATTTCTCCTCAACAAGGCCCAGGACTGTGAGGTCCAAGCGTTGCAGGTCAGGACTGAAGTAAATGGAGAGCTATTGGGTAAGCAATAGTGTCATAAACAGATAGCTAAGGGTTAATGTTTCTTTTACCTGTAAAGGGTTAACAAAGGGAACCACACACCTGACCAGAGGACCAATCAGGAAACCGGATTTTTCAAAGCTCAGGGAGGGAATGTTTGGGGGGGTGTCTTTTGTCTGTCTCTCGGCTATGAGAGGGATCTTTCTATCTTCAAGCTTCTAATCTTCTGTTTCCTAGTTGTAAGTACAGGTATAAGACAATATAGGTTTTTATATTGTTTTTGTATTTACATGTGTGTAGTTGCTGGAATGTTTAAATTGTATTTCTTTTTTGAATAAGGTTGTTTATTCATTTTTTCTTTTAAGCAATTGACCCTGTATTGTCAACCTGATACAGAGACTATGTTTATGTGTTTTTCTTTCTTTTTATATAAAGCTTTCTTTTTAAGACCTGTTTGAGTTTTCTCTGGGTAGGCTAAGGAACGAAGGGAAGGGAAATTCTCTTTGTGTTAGATTTACGGAGGGTGAATCTGTGCAGCCTCAGGGGAAGACGTAGGGGGGGAGGTAAATTGCCCTCTCTGTTTTGCATTCAAGGAGTTTAAGTACAGTATCGCCCAGGATAACCCAGGGAGGGGGAGCTGGGGATGAGATAAAGAGGAGACAAGGGGAGGAGGTTGTTTTCCCTTTGGTGTGAGACTCAGGGCCTCTGAGTCTTGGGGTCCCCCAGAGAAGGTTTTGGGAGACCAGAGGGAGCCAAGCCCTGGAATCCTTGTCTGGTGGCAGCGATATCAGATCTAAGCTGGTAATTAAGCTTAGAGGGTTCATGCTAGCTTCTCAGTTTATGAACGCTAAGGTTCAAATCTGAGTAGGAAGCTACGACAAATAGTGACAGTGCACTAGCAAGGCTGCATGAGAAACAGAGAGAGAGAGTCAAGGGTACGACAGGCGGGATTGATGTGGGACAGCAGGGGTCAGTTGCACTGGCCGTGTTTGTGTGGTGCAGGGATAGGGACAGGTCGGGATTAAAGTGTATCAGGTCCCCAAGCTGGAATAACAAAAGGTGCTGCAGATAAGGATTATCAGCAGCAGGGCTTTGTGGAGAATACTCACAGAGCTAGACCCCAAAATAAAAAGAATAGTTTTGTGCATGAGAAAAAAATCCTGCCTCATGATTGCCTGAAAGCTTCAGAACAATCATGGGACAAGTCTACATTTCTATTATTTAGCTCTGAGTAGTAAGCGTTACTAATTATTATTATGTATTTGTATTACTGTAGAACGTAGGAGCCCCAGCCATCTATGAGAATCTGATGGTGCCATGAGCTGTACAAACAAAACAAAAAGACAGTCCCTGCCTCAAAGTAACAGTAAGATCTGGAGCACAGTCATCCAGTCGAAAAATATATTCAGAAAAGTGTCTCATAAGTATTTGTACTGGTAACCTGAGTCAAAAGTTATGTTCATCCAGTCAGGGAAGACAAATACACCATTGGACTCAGCCATCCATTGGAAATGGCTCAAGTTTCTAAAGTTCACAAAGCATTACAGTATGAGAATTATTCACAGAAACGATGGGATAAATTATTTTAAATATTGAATACATTTGAGACAACTGTGACCTGTTTCTGGTCAATTCACAGACAGTAACAGCAGTGAAATTTGGCTCTAATTAAAATAGATATTGATTTCGTGTTTCAATAAGTATTTGATCAGAGGTCTGATGCTGATCATACCTTCACTTCTGTCAATACTTTCCTTTTGGATCAATAAGTCTTGAAACTCAGATGGAAGAAAACAGTTCTTGCTTAATATCAATAACAGGAACTATGAAGATAATTATTAAACATTAAATTTTCAGTGGAAATTCAGGCAGATATCATATGTCCTTTTGTTTTTTTTTCCATTTTAGCAAGAGGGCTTGCAGATTTAGCACAGTACAAAAAGATCATTACGCTAGCAAATTAAGAATTTAAGTACAACTACTGATAGATCATGAATAGAAAATGCCTACCAGAACTCTGCAGTACTTCAACGTATATGCCAAAGCAACTCTGTACACCCAGCTCAGATAGATTCTATGGTATAGCTTGCATTTAGCACACAATTTATCAGGCAATAAAGCTCACAGTGGATGCCTCCAAAACCAGGGTGATATTTTTTTTAAAAAAAGTAAAATAGTCTTTTACTTCTTTTCCTCTTTTTGAACAGATCATGGATGTGGAAAATTCCTTATTGAGCCCCCTTCCCCACCTCACGGGAGCTGCAAATGTGATCCTTTGCAAGCTCAGACAAAATCTGCTATGCTACATTAGGCTTGATAGCAAATTCACTACTTGCAAGCTTTTATCAAAACTGTGTATCTAAAAGCTTAATAATACAGAGGACGGGGGGTTGTGTTTGGTTTTTGTTTTGTTTTGGGCATCCCCTCTGAAACTCACTCACTCACATAGACACATATTTCCGTCAGGTTTATGGGTGAATACTTGGAACCAATTCCCAATTTTAAGCTCAGCAGTTTTCGCAGAGCGAGAAAGCAGACAACAGCAGGACATCAGCAGGATGAAGTTGGCTGGTCTGACATCACTGGGTGAAATTCAGCCCTGTGCAGAAGAGCCAGAGCAAGCTCTGTGTACTATTTAAGTCACACTGTTTTGAGGATTTACGTGGTTCACAGAGAGTATGTGCTTTGCAAGGGTGCTATTTTCACCCACTGTGCTTGGGTACCTGTGTGCTAAAGAGCATGCCTCTTTCTTCAGTCATCGACAAGGACAACAAGAATGGGCCAGATTAAAAGGTCACTATCAGGTTGACTTCAGTGCAAAATGAGGTTTAGTAAATACCACGTTTTACCAAATCAAAGACTAATATACATTTTTCTATGATTTGTAAATTCCACTGCACATTTTTTTTGGTGGTGGCAATTGCTGACGTTAAATAAGACATTTCAGTGCTAGTTCTAGGCTGCCAGACACTGACCAGAAACAAGAAGGGAAACTGACAAAACCACCTCAGGTGTGTCTATTTTAATTGCTGAAATCGAGTCAAATGCAAAAAAACAAAACAACATACACCGCAAATAGCTAGTATTGAAATTTATTATTATTGTTATTATTTATTAGCAGCTCTATTTAGTAGCCCCAAAGCATCCCAAATAGGGATTAGAGACTCATTCTTCTAAGTACCATGCAAACAGGACTAAACAAGTCTCTGTCCTAGAGAGCTCAGAATGAGTGTTCTCGAAATTCAGGATTTCCACTCTGTGGGGAGTTCCAACTTTTCAAAATTTGTTTTCATTCCAATTTGTGAAGCAGCTTCAGCAGCTGTTATAACATCCACAATAGCCCCTTCTCCAGCAAAACTGCCCAGTTTCTTATTTCTGCTTGATGTGAGTGATTTCCCCAGTTCAGCTATAGCCTGAGTCAGCTGGAAGCTGACAGGATCCAAGCAGCACAATACTTATAGCCAGGGATCATATTAGGGATAATCTGTGAGTCCTATCTGCAGAAGCAGGGGTTTCCTTACTTCCAAGTCTACATAGCAGATGGAAGCAAGTCTTTCTAGGAAAACACATGCTCTGCAGATGTCTCTGAGCAAAGCAGAGCCCTGAACGGAGAGCTCAATACAGGGCTGTTGAAATGCAGGTGGCTGAAGTTAATTCCTTATGAAGGCTTGTTCGGGCTTTAGTTAAGGACAAAGCTTTGTGAAGAGGAAATAATGGGACACCTTGCCAAGTACAACAATATCTGGATTTTGTGGCTTGTCCCATTACAACAAGGTAAATCCCCAAATAATACTTCTAAGATCTTCCACAAGCCGGTTAGGCTTCACACAAAGAAATCTGCCACCATCACTTGCTTACACTTATTTTCAGTGAGAGATCTCCATCATAGAACAGATTCACTGGATGGCTCAGTCAAAATCCAGTGCTTAAGTAGTGGCTAATGGGAACCTTTCTTCTTTAAATCTCTTTGGATATGTTTAACCCAGTACGGAGAAACTGAGGATTGTTTTGAGGGCTCCTGGGTTTTTCTTATAATACAAGCGGGAAAGTTTAAAATGTATTTGAAACTTTGTAACTTTTTTTATTTAATAACATGGATTTTTCTCCCCAATGGCCAAAGCCTCCAAAATTCCATTGTCAACATTGTCCCCTCCTGCTTATTGCAAAAATGACAAAAAGGAGAGCATTCCTTTTATTAATGTTATTACTGAACTGTGAAGCTATATGTTGCCTCATAGACATATCACAGGGATAAGTATGTCATAAACACCCAGGATGGCTACCTTACCCCTTCACATCCTGAGTTGTTAGCCAATATTTGGGGCCTTACAGATCGTTTCCAACAGAAGGAGAAGTTGATGATAGAGTCAGATATTTGATGCAATCCGGTTTACTTACAAAATACGTAAACAAAAATCTGTTTCCCTGAACACAGTAGGAATCAAATAATAGGAGGAAAGTTTCTTTGCTCAGAACTCCTAGCTTCTTTCCAGCCAGCAATCTACCCAAAAAACTCTGTTGGCTTTCTCTCAGGGACACATTACCAATTTCTCACTAGTTTTCTCCTCCAGGCTCTTTCCTTGCTTTCTAGCTTCCACACATCCAGCCCCCTGTGCTTACAATCAGCAAAAATCCCCTGTCCACGTAACTCAGTGTCTGTCCAGTCTTGAATGTGGTGGTCTATATTTTGGACAGTAGCTCCTAGTGTTTTAACTATCTTAGAACATAAAGGAGCTTAATTGCTTCTTATATCTGTCTTGAATGAAGGATGACTAGCATGACTCCTAGCCTCAGTGAGGTATGCCATTGCTTATTGATAGCCACCACCACCCGCCAGCTAGATAAGGGAGTCATAGAATATAAGGCCAGAAGGGATCGCTGTATCATCTAGTCTGCGCTCCTGTATGTCACAGGGCACCAACAGCACCCAGCACCTGCACACTAAACCCAACAACCGTAATTAGACCAAAGTGAGAGAATAAGAGGGACCAAGGTGCACCAGTTCCCAAGGTCCTGCAGCAGGGAAGTGATTAAGTGAGATCTACCCAGATAATCTCAGTATGTGACCCGCACTCCCAGATGGAGAGGAAGGTGAAAAAAGCCCCATGGTCACTGATAATCTGATGAGGGGGGAAATTTCTTCCCAACACCACATATAGCCATCAGTTAGAGCACATGAGAAAGAACTGGCCAGCCAAGCCCTTGAAATAGAGAATGCTCAGTGTTGCTTCAGAGCACTGGCCCACCCCAGCCAATGTCCCATTCTCCAGCTGCGATCATCCCTGATGCTTCAGAGGAAGATTAAAAACAAAAAAAACACCACAACACCTCCCAGAATATGACCTCCTGCCAGTGCCCAGCTGAAACCTGGAAGCATGAGCATCAGGAACATAATACATAAACCTGAAGACACAGAGCTGTTGAGCCCCACCCTTCACCATCACAACCAACTCCGCACTCATAAATTTGTTCAGCTGATGCCTAAAATTAATTACGTTTAAGAACATAAGAACAGCCATACTGGGTCAGACCAATAGTCCATCTAGCCCAGTGTCCTGTTCTCAAACAGTGGCCAGTGCCAGCTGCTTCAGAGGGAATGAACAGAACAGCGTAATTGTTGAGTGATCTATCCTCTGTTGTCCAATCCCAGCTTCTGGCAGTCAGAAGTTTAGGCACAACCAGAGTATGGGGCTGCATCCCTGACCATTTTGGCTAGTAGCCATTGATGGACCTATCCTCCATGAGTTTATGTAATTCTTTTTTGAGCCCTGTTATATTTTTAAGTTTATCCTCACAACTGCTATTGGGAATCTGTTCCAGAACTTCATCTCTCTGATGGTCAGAAACCTTTTAATTTCCAGCCTGAGTTACTTCATGGCCAGTTTACATCCAAACAGTTGGAATCTATTTCTCTTTGGCAACTGACACACACACGGGCGGGGATTCACAATTATGGAGAAGTTCAACATCAGATTTGAGTCTCACTTAAGTCTTTAAAAATGAGCTAAACACAACTTTTATGAGCTTAAGCAAAAGCGTCCTCGGAATAGCTCTGAGAAGGACATTTGAACAAGAAGAAAGGAGCCAATAAGAACAACAGGCGACTTTTTTCTCCCTCTCTCTTAGCCGACAACGTACAAGATAAATTTTCATCCTGTCATCCAAACACTGCTGCCCCAGTGCTCTCAGAATTTCGTGAGATGGACATTTTGAACGAATCCTGGACACTGTTTCAACCATGTTTTGAAGAGGGAATTAAAGGGGAAAAGCGGAAAAATTGCAGGTGCATGAGATCCCCCACAATGTCGTGGTGAACATTTTCCAGTGAGCTGTTTTCTCATCCCAGAGCACAGCTCCCCACGTGATAACAAAGAGCCAGGGATGGAACCTGGAGCAGGTCGCTGTGTCATGCCCAGGTCTCACTTTTAAAACAAATGGTTTCTTCTATTTCCCTGGGGAATAAGAAACACAGAGACACACACACAAAAATCAATAAGTCATTGGGTCTCAGGGAACAGCTCTTTTAATTATAACTCTCATCTGAGCTGGACGGAGGGCAGTGACTGCAGGGCTGGCAATGAGAGACATTTGCAGCAGTACACAGAGAGGGCTGATGTATCAAAGCGTGTGGTTTTGGTCTAGGGAATGATACATTAGGACGGACTCAGAGGAAAAAGTGCCACCTATTGGGTTTACAGACACCTGCAGGGTTTGCCCTTGGAATCCTGACCAGCTACTGACCAGGTCAGACTCAGTTTGGCCTGATCACAGCCCATAGTATTGCAGCTGCTTCTCTCCCCACACCCCAGTGTGAACTTCAAACGACAAGAAATATGTCTGCTATTTATCATAAGGGGACTTAATCTAAAGCACTTCTCTCTCACTCTCTCTGCAGGCTTTATCCATTCCATTTATCTGCTCATCTCTCCCTCTCTATCTCATCTTTCATTCAAGCCACCGTCCTCTGAGCTGCGGGCTTGTGCAGGCAGCAGGAATAAATCCTAGGTTAATGCTGGGGAATGGGGGGCAATGCCCTTTTTTGAGGAGTTGGAATTGGGGCAATTCCCTGGCAGGAGGCAGCAGGACGCTGTCGATTCCATGGGGTTTCTTTAGGCAAACAGGCAGTCTAAGCCATTTGATCCTAAAAGCTTTCCCTGCAGAAAGGTAAGATCAGCGACGGTCTTTGCTCTAAGTCTCCCCTTGATTAAATTGGCTTTTTTTCCCCTCTCTTTTTCTCTAAGTGAGTTTCCAAGTGTGGAGTTACTAGCAAGAAAAGGATTTAATGGGGTCTTGGATTTTAAAGCCACTGGCAACGCAGTCTGGGCCTTTTATGGTTAGTAATGAACAAAAGAACCCAAATCACTGCTTTTTTTAAAAAATGTCCTCTGTCTTCAAATTAAAGTAATTTTACTTCTCTCTCACGCACTTTCATTTTACTTTGCTCTAATGCCGTTTTAGCCAAAGTGGCACAATCTAAAGAGGCAACTGTACCCATATTACCGTCATGCCTGGCTGAGTTCCCTCCTCCCTGACCCGCTATAATATCAGTTACAGGAACTGGCCTCACTTAATCAATCCCAAAGCCTTTTCCCAGTCAGCCAATGAATCTGCACAAAAGGCTTGTCTTTCTCTTTCTATCCTTTTCCCATCTCTTTATTTCAGCTGTTGTCATCTTCACTCCATCTTTCTTCCCTTCTGCCCCCTCGCTTTACTTCTTTCGGCCTCCTCGTGACTACTCGTGTGAGTAAGGACTGCAGAATCAGGCTCTTTTCCTTTTAGCCACGTGTAAAAACAGCATTAGGAATCAACTCCTCACGTCACAGAGATGCTGCAAAACCTAATTTACTTTCACCATGTTGCCAACTCTTGCTATATTTAGTGTTTCTGTCTTAAAGCTCCAGCTTGTGACGTCATGTGATCACAGAAGAATTGCAGTTCCCTCTAAAGAAGAAAAGTTTCTAACCACCATGGCTAGAGAGGAAAGCTTGAAAATTTACCCATTAAAGGTTTAATCTCCTGATTTTGGGGAGGTCTGACTTATGATTTTTGAATGCTTTGAGCTGGGTATTGAGTGAAACTCACCCCCGTGCAGAGGGGCCAACCTGAGGCGTATGTACCATTTAAGTCCCCAAAGTGGGCCTTAAAAGAATAGTGCTTGAAGATTTATTTCCACCCCTCAACTACTGAAAGCACCAGTAGCTTGCAAAGTTCTAACAAGGCAGCTTCAAACTGATTAGGGCTCATGCAGAGACATGTCTAACTCAAAACAAAACTTGTATTCCTGTCAATAACAACAGTAATGCTTCCGACACAGCACCTGCCATCCCAGGTCGTCAAAGCCCTATATAGCCAGTAGGGTGAAAATGAACGATATGTAGCCCGCCAACTGAAGTCTCATCACCACTTACGTCCTAGCAAGTGGGCAGTGTCACTAGGACATAAGTGGTGATGGGGAATGAAGCCCTTTTAATATAGTATTTTAAGGCCTTTTCCTCCGGGCTTGTTTTGTCATCCACACAACAAAAGCAAATCAACTGAGAAACACAGGGCAATAATTCCTCTTGGCTTTCCCTGCTTTAGCCAGCCTTCCCCTGAGGTCCCCTTTGACTCAACTGTCCCTGACAACAATGACCTTTTATAACTTTTCAGTCTTCAGACTTTTCTTTACTTGGTCATAAACTTCTAGGCTGATTCCCCCTCACCCTCCACGCCCCCACCAAAGCTGCCTTTGAATCCCAGACTAGTGGGAATTGGGCATCCAAACAACTATCATCAGGCAGCTTTGAAAATCTCTGCCATGTTGTAAATAATTAAGACACTAAATATATTTGTAGGCTCGGGGGTGAAATCCTGTTCCCATTGAAGGTTTCCCATTGATTTCAATGGGGTTAGGATTTCAGTCTGGGCATTTACTGGGGTATTAAAATGAAATCGCTGATGTGACAGTCACAACCTAGGGAGCTAAGAGCCGATTTCAAGGCAAAATCCTCTTGCTCACAGTCAAACAATTGCCCATTATCTGATACAGAATTATCAATGTCCAATGGCTATCTGATCGCATGCCAGCTAGCAGCTTCATTTGCAGAGCTCGCTGGGGGTGGACAGGATCCCCCCACCCTTCCCTCAGCCTCCCTGAGAGAGTTTGACATGACAAAGGCACTCCAGTGCCCTTTGCTCACCCAGGTTCTGCCTAGCTTTATCCTCCTGAGTGAAGAAGATTGTCTGCCCTGGTGCAATGGATCAATAGGGTGGCCCTGGCACATACAAGGAAGAAGGGAAAAAGAAGAAAAGAAAATATCTGGGCCCTCTCCTCACTTCTGCCTCTCTTTAAATCTCCCCTTACATCCCCCTTCCTTCTTTTGCTTAAGATCAATTCTCTCTCCAGAAAGTATTTTGTGATGTGGTGGGTGGTGATGACTGCATAAATATTAATTGTGTTCTGCTATTAGTAATGAAGTTATCTTAGCCCTTCCAGGACACCTTCCAGTTCAAGATCTGAGAGTGTTTTCGAAACACAGAGTCTCCAAACACCCATGTATGGGAGTGATTCCATTAATTCTACAAATAGATACATTCAGGCATGGAGAGGTCTCACCCAGGGCCACATACTCACACCATTCGGCCATGAGCTCTCTTTATAATGGCGCTGTGAGAACAGAGATTCCATGCCAGATTGACCACTTGAGCTACTACATGGTCCTTTGCAGACCAGAGCCACCTGGTGGAACTTAGATCAGCATATGGGCTCCTCTAACATACAGCAGGGGCCAGGGCTCAACCAGCTGGAGAATCAGGGAGTTGTCACCAGCACCTTGAATTGCCCTTCACTGTCCCCCACAAAGCAGACCTCAGGGCAGGAGAGAATCTGAGCCTGTAATGTTTGGGTGTAGAATTTTGGTACAGTCAGTCACATTGGTTTGGGGGCATTCGTTGGATTCCATGCAAATGTGCCTTGGAACATAGCACTTTGTTGTAGTTCTTTCGTTCGCCAGTGGAGGGTTGCACATAAATGACACGATGTCTGGCATTTTTCTTCATGAATGAAGAGAGAAGGCACTGTTAGTTATCTTCCCTCATCCTTTGATTGACAGCAAATGTCAGGCTAAATTAGTTGCTGTATACCATATATATGCCATGCATGCTTTTAATCCTCCCTTGGTTCTGACACTGCTTTCGGTTACAGTTGTAATAAATCCAATATAATCCAATGGATAGGGGACAGGATCATAGAAATGGGAAAGACCCCTTTGGTCATCTTTCCTGTTTCCTCCATCCCTGGCCAATGCAAGGATGTTCCCTATGGTTTATTGCTATGACAAAGGAGGTTCATATGCCTGTTAAAGCTGTAATTAAAATGACCTTCCACTTATGCATCACCCTTTCATCGTGACAGGTCCCACAGCACACCACAAAATGACATAAAATGAATTATTTTATCCAGTAGTGAAATGCAGCCACGTCTAGGGTGAAACATCTGGTATTTAACAGCTCGGTGCAATTCACACAGCAGTTGCAGGGGAGAGGAGGATGAAAGAACTGCAGGAGGAAGCTAGAAAAGCAGGATGGTGGAATTTGGCCAGGACACCACAGCTAACATCTCCATACTCACAAGAAGTGCCTGGGATCTTTAATATCGCAAGTGTACAGGAACACGAGATTACATCACATTTGACTGTCAGTGCCTCCTGCAGCAGTATGCCCTCGTGCCACTCTGGGGCACTAGACTACCACTGACTCGGGCTGGGTCGAGACTAGGGTTTAAAGGTGTGCTGGTACCTAGCTTGATCTAGCTAACACAGTCCAACCTTCCAGTCAGCACAAGGTAAGTTGTATGGCAAACATGCTAAGCTGGCCAAGTTAAAACCAAGACTCCCCACTAGCTTTCGCTTGACCAGTTCAGCATGTGTTAAAAGGCAGTCTACACTAGACTTTTAAACCACACTAGTCAGCACCTGTTGGTGCCAACATCGTGCCTTTAAATCCTACTCTAGACATGTCTCAGGGAGAGGAGTTCTCCTTTTGAAGGGCTTGTCTACACATGGAGTTGTTCCCGGGGTTAAGCTAAACAGGAACCAGGCACGCTTTTTGCAGAATAAGTGTGTCCACACATGGAGTTAATCAGGAGCTGCCCCTGAATAAATCCATGTGTAGGTAAGCCCTATCTCACCAGCATGGCACAGACACAGCTTCCAGATCATTCATTTAATTACAGTCCTAGCCGAACCTTGCTTGGCTTGGGAAAGCTGATGAGATCACAGCACAAAGCTACACGGTTGGGGGTGGTAACTTGGGAGCTATGTCACAGATAACAAAGTGGCTTTTTATTTGTAGGAGGTTGTGGGTTCAAATGCCATCCCTGAGTGACACAGTTACACAGATCTAGTCCCCCCACATATAGACAGCACTATGTCGACGGGAGAGCTTCTCCTGTTGTCATAGCTACCGCCTCTCGGGGAGGTGGATGACCTAAGTCAACAGGAGAGAGTTCTCACTTAGGCTCTGCAGCTGTGCTGATGCAGTGTTTTAAGTGTAGTCCTGTCCTATGACATGGGGCTCAGATCCAAGTTTAAACAGCAGTGCAGGAAGAGAGGGGAGAGGCGTGCTATACTTCAGCTGAGATGATAAATCACAGTCCATTCTGATCATCCTTTGTGGCTATTTAGGTGGAAGCTGAAACTAGCACAGAACCTGCCTAGACAATAGTAAGAGAGGACCCCACTGATCTTCTGACCGATATTATTTCTTGCTAAAATAAGTACTTGCATCCAAGGCTGTGTGCTAGCTGTCAGAAAGCACATTATGGCTCTTGCATTTGCCAATGCAATCCTTGCACTAGCAGGATCTAACGCCGTGCTTTATAGAGAAGTTGGACTTCCCTGCAGATGAACAGGAGTTACTAAAATCAAACTCTCACCAAAGGGATGGAGTCAGTGAAACAACAAGAAATGTGTCTTCAGCTGAAAAGACAGAATGTGGGACTATCGCCTCCTGGTGCCCATGCCTATATTATGCAGATTCAGCTCTCCTTAAAAGCTATGCTGAAAAAACACTCTTATAGCGAAGTTCATGCTCATAAAAGGTGCTGTATTGACAACCCAGAGGATTTAACTCCTTTATTTATCCAAAGAGCAGGTAGTATGGTGGCTGGGCCAGCTCCCATCACTTGAACCTTCACCCAAAACTCAATGCAAACCACTTCTGGAGGGCTTGAAAATGGGTTTGGGTTCCCTCAGCAATTTCAGTCTCTTGAGCAGCAGGCTACACCTGATATCAGGAGCTGACATGACAAGACATCATGAGAAAGTAGATCTCATACTATTTCCAATGCGATTGGGCAGGAAATCCTATAGAGAGTGTGACCACCAGCCCAGTTTTGAAAGGTGCAGAGGTACGGTGACCAGATGTCTCAATTTTATAGGGATAGTCCCGATATTTGGGGGCTTTGTCTTATATAGGTGCCTATTACTCCTCTCCCCCTGTCCTGATTTTTCAGCCTTGCTGTCTGGTCACCCTATGCAGAGGGCAACATCTAGAATGCTTATCGGAACGAAACCTGAGCTCTGAATCCTCTCAGAGGTTCGTCAGCTCTAGATAACAACCTTCTGCCAATCCTCCTTTTCCTTTCCTATTTTAGGATCATTATTTTCTTCACAAGCCTTTGCAGATCTAGATTCCCTCTCCTTGCAGTTAGAGATGGTCCCTAATTCCACCCACTGATGGAGTCTGACAAAGTTATTCAACATGAAATTCAGCTCTAACTTTATGCTTAAGCAGTTCTCCTCCTTCCAGTTTATGCTGCACATTTCCCATCACTTTTCTAGTTTCAGATGTTTGTCACAAGCGATACAAGATGGATCTGGGGGCGGCCTGAAGAAGACTGAAATATCTCAGGACAAGGAGGCTATGTCCGTTCCTAATGGCTTTCATGTCCTCATGTACCTTTAAATAATTGAAACCTCTTTACTGCTAAATAGAGGGTAAATACTGCCAAGCAAGAAGGCACTAATGCCGTTAAACCTCTCTGCAGAGCCAAGGCCAGGATTGGAAAAGCTACATAATTCACAAGATGTTCCGCCACCATACTATCTTGTCTCCTGTACGGAGTCTAGCCACACCATCTTTTCATCTTGTCCTCCTTAATGGTTCCTGTCTTTGGATGTTTGGTATCAGTTTCTGAAAGGCTTTTTCCCCTGTTCCTAGCAATGTTTTTAGAACAACTCTACAAACAAGCACAGACTATCGCACAGTGCCTCCAAAACATTCCTCCAAAGAAAGGGCATAAGGGGTAATCAAGGGTCACACGGTAATTTGTTAACAACTTTTGGAAAGCACAGGACACAAATAATATATGACTAGTCTTTATTCACATGCACAGGGGACCTTGGGTATCATCCTGCTGTACAGGATGTGGCAATACAGAGATGGATCATGCCTTCTGCTCGATGGAATATTACAGGAGACAAGGTCTACGAAGCATCTTTCCTTCTCCCTGTACACAGCAAGGTGGGACTCCAGTTGAGAGTCCATGGAATATGGACCTTCTCCTATGTTAGTCAGGACACCATAGTCCTTTGAGGTAGTGGACTGCCTAATAGATAGTGTGGTCAAACTGCTGACTAAGCCAACTAGTGTGCACGGTGAGTGGGTTACAGGTGCCTAATACACAAAGAAGATCAGTTGTTACAGCCTCTCACTATAAGCATTTTGGCTATTTAACTCAAGCTGTTGCAAGCTTGTGCTTTTCACAGCTGGAGGTCCCCAGTTCAATTCCTGACATGTCAGCCAAGAGGCGGTTGTCACGCAGGCTGCTAACTACATAACACACTAGCCAGGCACGCTGGGTGCTCCTTTGTGAAGGGGAACAGCAGCATCAGTGCGTCTGGGATCATCCCATGGAATTTTGACCTGAGCTGCAGGATTTGAATAGCAAGCAAATGCATGAGTTCCTCTCAGTTTTGGCAAGGGCAGGATGCTCAGATATCACCGCTATGGGTTTTAGCCCTAAAGCTGTGTGTTCCTTCAGATACTTGGGTAGTTAAATAACACCTTGAACTCAAGGGGTGCATTTTATTTGAGGATCTCAAAGCAACTTTAAAAGCTATGAAGTTTCACAGAACTCCTGTGAGACAGGTAGGTAAATCTATTCGATATCCAGCAGTTTCTCAAACTGTGGGTTGGGACCCCAAAGTGGGTCATGACCCAGTTTTAATGGAATCACCAGGGCTGGTATTCAAAGCCAAAGCCAGAATCCCGTCCCCCAGATAAAAGCCAAAGCCTGAACCTCACTGTCTGGGGCCAAAACTCAAGGGCGTCAGCCTTGGGTGGTGGGGCTTGAGTTACAGGCCCCCTGCCTGGGGCTGAAACCCTTGGGCTTCGGCTTTGCCCACCCGCAGTAGTTGGGCTTGGGCTTTGGCCTCCATACCCAGGGCAGGGGCTCAGACTTCGGTCCCCATCCTGGGGTCATGTAGTAATTTTTGTTGTCAGAAGGGATTCCCGATGCAATGAAGTTTGAGAACTGCTGAGATAGACCAACAGATGCTGGATTTTATACGCAGCAACTCAAGGGCAGAATCAGGAATAAAACTTGCCATTTCCATCTCACAGTCTCATGCTCTGGCCACTAGTCCCCACATGCCCAAGAAATAAATCCCTGCGTATCCTGGATGACTGAAATAACTACGCATATAATCCTTTGTAATTACCTGACTATTTCTGTGTCCTGCCACTGTATGGTAGTTATTCTGCAATTATAGTTAATTACTTTGATTGCTGCTACATATTTCTGGTATGCTTGAGAAAGAGTGCACCTGTTCTTCTTCGCTGCTAGATATACCAGACAAGCATGTCAATCGAATGCAGCAGCAGCAGCACAGGAAGATCATCAGCGAAAGAGTTAACATTTAACTTCCTGAAGGAGCCTACAGAACTGCAAACAGAGGGGATATCTGTGCTTTGGATCTTAAAACCCAGTCAGAAATGTAGGAATATGGAAATAGCTGGATCAGATCAAACCTCCCCCAGCCCAGTAACCTGTTTCTGGGACTGCCTTTCAAGAGGATGCTCCAAAAATTGTCATCATGGACAATTACACAACAATCTGTCTTGGAAGGAATTTTCTTCCTAAACCCAGATAGTTAGAGACCAGTTGATGCACTAAGGCAGGAATCCCTTGCAGTGTTTTTTCTATCTGAGCATAACTACAGGAGTTCTTGTTACCAAGATCAACTTCTAAACCCATGAGACTCTTGGGACAATGAGTTCCATGGGTCAGTATCTTTAATAAAACGAGAAGGGATCATGCTTTATTGTGGGAACTTTTACCCTGCCAGCCTGATATTCTCCTCTACAGTCTGCCATCAGCCGACATTTTCCCCCTCTCTATTTAGGATACACTTTCACTCCAAAAAAGGAGTCTTTTTACATTGGTATAGGTAGTCGAGGTCAAAACTACCCATAAGTTGTCTCCCTGAGGATTTTACCTCCAGATAGTTAACATGTTAACTGCCTCAGTACACAAACACACTTATTTTGTGCAGTGAAAACATAGCTTAAAGCACAGGTGCCGACTTTGTCATTTCCCTGGGGTGCTCGATCCCCGCTCTGCTCCAGGCCCTGCCCCCCACCCCCACTCTGTCCTCCCTCTTCGCCCACTCTGTCTTTATCCCACCTCTTCTCACCCTCATCTCTCGCCCCCAGCGCCTCCTGCCTGCCACTGAACAGCTAATCACGGTGGATGGGAGGTGATGGGAGGGAGGGGGAGAAGGTGATTGGTGGAGCCACTGGATGCTCCAGCCCCAGAGCACCCATGGAGTTGTCACCTCTGGCCATGTTGTGATGGCAGCTTAGCTAGACATACCCACACTAGCTTTGCACATGCTAGCATGACTAAAAGGAGCAGTGTACATGCAGCAGTGGGGGTGGCGGGCACAGGTTAGCAATGCAGATTTACCTCAGGCGGGTACATCCATTTGAGCTGCAATCACACGTCAGATTGCAGTGTAGATCTCACGGCAGAGATGGCATTTTATACTCCAACAGTAAAGTGCCAAGAACATGCTGGATGCTAAAATAAATCTTAAACACTAATAAGAATTTAACGAGGTAAAGTATTCTCTAGCAAGGCCTAAAATACGGCTGGGGTTGTGATTACTAATATCATTCTAATTAATATAGATAATCCCAATACGATAACAATATTACTGTAGTGCAATCTGATTAAGTAGTGTCGTAACCGTGTTAGTCCCAGGATATTAGAGAGACAAGAGGTAATATCTTTTATTGGACCACCTTCTCCTGGAGAAAGCGACAAGCTTTTGAGCTACACAGAATACAATATATTACCTCACCCACCGTGTCTATGTTATTAAAATAATTCCAGGAGTAGTTACAGTATCCACTCTGCCGTTGCTAGTGCCAGATGGCATGCTCCTGTGCCCAAGAAACAAACACACACACTGTCATAAACAGAGAGCTAAGGGTTAATGTTTCTTTCACCTGTAAAGGGTTAACAAAGGGAGGGACCAGAGGACCAATCAGGAAACTGGATTTTTCAAAGTCAGGGAGGGAATTTTTGGGATCTGAGTCTTTTGTCTGTCTCTCAGCTATGAGAAGGTTCTTTCTATCTTCTAATCTTCTGTTTCCAAATTGTAAGTACAGGTAGAAAAACAATATAGGCTTTTATGTTGTTTTGGTTGTATTTACTGGTGTGCAGCTTGCTGGAATGTTTCAAATTGGATCTTTTTTGAATCAGACTGGTTTATTCTATATTTTCTTATAAAGCAATAGCCCTGATCTAGTGTATCTTGATACAGAGAAAATTTTGATGTCTTTTTTTCTTTCTTTTTTTTAATAATAAAGCTTTCTCTTTTTACAGACTTGTTTGAGTTTCTCTCTGGTAGGCTAAGGAACCGAAAGGTGAGGGGATTCTATCTTGTGTTAGATATACGGAGGGTGAAGCTTCTGAGATTGGTGGCGAGGGGGAAAGATGAGAGACACATTTCTGTTTCCTCTGATATTTGGGGCGTCTCTCTTTGTGATAGAGGAGACATGCTTCTTGGTATTATGTGAATGTAGAGATTGCATCAGTACTCTCAGGTTAGCCCAGGAGGAAAGTCTGGGTGGGAGAGAGAGGGAGAAGGGAAGCGGGTTATTTCCCTTGTTGTGAAGACTCAGAGTCTCATGAGCTCTGGGGTCCCTCAAGGAAGTTTGGGGACACAGACTGAGGCAGCGCTGTACTTCCTGTCATGTGGCAGCGAGATAAGATCCAAGCTGGTAATTAAGCTTGGAGGTTCATGCTAGGCACCCACATTTTAGACGCTAAGGTCCAGATTTGGGAAAGATGCTTATGATACACACACACACACACACACAGATTTTGCCACAGAGACATTAGTTTGGGCCTAAAGAATGATCTGAACATGCCTGAGTTTTGAAGAAGTTTGACTCTGGATTGGTCTTTGTGGTTGGACCCCTTCTCACATGCAGTGGAGCCTCAAGTGGAGTTTTTCTTCCCCCCTGTTCACTCCATTCCACTCCCACCTCTCCTCCTCCTTCCCTCCTCACTCCATTCCTGCTATCCTCTGTCTCAATCTTCTTCCTCCCATTCCCCATTCTCAGGCACTGCTCCTCACACACTAGCACCAGAAGCCTTGACTGATCTCCCGGCAACGCCCACACGCATCTGAAGGGTAAGGTCAACAAGAGTAAAGGATCCTGCTGAATCACAAAACCTAAACTCGGCTTCTCTCTGAAGGACCATCAATTATTCAGAGCTGTCAGGCTGCATGGCAGTCTGGCCCAGCAATAAAGGGAAAATATACAGGCTAATAACATCTCATTAAGCACTGTGGAGCCTGATGTTATTTCTGATTTTCTTGAGATCCATGGCTGCTACCCCTACTCTGCCTATATTGTCAAGGGACATGGTGTGGGCTATATACACAAAAGGACAAGCCAACTACCACCACCCTCAGCCTTCTCCTCCCTGCTATGCTCTTTCACTGGCACTGCTTCTGTTCTCCTTGCATACATACCCCAGCCCAGCCCTGCAGAAACCCAGGGAAGGTCTCAGGATTCTCCTCTCCTACTCATTCCTCTTCTAGCCCTTCTATCCTACCCACACATTCCCCTCCTTCAACAGTACTCCCTTGGCCATGCCTGTCGTCACCACCAGTCTGCCAGCCAGTCGCTTTCCCTCCCCACCTCTCTCTCTCTCTCTGAGATGGACACTTGCCTCCCAACACAGCCCTCTGAGGCATGGAAGGTTATTATCCTTTTGGGGGAAACAGAGGAGCAAGGTAAAGGTCAAAGAAGGAATCAGTGGACAACTTAGGAACAGAACCTACAATCTCCTAAGTTCCAACCTAGTGCTTAACCAGCACACCATTCCTCCTCCCATCATGGAGGATGGCAGTGGACACTATCTAATACAGAAGTACGATACATATGGTGTCACCCATCCCCTGCTCACCAGTGATCAATCTTCAGGGCTAGTAGATTGCTGGGGAAGCTGTGACGGAAAGAGTGCTGGGCTAAACCTCTCTGCTATTTGCTCTCCTCTGACTGGTTTTTCACCATGAGTGGAGAGGAGCTGCTGGACTGCTCAGGGTCAGGGCTAATTTATGAAACACAGTTTTCATATCCACACCTATTTGCCTCCCCTCCTTTGGCATCTACTAAATCTTGTGCCTCGTTGCCATAGTGGGTCTCCCCATCTAACTCCAGAGGGGTTTGGTCTAATTTACCTCCAGATACCACGGATGGGAATAAACCTCTCATCCCTCTCCACTTCTCCGTGTCCTTCCAGCAGGGAATAACTCAGGAGGCCGTCTCAGTGCTTTTTATGTCCTCAGCCTCTTTCGAGTGCTAAACTGGGTCAGACGGGTAGGGGTTACGTTCACCTCGTAAAATGTGCCTGAGAAAAATCTCCAATCCATTAAGGCTTCATAAAATTTTTACAAGGTTTCTGCTAAAGGAAGGAAAACAAACAGAGATAGTGTCGACATCCAGCCACTCTTTAAATCAAACATTCACTCTCGAATGCATTTTTTTATCGTACCAATCAGGAAAGCAATCAAGCGTGAAGCCCGGGCTCCATTTGCTTCCATTTCCAGCTTCTAAAATCATCCCAGACCAGGACATTCCCATTTGGTTAGGAGCATGTTGGTGATAAACTCCCCCTCATTTTAATGGACTCCCAGATCAAGGCACATCTTGCCAGCTAGAACCAGGGGATTTTGCTAGGTTTCCTGTTCTGCTACTACTAGGGGAAATTGGATGCCTATATATTATAGCGGCTATCGAGAGCAGGGTTGCAGGTTATTAACAGGGATCTGGACTGCAAGACAGAGTCACAAAATTGTGCCGGAGCTGAGGCCGGGAATAGGAAGGGGCGGTAACATGGGTCAGGACTAGAGCTGGGCAGAACATTTTCGATAGAACAGTTTTCTGTTGGAAAATGCCGTTTTGTCAAAATCGAGATGCTTGGAGGGAACAGTGCATTCTGATGATACTTTCAATGGAAAAGTTTCCTAGCAATTTGAAACCCAAATGCTGTATTATGTTTTGAAGATTTCATTTCTCTTCGACGTCCTCATTTTTACGTTATAGCTATCTAGGTCACAGTTACAGGGCTAGCTACACCTCTGTATATCCAGCTGGGCTCCGCACCTGCAGTTCTTCCAACTTCTGTGACGAGTGGCGAATGGAATGACCAGACTGCCTTCAGAACCCAAACATTATTTATCTTAACAGCAGGGACAACACATTTAGAGAGAAGAATTTTATCGCAACAAACAGTCTATATGTATGGCTATTTTACCCTAATCCTTACCATCCTGTGATGCTGACCCACACAAACCTAACTACTTCAGACACCCTCAGCAGTTTTAATATGTTCACCCAAACAGCTCCCCAGAAGCTGCCCCCTCAACCTCACAGAAGAGTCACATTTTATCCGGTCAAAATTCCTTTGCTTTCTTATTCCCCAAGGCTTTTTGATCCTGCTGTCCAATACCAGTTTGTTGCTCTTAGCAGAATGTTGAGCCAGATTCCCTAGAACCAATGGCTTTGCCACTGCACCAAAACAACCGCCAGTGTTAGATAAGAGGATCTTATCTAAGTCACTGCTTCTCCTTCCTGCTTGTTTCCCAACAGGACAGTTGGTTCAGTGCAATACAGTCCTACAGTAAACATCCCACTGTCTAACCCAATATAGTCATACAGAAAACATCCCCGTAACCAGGTCACCATACACCATTCATAAATGATTACAGAGTAGTCCTACTTCTACAACAATATTATAGAGAGAGATGCATTATATTATGCTTTGATGTTAACAAATTGAAGTGGTTTGTTAGGACTTAACTGAAGGAGAGCTCGACAATGATAGCTGGTGATGGAAAACAAGAACATAAAAAAAAAAAAAGACAAGGCAAATTGAACAAGAAACCAAGCAAACTAGAATATTCAACCATGTAGAGTTTCCATTGAAAATGTAAGAAATGCTGGGGGGCTTTCTGTTAAATAAAACTGAGGGTCAGAAACAGGTGGCCAAACGAGCCCTCCTGCAACAGGGTGTTGAGAAGCCTGGTGTTAAAAAATCTTGGGGATCAACCCATCTCCCAGTATTTACAGTCTGCATGCTCTGTCATCACTATGGAAGTGCCTCCTGCCCAGACAGTGACAGCACCACAAATGATGCCAGAGGAAGCTTTCCCTCTTTTCGATAATCTTCTCTCTTTCGCTATTTCACTGAGTGGCCTTTGGTTGTCTAAGCAGTTTAACTAAAT
This sequence comes from Chelonoidis abingdonii, assembly GCF_003597395.2. NCBI lineage: Eukaryota > Metazoa > Chordata > Testudines > Testudinidae > Chelonoidis > Chelonoidis abingdonii. Next base: position 8,600,714 of record NC_133786.1, on the reverse strand, counting down.
AGGGAGCCTCCTAGACCTCAAATATACTGAGGAGAAGCAAGCGGGTTATACAAACTTGACTCCCACCTCATATTTCTTCTCCCCTCTCCCAGTCCCATTCGACCCTTGCCAATCACAGTCATGTCTACAGAGTTGAGCTGGAGAGGAGTGAGAGAAAAACGCACAAACAGATGAGGCAAAATTAGCAACAAAGCCCTTGCTGCCTCCATTAATGGCCCTGGAGAGGCCATGAAGCTGGCTAATGCATGTCTGCGCCATTTCAATGGGAAGGAAAATCAATGAGAGGCTCTCAGACAGCCAGAGTATGGAGACATCCCCAAGATGCTGACTTCCACTTCTGCCCCTTGGCAGTCACAGCCTTACCCAGAACAGCAAATGTTTGCACCCATCCCTTGCATTTCCAAAATTATGCACAGCAAGAGCCAAGCTTCAGAACAAGCAGCCAAGTCTGGTTTCCCCACCAGCTCTAGTGGGTGCTGATTCAATTCTCAGCCCTTGCTGTTTAACTCAGGTTCCGATGCAAAATTGGGTCACTTTGGGCCCTTCACCAGTGCAGAGGGAATGCTGGTAATTTTCCAAGTTTGTGTGTGAGTTACCAAATCCCGAACCACTTACTGGAACCTCCCTGAACCCAACAGGATCAGGATTCGCCTCTGGTTTTGCCCAGATCTACTTAGTGAGGTATAATAGCACCCCCTTGTAATTTGCTGGCTAGTGTGTACATGCCCAAGTGTCCTCTACTGCAGTGGTTCTCAACCAGGGACCAGGGGGCCATGAGCAGGTTTCAGAGGGTCCGCCAAGCAGGCCAGTGTTAGACTCACTAAGGCCCAGGGCAGAACTGGAGCCCAGGGCACAGAGCCCCACCATCCAGGGCTGAAGCCTAAACCTGAGCAACTTAGCTTTGCGGGGCCCCAGACAATTGCCCTTCTTGCTACTCCTTAACACCAGTCCCAACTTTCAGCAATAATCAGTCCTACATTTTCCATGCTGACTTGTTGTTCTGCTGCCTCATTTTTTGGGTACTCAGCTGGAGGCCTGATTTTCACAAGGCAGATGCTCAGAGTTTTCTGTAACTCCAGCCCATCCAAGGTGTCCCAAGTTGTGCATGTAAAAAGCGAAGCACCCAAAAATCACCAGCTATTTGTCCTGGGTGCAGACTCTACCACTGGTGCAAGCAGAGTCAGTCATATTTGTGGCATTACATTCCATATTTTTCATAGTAATATTATGATATGATTGTGACATAATCATAACGTATTTTATACAAGAAATATCAAGGAAAGGTTATGATTTACTGAATGATTATCCCATCTGTATGCATGTATCATTTTAGTATATGAAGTTAGGAATACTGTTTATGCATCTATTACAAATGTGTTTACACCCAGGGAATACCCACTAGGTAGAATGTGATCAGTCTAGATGACTGCTGGGAACAAGCCAATGGATCACTAGGGAAAACAATAGGTCTTAGAAGATGCTACTCTCCGACCAGGGAGCCTTCCTGGAAAGGCTTCCTGAGGATGTTACAAACAGCCTCTGAATCATGGTTGCTATGGCCCTAGAGACATGTGACAAACCACCTGGTACTGGACTCCATCAGAGAACACCAGTGTTTTTCCACTGACCAGGCGTGGGAATCAAACTGGGAGACAAAGGGTTCCTGCCATATCCAAAAGCTATTTAAGGCAGGGGAATGACATCATCATGGTGGCTCTTCACTGACTCCCCGCCCAAAGGAGACGCTTGGAAACACCTCAGAAACAATGACTGAATAGGGGGAGAAGGGTTGAACCCAGGCTAGAGAGATGTCTAGCTTTTGAAAGGAACACATGGAGTTTTAAGCTGCACACAAGTGCAGCTTGCCTTTAAGAATCTGCAATCTGCCTAAAACAACATTTAGGGTGAGAATTTGCTACACATATCCAATGTCTTTAGTATATTAAGCTTAGTTTGTGTGTTTTGTTTTATTTACTAGGTAATCTGCTTTGATCTGTTTGCTATCCCTTACAGTCACTTAAAATCTATCTTTTGTAGTTAGTAAGCTTATTTTTGTTTTGTCCAGAACCAGTGTGTGGGAGTCATAACTGGGGGCAGAAAGCTGTTGAATATCTTCCTCCACATTGAGGGAGGGGGTGAATTTCATAAGCTTATGCTGTACAGTCCCCTGTGCAGTGCAAGACGGTACAATTTTAGATTTACCGTTCAAAGGAGGAGGGATGCACTTGAATATCTGGGCAGTTCCTTAGCTGAGCCTTCCCAGGCACAGCTGATCTCAGCATCTGTGTGAAGCTGCAGCCGGGTGAGTCCCTGCTTGTATATGTGCCAGTGAAAATGCAAGACTGGGAGCGTGTCTGCAGCTTGTCACAGCATTATAGGTTGAGTGGGAGCCCAGTCTGGTGGATCAGACAGGATCAGTGGTACCCCAGTTCCAGGTGGCACCCCGGGGGAACCCGTCACAATATTAACAACCACACATGTGTGTGTGATCAGCTAATGATTGTGGTGCATCCACACTAAATGCCTAGAAGGAGCTTTTTATTCCATGTAGTAAAACATGACATGAGGCCTTCTCCGTATTTCTCATGCCATGGCACCTGGGGTCACAATCAAGCCTCCCCAGATGATTTCAAATGGGCAATTCAAGGGTTGTTGTTTTTTTAATATTGGGCTGCTTCAGATTGTCCCATACCACCTCCAGCTGTGCACTAAGCAGGCTTTGCCTTGTCAGTTGCAGGATGGGAGTCCATTGAGGAAAACCCAGTTGCCCGTGGAAGTGGTGGTGTTGATTCAATAGCTGACACTTTTCTCTCTGAGCTAGGGTGCTCTCCACTGCCTGAACTTCCATTCCAGTGAGACACAAAACCAGGTGTGGGCATTAAAGATCCCATGGCAGCTTTTATAGAAGGAGGGATCTCAGTCTGCTGACTCTTTCAGATGGGGCAGCTTAGAGGCAACAGAGCCATCATTTGAATTCTCTTGCTTACTTGACCTTTTTACCCACATACACCCTTCCCTCTCAGTCTCCCAGGTCAGGAAAGTTGCTCTTACCTATGCTATTTGATTGTCTGGCTGAGTGCATGACTCTGCAGCCAGTGTTCTGCAAACAGCTCTGTTTGCCATCTCTAAGACAGTCTAAAAAAGTGTCAGAGACCCTGTCAAAAAAGCTCTTCAGAGAACAGCTGCCCCTTGTCCTACATTACTGCTGTGCAGTCTAAGCATCCAGGTTGAGTATCCTGGCCCAGGAAAGGGGCTGTTTGCAGACATTTTCCAGGCCCCTGGAGAATATTCCTTTAACACAAGAATCCTGAGAAGAAGGGCAGGAGTTGGGGGGCAGGGAAGGGGAGATAGTGTCCACATTCACATTCTCCATTACCAGAAAGAAAAGATAACACACAACAGCTGAGTCCTCCACCTCTGAGGGGTCGCTTTCATGCTCTGTGAACTAGTAGGTGCAAACTAGAATCGCAGGTCTTAACACCTGTGGTATGGGGAACTGTACCTTTAAGGGGTTTGGCTTCCCAGGTAGGAAATCATGGGGAAGGACACTACAGAAGCCCATCCTCTGCTATGCCGAGGCAGTTGAAATGGAAGAGGATCTCTTTCAAGCAGCATGGCCCAAGCACTATTACTGAACACCACAACACCCTAAAATTCAGATCCAGATCCCAACATCCCAATACAATAAAGTCCAGTTACGTCTTCTGTATACCAGGAGCAACTTCCACGCCTCACGACTTTATTTTGGATTCGGCAGGGGGGAGACACAGCAGGGAAGTAAAGTATCCAGAGAGAACACAGGGTTGTGCATCTCCTCTGTACCATGCTGCATCTGAACTCAACACAAAATGGCAGCTGCCTCCACAGAATGCCTGTACATTCAAAGGTGCAGTGCACAGAAAACAAGCATTTCCATTATTATATAGACTATAAGGCTGATACACACCCTGCATTCAAATGGCCCTACATTTCAGGGAGTTTGAATGTGGGTTTGTACTTTGCAGCTCAGGCCCTCCTGGGTTTCTTTAGACCAACTCTAATAGTGCTAGGTGCTGCAGCACGAGGCTGGTTCTGTCAAAGGACAGAATGGGCTTTCAGAGCAGATACGAGTCTGTAAAAGTCAGCAGTAAAGCATTTCATCCTGGTGCTACTCATATGTGCCACACAGCACATTAATGACAGCACAATTAAACACCGGCTAATAGTGAAGGGCTTAGTAATTGGAGGTGTGGCCATCAATTTTCCATCAAAAAATTCTTTTAATGCAAAAAGTCTTTTGGATAAAGAGAAATTTTCATAGACACGGAACCTCCCCCAACCCCAAAGAAATTCATTTCAGGACTTTTGTCAAAAATGCCCAAACCAGAAACCGAATCATTTGTGGTTTTAAACTGAAAAAAATCTCTGATTTTTAGACAAAACCCTGCAATTTTTTCACATTAAAAAGGGAATTTCCCCAGTATTTATAATGTACTGAATGATACGTAGAATGTCTACAGTTAAGGTAGTATTCAAAGCAACTATATAAACATTAACTAATGGATACTCAAAAATCCCTATGGAGTTAGGTGACTATTGTTAGCCCCATTCTAGATGTGGATACACAGAGGCATAAAGAAGCAAAGTGACTTGCCAAAGGCTGCAGAGATAGCGGGTGTCAGAACCAGGATTAGCACTGAGGAGTTCCTGATGGTGCTCACTCACGGAGTTTGAGGCCAGAAGACATCACCAGATTGTCTGACGTTCTGTATATCACAGACCAGCAACACCACCCAGCGCCCACACAATAAACCAACAACTGCAAAGTATTACAGCCCACAAGAAACTAGATTGTTATGTGCCACAGGTAGAGAATAAGAGGGGCCGAGGTGCACCAGTGTCCAAGGCCTCCACAATGGCATGGAAATGATTAATTGAGATACACCCAGATAATCCCTGCACCACACGCTGCAGAGGAAGGCGAAAACCCACCACGGTCACTGCCAATCTGAGCTGGGGGAAATTCCTACCCGACCCCAATTATGGCCATCAGTTGGATCATGTGAGCAAGAACCAGTCCGCCAAGCACGGACAGAGAATGCTTGGTGCCACTTGAGAATTCTAGTCCACTCTGCCCAATGTCCCATGTCCAGCTGTGGCCATGTTTGAGGCTTCAGAGGAAAGAGATTAAAAAATAAAACAAACCAACCAAAAAAATAGAATACGGGGGGAGTGGAGGAGGAGAAGGAGAGATACCTTTCTGGCTGAAGACTTGAAGCATGAGCTTTTAGGAACATAAGACATAAACCAGAAGTAAATCCCAGGGCCTTGGAGCTCCATCTCCCACCATCACATGCAACCCCATCATACAATCCCCCTCATAAATGTGTCCTTCTTCTTCTTGAGAAGGTGTTTGGTCCCACAACTCCTCACTTTTCTGATAGTTAGAAACCTTCTTCTGATTTCCAGACTGAACTTGTTCATGGCCAGTTTAAACTCATTTGTTCTTCTCCCAGCATTGTCCTGGCTTAAAAAAAAAGACCCTTCACCCTCCCTGGTATTTACCCTCCCCCTGACATATTTATAAAGAACAATTATATCTCCTTTTTCAGCCTTCTTTTTGGTAAACTAAACAAGCCAAGCTCTTCCAGTCTCCTCCATTAAATAGGGCCTTCTTTCCTCTGATCATCCTAGTAGCTCTTCTTTGCACCATGCTGCCATCCACTTAGAAAGGGGGAGGTGTTTAGATTGAACACAGGGAGGAGCTTGGCATACTGCAAGAGGCAAATGGCATTGCAGAATCTGGGAAGAATTATGTGCTTTTCCTGTGGGTTTGGGGCTACTCACTCTTTCAATACACACTAGATCTGGAAATAATTCCCTGGCCCGGCAGCTCCCAGCAGGTACAGATGGGTTTTGCAGACCAAGATGAATAATTTGGCATATTAAAAAGACCTGGATGGGACTGCAGATTGGACTTGCGCTCTATCGCCTCTCTGGGTTTGGGGAAGAACCATGATCCATGCCTCCTGGCTAGAGAACCTTCCCATCTGGCTACTCGGGCCCCCTCTCCCCTCAGAAATCTAGGGCGCTATTGCTTGTTTCTCTGAAGAAAGGCCCCCTCACTCTTAGGCAAGGTTAACAGGATAGAAAGGGAGCATCTGTTTATGAGAAGGTTATCAAGTGAAAGGCAGTAATACAGACTCCAAACCAGCCTTTCAGAGCCTCTTACTTATTATTTAATTTGGCTCCAGTACGTGAAATTAGGCTAATAGCTGTTAAGTGGTTAAGGGGCGCACATTGTCCATCTGCTCTGAAGGCTGCAGGCCATTGTTCTGTTTCAAAGACTGAGGAAAAATAAGATGAGAGGAGGATGCTGTTAGTTTGAGAGCATCATAAATGCATCTCCCTCTCGCCCCCTTGGCTTTTTATTTCTTTTCAGCTCCAATGCTTTTCCTGCTACACGGTTAAGAAGTTTTGGAAAGCAAGTTTTTTATGGACTAGAAGGGCAAGCCAGTCTATCTCAGCAATGCCACAGATGCCAGCTGTTGCAATCGACAGGCCCAGTCCTGTAAGGTGCTGAGTACCCACCGCTTCCACTTGGTGTCAACACCATTTAGGATTAGGCCCTTCCTGAAATAAGGCATCTCTGTTCCTCTGGGTGCAAGAGATCAGCACGCAGCAGGCATCCGGGCAAAGATCCATGAGCAATAACGTCCCCAGACACCAGCCCGTGTGAGACCCTTGGATCAGAGCCAATGAGGAAAAGAGCTCTAAATCTTCACAGAGGTCCTTGCCACATTTGAAAACAAAAGACACAAGCAAAGGTTTCTTCAGAGGCAGCGGTGATGACATCAAGGGGCAATTACCAAAGAAAAGGGGCAAGGGCAATCCTGGGTTAGGGATAGGAGACAAGGAGAGCTGAGAAGAGCAGAGTGGAGAGGGCTTTAAGTGGCTCCTGCGTGTCTCCCTGCCAGTCTCATCACTCTGGCCATCAAGGATTAAGCAATATGAACTAGCCATCCTATGGCTTTTCCCAAGGGGGCTCCCTGCTTAGGAAGGGGTTTGATTACCTTCCAGATAAATGACATAATGGGGGCAGGTTAAAGTTAATCCAACTCTGATGGAGACCTTTAGAATGAGAGGGTCAAATGGGTGCTAAAAACTTTTCTCCATGGAGGTTTTTGGCTAAAGCTAGACTAGAATAATCATGGGATTTAATCTAACACTTCATATATCCCAGCTCTCAGAAAGCACTTTGCAAACAATGAGCCACCCGGCATTCAGCAATAGCTTGCTCATGCATACAGCCTTGGACATTAGAACCTGGGTTTAGTGGGGGAAAATCCAGGGCAGGACACTGGGGCAATCAGCAAAGAGAATCATGGGAAATTTATCTTGTCTGTGGCCCTCCCACCAGAAACAGTCCTCAGGGAACTCGGGCTACCATCTCATCTAAAGGACGGCACATTTGTTGGGGTCAGCATTTGACAGGAACCCAAATCCCCAAGCATCGACCTGACCTGCGGGCTCAGAGCAAGCTACTATGTGAGCCCTATTTGCTCGGGAGTTTTGAGAATGACAGTGAAAATGTGGCCACAACGTGGCACATGCCAGTGCCAGATGGAAGAGCGAGCCTGTGCCATTGTGTGCATGAGTAAAGTGCACTGTGTGCAAGAGGGCTACTGCTGTTCGCGAGGAGAAAGAATTACCAACAATCACAGCAGCACCATGCACCTGCCCGGCGGCACCGGGGAACCAGTAGAACAGAAGCTGCATTTCCATAGGGCACAGCTGTTATTTTCCAGAGCTTTCGGACTAAACACATCACAGATTTCCCAGCGAGAAGGGCAGCAGGTTTATCTGCTGCAAAAAATAATGGGCTCTGTTCTCTGATTGGGGGCAATGCTGCATCCAAATGAGAGGGATTATTTCTGGCGAAGAGGGACAGTCCTGGTGATGAAAGGGAGGGTGGCTGGAGAGCAGTTAGCTTTGGACTTCATTAGAACAATGATCCCATTTGAGACCATTCTTTATTTAATTCCTTCTCCTCCAAGCCTCGAGAAATGACATGAGCTAAACAAACCTCCACCTCCAACAACAGCCCCTATTTATGCTAGAGGTTACTCTGTGGTTCGGAGGTCATTGCAGAGTCTTGGCAGCAGAGGGGGAACAACTAGCTGTCAGCATCTCCCAAAGAAAGGATTTGAACGTTTGCAAATGGTTCCATTTCCCCAACTCCCCAGTGGTGCCCTGACTCTGCCTTCCCAAGGTCTCCCTTCCCTGTAGCTGTTTGCGATATCTACCATCTCCATCTGCACAATCTCTCACTGCCTTTATCTCCGAGTCCTGCATCTCTCTGCAGGAATCTGTGTGAATTACTCTTCCTCCCTACTCTATCTATCCTAGTTCATTAGCCGTACACAAGGTATATATATTCAATCAATCTCCATGTGCTCTGATGGTTGGCGTGTGCAGAATGCAAGCAGACTCCTGCACTCGGAGGCAGCTGGTTACAACAGTCAGAGAACAAATCTCCAGCCCTGATCTGTTCATTATCTTAACGGTCTTCCCTGGGTCCCAATGGACCAACCCCCTGACCCAGCTGCACCTTTCGTCCACAGTTAGGGGTCAAGCTTATGGGAAAGAAATGAAAGAAAGACGTTGAAATGTGTGTTTATTTCAATGTGCGATATTAGAATCAAATGGCTGCACCTTGGAACAGACACCAAATTAAGATGGTCAGTGTATCTCCAGCAGCTCTGCACCTGTTCTTAGTGACGTGATCACACACTGAAATAAACGAGATGCATGCAAAGCAGATATTAAGAAGATCAAAACCTCAAGAAACTAGTTTTGCTTAGGCCAGGCCTATACTAGAAACAATGTTACATGGAGGTGATTTTTTGTGACACTGTTATGCCAATAGAAGTCCTAGTATAGATGCAGTTATACTGACATAAGAGTCCATTTACCAGTATAGCATGTTTCACTCACCAAACTGGCATAAGCTATACTGGAAAAATCACTCTTATCCTGTTATAAACTGCATCCTGCGCTAGGAGGGTTTTAAGTATAAACTAGGGCTAACAAGGGCTTGTCTACACAGCCCTGAAGTGCAGACTATGGGGGCGTGAATTGCAGGGTAGGCTAGTGTGCTATGCCGTAACTCCCCCATATGGACCCTGCTGGTGTGAACTAAAAGGTACCTAGTTTATGTTAACATTGTCTTCTTTCAAACAGGACTAAGTTAACCAAGCGTGCTGAAACAATTTGTGTAGTGGGGGTGCTGAGAACCATTGAACCAAACTGTAAACTCTGTATATGATGGAAACCACTTCAAGCCAGGGGGGGATGGCGGTATCTCCAGCACCCCAAGTTCCAGCATGTATGAAGTTAACATGAACTAAGTACCTTTTAGTTCATGCCCACAGTGTCCATATGTGGGAGTTATTGCATATTATGTGCTGCAGTTCACACCCCTGTAGTCTGAACTGTGGCTCTAGCCCTTGACCAGGCAGGTGGAGAAGTTTGCTAAAGCTCACAGTTCTATTGATTGAACAAAGGAAGATGAATTTGAAGCTGAGTGAACTTGAGAAGTTCTATGATCTTCCAGCGAACCGGAGACAGGTCACGGTTGCAAAGGCTGGGCCTAAAATATCAAAGCAGGTGAAAGGCTGGGAATTTTAACTGTACGTTGCCCTATTTGTGACTGAGATGTCTTCTGAGCAGAACTGAGATGAGTTGTGCATCACAGGTACTAAGTTATGGCTTTGTAGAATCTAAACTCTCCTCAACCTCAAAAACAGGAGAAGTTTTGACCCAGATACAGATCCAGCTTCACGGTTTCGGCATCTCTCCAGAACTGGCTGACATAGGACACACACACACACAGAGCTTTGGAGGAATTCAGATTGTGACTTAGGCCTGACCTTTCCCATGAAACTGCCTTCAAACCAAAAATGCTGAGTCATCTGCAGCACTAGCTGTAAAAATCCCGGAGACCCAGGCTGAGATAAAAGCGTCTCTTTGCCTGTAACTATAGTGCTGGTTTCACAATTCTGCAGAGCAGCGTACAGGAGGCAGCAAGAGCATTACAGTGCTTAGCTTTTGATTATCAGTGTTTTGAAGGGTTTCTTGGCCTATTTGCTGACCTAATTTGGCGAGACTTTCCTCAGCACTAAGCTGCCGATTGCAGGAAGGGGAATATATTTGTCTATGGGAACCATGCTGAGCTTAAAGCCGACAGAGGAGAAATGAGAGAGGAGATGCCCTTTCGGGAGCAGTTAGGACAGCTTCCTCCACGATGGAACACAAGGTTGTGGGACAGAGCTGATCTTGGAGGTGGTCTCTGAAAGGATGCAGAACCTGGGAGGGCTGAGCCCCGTAGGTCTCTGATTGAGCCTACAAGCGTGCTGAGTGCCTACAGAGAGGTCCTTGGCTTGCACTGATTTCCAGGAGGCCTGGAGGGTGCTCAGCAGCTTGCAGGATCGGGAGGCAAGACCACCAATAGAAACAATCTGACTTTCCCCACTAGGGAAAAAGAGAGAGGGGAAGGAGTTGCTTGGATTTTCTAACAACATGGACCTGGCAGGAAAAGCTAATCTGGCAATTCCGCAGCACTCTACCTCTCCCGCCAGTATATTCAATGTGGGTGACTCCACAGCATGCTTCTTTTAAGAATCCATTGCTCTCAAAGGCAAAGTTATTGTAATTTCCAGCCACTTACAAAAAGGCAAATTTTACAAGCAATCAGACTGAGATCTGGATCACCTATAAGTGTGGCACAGTGAGGCCAAGAAATTACATGCAATGACCTAAATGGGACATTCCCCCGACACCAGGACATCACAGCCAGAGGACGAGTGTGTTGGAGGGGTCGTTCTCAGTATAGTTAACTACTGAGGATTGCTGACACAGGGATATGGGTAGGAAGGAATTGAGAGCCCAGGGCAGAAGAAAGGGAGTAGTGTCCTATCACAGGTTAGGTGAGTTGACACAGGTAACCATTGCTATAAGGGAATGAAGGTCTGCACTGTCTTGGGGTTTTAAGGATTGTCCTGCTAGGGGGACTGCATGGAGCAGGGCATGGGTAAAAGACTTGGGACAACTTGTCAGCCATAGGTCACCTTTTCAAACACAGCCCCTGATCTGCTACAACCTAAATGATGGTGTTATTTGATGGCTTCGCAATAGCCTCATTGAAGAGAGTCCAGGTCCCAGCAGGAAAGAATCCATAACTGGTAGAACTAACTGCCCCCTTGTTAAGTAGCAGAGGGGTAGCCGTGTTAGTCTGGATCTGTAAAAGCAGCAGAGAATCCTGTGGCACCTTATAGACTAACAGACGTTTTGGAGCGTGAGCTTTCGTGGGTGAATACCCACTTCATCAGACGCAGGTAGTGGAAATTTCCAGGGGCAGGTATATATATGCTAGCAAGCAAGCTAGAGATAACAAGGTTAGTTCAATCAGGGAGGATGAGGCCCTGTTCTAGCAGTAGAGGTGTGAAAACCAAGGGAGGAGAAGCTGGTTCTGTAATTGGCAAGCCATTCACAGTCTTTGTTTAGTCCTGAGCTGATGGTGTCAAATTTGCAGATGAACTGAAGCTCAGCAGTTTCTCTTTGAAGTCTGGTCCTGAAGTTTTTTTGCTGCAGGATGGCCACCTTAAGGTCTGCTATAGTGTGGCCAGGGATGTTGAAGTGCTCTCCTACAGGTGCCCTCTTGTTGTGAGGATGAGCAGAGAGGCCAATGGCTGATTGACCTCCCCATCTCCTCCCTAGATGTGATCCTTCCAGGTCAGGTCTGAGTCATGATGGTATTGCAGAGAACCTGGCCTCTCCACTGCCTATGCTGTACCTCCCCTGTGGCTGAATGGAGAGGATGCTGGTCTCCAGGACTGCCAATCTGCCAGTGCCACATTCACACACAAATGGATTTTCTGGTTTTTAAATGATTATGCTCCCCTCATGTGAAATCCAGATCCCACAGCCACTGGTCTGCATGTGTTTCCCTGACAGCCCTGGATCCAGGAGCCAACTGGCACCACTGGCTGCATTTGCAGGGGAAACGGAGAGGCAATGCCAGCTTTTAGTGACAAAAGGAGTGTTTATAACAAGCGCAGTGACAGTTGTCCGAATGCCACATTTATTTACAAAACGTTCGTTAAATTACTGACAGTTGGCGCTGCAAAGGGAAAGCTCAGAGGAAGAGCTGACACCTCCCCATCTCGCTCACTCAGCAGCACCAGTTCCTCTTTGTAAATCAGAATGTTTTGTTCCCCCTTTCCACCAACTTCTCTCTCTTGCACGCCATGAGACTATGCCACCTGAAGGCACTGAGCTAGAGGGTAGGGGAATATGCTTAAATTAATAGTGTCATCACCGTGGTGATCGTTACAAGCTGCCTGCAGCTCAAATGCTGCATCACACCTTTCTGTTCCCGCCTAAACCTGCCGAGGGCCTGATGCTGCTCAATGAACTTTGACTTTACAAGAGCCCAAGTATTACAGTGACAGATGGACTTGGCTCATCATTTAAAGAATAAAGTTAGGGCTGGTGATTGACAGCCCTGGCGCTTGAATCCAAAGGAAAGGTGCAGCCCATGGGGTAAGATTTTCCTACATTAAAGCTGGCTATCACGCCTCTGCTTTTTACTGAGAGGACCCCTTCTAGGAGTGAGATGTGGTTCATTCAGGCCTAAACCACAGGCCGGGACTACCTGCAGCTGGGCCACTTGTGATGTGGAAAATGGAGCGAGGTCACCAAGCAGGCCACAGAAAAGCTGTATGTAACCCCTTGCAGTCTTGAAAGGCTCCACCTCTCACTCACCTCCCCAAAAGTCTGTGTGCTCATAACTTAAGCCCCTTAAGAAATTGCTGACGCTGTTCTCCATGAGGCATGGAAAAGCAAAGATCTTTAGGAGTCAGGGGTGAGGCATGCAAATGGGAAAACTCCTGGATTCAGAGCCAGTTGGAAACTAAAATTCTCCAGGAATCCATGAAGACGGGCAAGCCTGCAGTTATAACTTTTGTGCATGTGCATGCATGTGTGTGTAGCCCAGCACTGAATAAACATGAAGGCAGGATTTCCCCAGCCCTGTCTCAGGGGAAGTAGTCGTTCCAGAACTGGGGCAAATCAGGTCATTCTCGTTATAGAGCATAATTACAGGAAACCCAAAATAAGATCCATCTATCCAGGGTTAAACACTGCACATAGTGTCATGGAATCTGAGCATCAGGAGACAGAAAATGAATGCTTAAACTCTTGGACCTCAGAAGAACCATACATGAGTCAATGGGCAGTTGATGTTCTTAGGAGCAAAATGCCAGCATCAGAGAGACCGGGTCTCATCTCTCTCACACATACACAACCCATCTGCTATAGGCTGGGAGGAATCCAAAATGCTCCTTCATAAACAGAACATCGTGTACGGCATTCTACACTGATTTACACCCCCTAAAGCCAATTGGGTTGCAATGGGTCTTAGCCAGCCTAGGATTTGCAGAAATTGACACTTAGTGTGAAGTTTGCTCTGAGTGGAAGAAGCTGACTCAGATTCTAAAGTTAGAAAGGACCATTGTACTCCACTCATCTGACCTCTTGCATAACACCTGCCAGAGAACTTGCCCCCAAACAATTCCTAGAGCAGATGTAATGCAGACTAGAGCTGGGTGGGAACTGGATTTGTTGTTTCCTGGAGAATTCTAAGATTTCCAAATTCCTTCTCTTCTTAAACAGAATGAAAACAAAATATTTCAACATTTCCTGAAAAAATGACAGTCTGGAAAATGTATTGTTTGGAGTCAAAACATTTTGATAAAATCAAAACGTTTTGCTTAGATTTCAACTTATTTTATATAATATAAACTTTGCAAAAACTGAAATCAAAAGTAATCTTGTGATGAAAAATGGAGATGTTCCATTCTGAAAAGATCAAAATACTTTCCCTGCAATTTTTATTTCTAAATGAACTTGTCAAAATCAACTTAATGTTTCCTTTTCACTGACTCAGCATTTTCTGACTGAAAAAATATTTCCAGCCAGCTCCAGTGCTGAAACTTTTTACCCATCCAAGCTCCTCTTTCCCCATTCCCCAGTTGGACCTGGGAGTAGACTCTTCTTTTCCACGCTTTCTAGAAAAGCTTTCCAGCAGCTCAATGGAGAGTTTATGGGAACAGCCAAATGTTCTAGAGGTGGGTGGAGAAAGGTAATTCCTTCCGCAGAGGATTTTGATACCTCAAAATCTGGTTTCATTCCAATTTGGATCAAAACCCAAACTTTTCAAAATTCTCCACAAAGGGGGATGGAGTCATGGGCATAGGAAGCCCAGGCTGTAAAGGAGTCATGGCCTAAAAGCCAGCCCCACCCAAGGACTTCCAGAGTCTCAGCTCCCCATCCACCCACCAGCCAGGCTGCTGAGGTGGCAGGTGAGCAAACTAGCAGGAAACAAGACGGTTTTCCAAAGTAAATCTGCTGGAGGTCAGGGTTACGTTAGAAATTTGGCAAAGTCAAGCCATCGCTGTGGAACAGTTCAATTTGAGGAATCAGCAAATTCTGATGGAAAAAACCCCACAACATTTTATGGGAATTTCTCTGACCAGCTGTAATTCTGATCATCATTTTACATTAATGGGATCTAGGGAAAACAGCTGATTTTCCAGAAAAAACCCCCAATCTTCAGAAATAAGGAAATACAAAGCTGGATGCATAACCATATAGTAAGCAAGGGCCAGACTCTGTAGTCCGGGAGTTTCATATATGACTATGGGAAGCAGGTGCACAGGGTCCATTACATTTTATTGCAAGTTGAGCACCTAACTCCCACAGGTCCATCTGAAAATCCCAGCTGTGGTCTTTACGCAGACCCTGCTTCCTTTGAACTCAATAGGGGTTTCATAAGGACTACAGAAATGTTATTTATTAGAGACTGACTTAAACCAAAGCCCTAGATCCAAAACCCTGCGTTGTGAATGGTTGAGGATTGTAGCCTAGATCTGTATAAAAATTTCAAGACTGGCCCCTATCTCAATGATGAGTCCAAACAACCTTGATCTTCAGCGTGATACAAAACCTGGGTTTGAATTCTGTGACTCTGCCCCACTTCTGTTATTCATGCAAGTTTACATCTTCTTCCTCACCTCTGAGAATTAGGCTTGCCTGCCTGCTCTGTACGATGCTTCTCATTAGAGGTGGCCAGAAAACATGAGCTTGAAAAACTCTGCTGTTGCTGCATGGAGAAAGCGAAGCTGAGAAATAATGAATCCACCACAAAAAAACAGACTGTAAAACCCAAACTAATGAATGTTTGGATCATCTCCGGGGCTCTGCATGTGTCTGATAAAACAGACGCAGGTGTCAGAGCCATTTATGGTTGCAGGCTCAGAGTCGGTTAAAATCTCCCATCTCTGGAAAAAAAACTGTGATATTTCACCAGCTGCTTGTGTTGGAAGGTAGTTTTATTCTTGACTTACTCTGTCCTCATTGACATGCAGAGCTGAACTTCTTTGTCTCTAATTCAACAATCTGTGCCCTTTCTTTCTACATCCCCCCGCCACACACAGTAGTCACCACCTTTAGGTGCATCGCAGCCCTTCATCACCTTGTCTCAGTCGCACCACCAATATTTTTTTCCAGCAGCTGCAAAGTTAACCTGACACACTGATCCTAAAATCACCCGGCTCTCTAACTATGCACATAAACTCCTTCCTCTATGGCTGCTTCTTGGTAGGGGGACACATCACGCATTGCAGGCGGAAGCTTCCGTATAGGCATGTAGCAGGGTGGATCCCTGCTCCTGCCCAGAAGGGGTTAAAAACAGCCCTGAGAGGGGGCTGTGGCTGGGGAAAGCACCCTTTAGGCTGCTTTGATTGGGGAAGTGGCTGCAGCTGGGGCCATGCCCCAAACAGAACAACAGGGCCTTATAGGAGGGCCAGAGAAGCCAGAAAAAAACTGACTGGAGAGGGAGACAGGCCTGGCTGCTTGGGAACTCACCCAGGGGACCTAGAGGAAGGCCGGGCTGGGGAAAGGCCTTAGAAGCAGGGAAGCCCTAGGCCAGCAACTCCCCAGGCTGTAGGGCCTAGTTCTAGGCCTCCTAGGTACGGGGCTTACAGAGGGGCAGCCGGAGGGTGGGTAAAGGCAGCCAGTCCAAACCCCATTGCCTACGATGAGTGGCTGATACTACAGTCTGCCCCAGTGAACGGAGGCTAGATGGAGACTGAGCAGTAGCCATACACTGAGGCAAAGTGGGGATAGAGGGTGGGGGTCCCCGGGAAGAGAAAACCCTCAGAGAAAGGAGTTATTGCCCGGGGGAAGCCCCCAGGTAAAAGGGCACCGGGTCCAGGGAGGGACATGGTGCCAGAGGACAGGTGGATCACCGGCCTGCAGAGGGCGCTCTGGAGCTGGAACCGAGCCAATTCCCTGAAGACACCAGCAGGGGGCGCCGCAGGGGTGACACCGCACGTTTACAAGGCAAAAGCAAGATTTTTAATATACTAATAATTTGGACATGGTTCAGCATTATAATGGATACCCCAGCTCACGGAGGGTTAGCCTCATTCTCAGGACATTTTACGTAAGGATATTCTGGGGCTAATCCTCCATTGCTTTGTACAATGTAACCGAATCAGTCTGGCAGCATTTCACACAGATGCAATATGACCAAAGATGCAAAGCTGTGTCTAGAAGGTCTCTCTGCCTTGCTACCCCACTCACAACTTACTGACAGTTTGAACATTCCAGCAAACCCAATTTTTTTCTTCCAGCCTGATCCAAAGTCCATTAAGGATAAGAAATAGACTCCCACGTACGTTAATGAGTCTTCAATTGGGCCCTTTGTCAGGGGACCCCCCAAAATAATGGAAATGGATAAAATGCAAACATTTTGTTTGTTTCTTTGTTTATTTGTTTGAGAAGGCAGAAGATATAGGAAGATGAAAACTCTTAGCTGGAGTCGTGTGGCACAGATCTACTGAAGTCAATAGAGTGATACTGATTTATTCCAGCTGAAGAACTGGTCCCCAGTATGTATTAGTTAATATGTATATGCCACAGGAAATCCACACGGCACTATAGAGTAAGGAAGTTGTGCCAAACAACAACAGGTGCATGGCTGCTAAGGGTTTTGGTAATTCCGAATGAGACAATATGAGGATGAGGCATTGGGTAAGGATTCCGGTTAGAGATGGAGTCGAGCTGTCTGGGTCTTCATCCTTCATACCCCAGCTCAGGACATTCAGGTCTGAGCGGGTGGCTGGGACCCCAGCAGGTAGCAGTGTGCCATTAAAAATCCTGCCCGGCCCGCTCTTCTCTGCCCCTCCTGCCAGCATTTGCACATGCTTTCCTGACCTCTGTCACTTTCAGTGGGAGGCTCTGTTTCTGGGTTAGCGTGTCCACACCGCTACCTGGTACCCACGGAGTCTGAGCGGCCCCGGAAGCGGCCCCGCCGGCATGGGCAGGAAGAGGGACCCAGCCCCACAGGACTTGCAGCGCCTGCGAACCCTGTAAGTGGGGAAGGGTCCTGCGTCCCAGATGCGCCGTGCACCCACCCGCTCTAAGCATGGCTGGCCCTGCTCCCTGGACTCAGGCAGGCTGCCCCAGGGTTGGAGCCCCGGTGCCGGGATGAGCTTGGCTCTGTACTGGAGCAGGCCGCGTCCCACAGCCCGAATCCGAGACTGGGGGCTGTGGCTGCCGCCTGCTGGACCCTGGGAACAGCTGGGTCACGCCTCTTTCCCCACCCCAGGTCACTGGTCCCCACTCCCCTCTGGTATTGAGGGTAGAACCCAGGAGTCCGGATCCTTAGTCTCCATCTGCTCCTCACCCTCTCGCCCAGCTGAAAACCTAGGAATCCAGAGTCCTCGCTCCCAGCACTCCTCCCCCGAGTGTCAGACACCAGCCCCTTCCCAGAACCCAGGAGTCCCAACTCTCACCCCACTCCCTGCCCTACCCTCCCTCACACACACCCCGAGCCCTGTGCCATGAACCCTGCATCCCCTGCATCTCCCAGCCCTCTGTCCTGACCCCTGCACCCCCTTACACATCCCCAGTCCTCTGCTCTGACCCCTGCATCTCCTCACACACTCCCAGTCCTCTGCTCTGACCCCTGCACCCCTCACGACCTCAGCCAACTCCAGCACCCCACACATACCCAGCCCCCCACCCCATATCCTGACTCTTGCACCCCCCACATCTCCACCCCGATCCTGAGAACCAAATGAGAGCTCCTGCACTGCCCCCCCCCCACTCTTACCTGCACCCCTCGCACCAAATGGGAGCTGCCCAGGTAAGCACTCCACACCCAAACCTTCTGCCCCAATCCTGAGCCCCCTCCTTCATTCTAGCTCCTGTCTAGACCCTACATCCCAACTCCCAGCCTGCTCCTTCATCCCCAGCCCTGTGCTCAGTGCACGCCAGGCCTCAGCTCAGAGCAGAGAGAGAGGAAGGGAATGGGCTCAAACCAGGGAGAAGGTAGGTACCCACTCCATGTGGACAGGGCCGGGACCCTAGACTAGCAGCGGGCTGAGTGGCAGCGGGCTGAGCCGCTCAGCCCACTGTCAGTCTGGGCTCCCGACTGCCGGCCCACTCAGTCCACTGCCAGCCCCAGGTTCTGGCTGCCAGCCCCTTGCCAGCAGGGGTCCCAGCCGCCGGTACTTGCAGCTGGCCTAAGTGAACAGAACCCCGGGATAGCAGCAGACTGAACAGGCCAGTGGTGTAAGATCAGCATTTTAATTTAATTTTAAATGAAGCTTCTTAAACATTTTGAAAACCTTGTTTACTTTACATATGACAATAGATTAGTTATATAAAATAGACAAAGAGAGGCCTTCTAAAAACGTTAAAATATATTACTGGCACAGGAAACCTTGAATTAGAGTGAATAAATGAAGACTCGGCACACCACGTCTAAAAGGTTGCCGACCCCTGGGCTATACAAACCCACCTGAAATTCCTTATAGCCATGGCTTCACTGACCCAGGACCACAGCCTCCACGAGCTGCAATCACTCATTGCATTCACTCCTTCAGACAGGTCCAGAGCACATGATACTCTACAGGCAGCCCATCTATCAGAAAAAAATATCAAAGGAAACCTTCTCTCGGCTTAGATGAAAACGGCACTTAAAAATCCACGCATATCCCAACTGTTTCCACTTAAACCTGGTTCCATCTCAGCCACCTCTCTCCCGCCACCGAGATGTACTAGCATGTCATGTTAGCAATAAACTCTCCTTATAAAAACATGCCACCGTGAGCAAAGCAATTGACTTGGAGGCTGCAAACAAGCTTCTCTTGAACAATACACACTGGTAGTAATGCTCCATGCTTCCACAGCCCCTTCTGAGTGACAAGCTTAAAGTGCACTGCAGGGCACCCGATTTTACGGGTGAAAGGTGACATGACTTGCTGAACAGAGAGGCAGAGCTAGGGATGGAACCCAGGGGTTCTGACTCCCAGTGCTCCCCCCTACAATTTGCAATGATTTTCATGGTGAAGGTGGCACTTGGAGGGTGAGTGGATATGGGCGGAAATCTGTTCTGTGGCTCATACACACACACACACACCTTTATGCAAAGGCCTTAGCACAAAATCTATTTAATTGTTGGTTTGCCAGCCTCTCCTTTCCAGAGACCACAAATCTTTAAAGGGATTGGGCCTGGAAGGGAAATAAAAGACACTCCCATGACCCAAAATGAGGTTCCCGTGATCCATGTGGAGCAGCAGGGGATCAAGGCAGAGTGAACAAGGCACTAAAGGGGCCAGAAGAAGTTGTTCATGATAGCGTCAAATGAGTCAGTGGCTTAATTCTATCCTGGCCTTGCACACCTACAGTATTGTCCAGGCTGCCTCCACAGCTGTGGACTCTTTTACAGCTCAGGGAGCAGCAGAAGCAGGGTGACTGCTCATCTGCTTTGGAAGTCAGAAGCAGAAAGCCCAGACCAAGCCCCCAAAGAACCCATCTGTGGGCAAGCCGGGAGGAAAAAGCAGGTAGGAGTTCTGTTCTTTATCCGATGAAGCTCTGAAATGAACAAGTGCAGGAGCTGAAAAAAATACCAAGTGGTGAACATTCGAGACATCAGAATGGGGTGAATATTTCATGGGAACAGCATGCTGGGGGCCTAAGCCCTGGAGAGGAACATGAGTACTGATCTACTAGCAGGGTGTTGGATGGGTGTACAAGCATGCTGGGAGTGAGCCGGGGCAGGAGCAGGGAGTGCTGGGGTGAATGGTGAGAGACTCAGGCTGACTCTGACCTCATTGGCGTGATGGAGAGGTGTGAAAAAGTCCCCATATGACCGAAGCAGCACCCCTTCAGGGAGGGACTGGGGTCCAGGAACACAGGGCTGCAGAGTACGAAACCATGTGATTCACGGTGCCGTTCCTCATCGCTGCCCTGCTTCTGACTGCTGCCCTCCACCTGCATGGGGATGGTGGCTGTCCCACTCTACCTTCACCAGTTTAGCTCTGCCCGCTGCCCCATTTCACCCGCTGTGCTCCACTCACCACCTGCACTGCCCATCCACTTCCACCTGCCCCTGCTGCCCTTGGCCCTGCTCCAGCTTCTTTTCAAAAGAGCACGAGTCCTTCCAGCAGTGGACATCCTGCTGGGGGGATGGAGGGGGGCGTGAGGCCCAGCGCTCAGATTGTCCTAAGAGATCCCTGCCCAGGATCCTTCAGAGTGATGGCTAAGGAGGAGCTTTTCTGTCCCCTGCATCCTGGCAGAGACTCTCTCAGCTCATTGATTACAAACCACTGGCAGCAGACCAAAAACTGCAGGAGAGATTTCCCGTCACTCAACCCTGGCAGCCTGCAATCAGGCCGGAATCAGGGGCTGTGCTTGGCACAGAAGAGGGTGAGATTCCAGTATTCATTAACGTGCTCAAATATCCAAAAGAGACAAGCAACAACGGAGCAAAGCTGAGTCCTGCTGTAAGTGGGTGCGGCTTCCCCAGGGTGAATCAAAGGCGCACGGGGCTTGGGCTGATTTTTGCTTTGTGTTTCCACTAGTGGGAGCAGGGGGAAAAAACCCACAAGCTGCATTCTCAGCTGTGGACCAGAGGAAAAGTTCAGAGCAAACTCCAACACTGGAGCCGGAAGATTTGCAGGAGTTTCAGAGGAACCAAGCAAACGTTTTGAGGGAATTTCAGACTCTTTTCAGTTCTCGGTGAAAGCCTGATGTGGGAGAAATATGAACAGACGTGATGAAAGGCTTGAAATCTGAGCACTGCCCCCAACTGGCTGCAAATCAGAAATCAGCCCGTGTGTTGGAAATATTAAACTGGGACCATTTTCAGAGAAAACAGGCCTTTTTTTTTCTAAGCCAGGTTCTTTTTTCACTTAGGAACTGGGAAGTTTCATAGTAGTCTCCATGTGTTCAAGTGAAAACAGGCTTGTTTTGGTATGGAGCCAAGTTGCCATTTCCCCAGTATTATTTCAGGGGAGCAATACTGGGTGAAATGAATGTGCAAAATATAGCCCTGAAAAATGTTGCGAAAGGGTCCATGGAAAAACATGTTGCAGTTTTGCAGGGCCTAAGTCGAGACCACAGGAAACTCTGGGGCTATGAGCCAAATCTAAGCAAAAGTTCGTTGCGTTCAGCATGGACATCTGGAGTTATTCAATTCAAATGCAAAAATGAAGGGGGTTCAACTCCACATCAAGCAAAACCAGGAAAAAATGTATAAAACTCCTGGAAAAAAATTACCCCAACCCTGAAATAGGACCCCCGGGGGCCTGTGGCTGCAGTGTGATACTGTATTGGTACAAAAAATAGGAGTACAAATGTCATCAGATGCTGATGCAATTCCAAGATCAAGACTTAAAGTGTGGAGTGAAATTGCCAGGATGGATATTCTCTGCAGGTACATCTACATTGCAGCTGGGAGCATGCGTCTTGGCTCAGGGAGACAGACACGCTAGCTCTGCTTGAGCTAGCATGCTAAAATAGCAGCATAGCTGGGGAGAACACAAATCCTGGCTCGGACTAGCTGCCCAAGGGGTTCAGGCATGCTCCTGGCTGCAGAGTAGACGTACCCTATGGCAACAAAACAGCGGGATTCGGGGCAATGCACTCACTTGCCGAATTTTCATGCAGCATCTGGCACTTCCTGGTTCCAGTCAGGCTGGAAACATAGTAAGAGGAGTCAAGTATCAGCGGGGTAGCCGCGTTAGTCTGGATCTCTAAAATGTAACAAAGAGTCCCGTGGCACCTTACAGACTAACAGAAGTATTGGCGCATAAGCTTTTGTGGCTGAATACCCACTTTGTTAGACACATGTAAGAGGAATGTCATTCATGGTATATCAGTGCTTCTGGTCCAGCTAGAAACGGGAAGCACAGAGGACAATGGAAAGGAAGATGACAGGCCTCAATCTTCCCATAACGATGAAGAGGTTAAAAGGAGTTACTGGAGGTGGCTGACTTCTTGTGGAAGTGAAGGGAAAGTTATTTACTTGTTCCCATAATATAAGAACTAGGGGCCACCAAATGAAATTAATGGGAAGCAGGTTTAAAACAAACAAAAGGAAGTTCTTCTTCACACAGCACACTGTGGAACTTCTTACCTGAGGAGGTTGTGAAAGCTAGGACTATAACATGGTTTAAAAGAGAACTGGATAAATTCATGGGGGTTCAGTCCATTAATGGGTAAGGAATGGTGTCTCTAGCCTCTGTTTGTCAAAGGGTGGAGATGGATGTCAGGAGAGAGATCACTTGATCATTACCTGTTAGGTTCACTGCCTCTGGGGCACCTGGCATTGGCCAGTGTCGGCAGACAGGATATTGGGCTGGATGGACCTTTGGTCTGACCCAGTATGGCCGTTCTTATGTTGGGAGCATTAATTTATTAATGATGTGTCAAGACACCTGGGACCTTGGACAGGAGTCCTTTATTACTGGAAATCTAAACAATTCTCATCTCACATCAGCTTTACAGTAGGGTAGCTCCATTGATACAAACAAAGCTACTAACTGATTTATACCAGCTTAGGTGAGATTAGAATCCAGGCCTTTGTTGTTGTTTTGGTTTTTGTTTTTGTTTTTTTAACATTAACCAAACATTTTTTTTTCCAAAAATCCCCCCCAAAATTGGGCTTAGTTCAAGTTTTGGGTGAAGGTTCAGGTTAGTTTGTCTATGATGGGAACCTTCTCACCCATCATTAACACTGAATAATGTTAACAGTACCATGTATGAGATAATATCTTCAGGCTGGGCTGAAACTGGACCTGGAAATAGTCTTATAGCAAGGATAAAACCTGTGTTCCCCACAACTTGTGCTGGAGCTGGTGGGTGGGGGGAATGACACACGACACTTGCAGCTCTGGGGACTGGTATAGGCAATGTCATATTTCATATCTAGGGCACCAGTTTGAGTCAGTCTTTTGAGGTAATGCCCATCATTCAGAACAATCTAATGCAGTGGTTCTCAGCCTCTTCCATCTGGGACCCCATACTGGCAAGTCCTTTTATCTAGCCAGGACCCCTTTCCTACTCAGCGATACAGGAAGGACAGGGTGGTTGTGACCCCTCAACAGCCATGCATAATTGTCCATACAGTCATGACAGCCAGGTCAAGAACCCAGATCGAATAACTGATCTTTGGCATTGATCTAATGAATTAGTGGCTACTCAGCCTGGTTGCCCCTTGACAGGTGTGCCGACTCTCCTAAAAATGAGCCTGTAACAGACATTAGCTCAGCCCCTGAGCAGAGAGGTCAGGGACTGAATGGACCAGGAAGAGTGGACCCTTCTTTAACCCTGTGATAGAGATTGTTCTATGCCAGGATGGAAGCACATTGGCATGGGGCAGCATGAGGCGTTTCCCTGGTCACTCTCCAGGCTGTGGACAAAGACTGGCCTTCAGTCTCCCCGGGGTTGCAGTCTGGTGCCTTTCACAAGCGCTTAATTAACTTCATTCTCAAGGACACCGTGGACAGAGTTTAAAAAAACCTTATTGACTAATGTGACAGAAGGGGGGTGGTGGTCCAGGACTCTCATAGTGCTCCAGGGAATCTGCTTCTTTGGCAGCCAAGTTATTGAACTTGTGTTCCCTTTGCTGGCTGTGAAAGGACAAGAACAAAACTCCAGACCTCCTGCTTCCTTCAAACTCCTTAGCTGCAGTTTGCTGCTTTCCTAACTCAAATGGAAATCAGCTGGAAACAAGGAAGCCTTTTCTTTGAGTCACTTCCATTACCTTCCATGCTGCCAGCAGTTGAGGGGGCATTGTCCACCTACAGGGTCAGAGGAGAAACCCATTGGTGGTGATGGGGAAGGACAGTGGCCTCACCCAGATCAGCACAAGCTTCTCTGAAGAGCATTACCATTCAGAACAAGTTAACTCAAACAACAGGTCAATAGTTACACATGAAGCCAGCCTCTGCCATCAGGCTTCGGACAAGGAGGGTGAGGAGAGAGTGCAAGAGACGTTCATGCGTCTTTGCTTTCCTGTCTTAGAAATCATTATTTTCCTGCACTTTTCCCCACCAGCCAGTAACCACTGTACATCTCAAAGCGGGCATGCCCACAAGTGTCTGTGACTGCCTGTGTGCCCACGTGAGCACATGTGTGAAGTCACAGGTGAGCACGGTGCACATGCTCATGCATATGGGGGTGTAGGGCATAGGCATGGTTTGCATGTCTATAAGCACATGTGTGGGCATAGGCATCTGTGAGCGTACAAGTGTTGTGTGTAGCCAAGAGTATGACTGCTTGAATAATGATTCTCAACATGGGTCATTAGCAGGGGTAGAACCCAGAACCAGCCAAAACACAGTCCTCTGCCACTTGAGCTAAAGGACTAACTCCATGAGATGATACATTAGTAGGCTGTTATCTTTGGTGTGCAATGGCCTCTACAAGGGTATTACGCTCACATGGTTCGCACGTCCCTGGGAATGCATGCAAGGTGTAAACGTGCATCTCTTCCCGCATATTGGTGCACAGGTGTTTGTGTCTATGGATGTCTGTCGCCAAACAGTGTCTCTCATTAAGCTCCTGTGGTGGATGGGCTCTAGTGTTCAACTCAGCAAAGCACACTGCCGTCCCAGGGTGCTGGCTGAATGCATTCAATCACACCGCTGCTGCCTGTTTAACTGAACCCACCGTTCCCTGTTGCAGCCCATCTATGTGCAGGATTTTTCACTCTTTCCTACAGGCCTCATTCATAAAAAGGGAAATGGCCCGACTGCTGACTCACGCTATTGATCCTTTGTTCTAGGCTGACACCACGGGACCATTCGCAGTAGAGTACGTCTCTATCGCGCGCAAAGTGCCCAGGCTTACATTGGAACCAAGTGACCGGGATATACCCCCAGCACTGCCAGAATCCCCCTCACCCCACTGTCACTCTGGTCAGATCTGACAGAGACAGAGACCAGTTCACATTCTCCTTCCCTTTGAGTAACTTGGGGGGTGCGGAGGGAAGGAACTGGGGTGTCAGTCAGTGCCAGCCCCCTGGTCCATATCCCAGTGTCACCTTTGCTGCCTGGTGCCCACATGCCCCTGCCGGCTCCTGTGCCTTTTGCATGCATTCCGGTCACAAATGAAGGCCTGGCCTCTGAACACTGGGCAGTGCTGCTCATGGTGGGAGTCAGGACAGGTCACAGGCAAGCTTCTGCTGAAAAAGCTCAGCAGGCTTAGGCCTGACATGAGTCACCCCCTATTTTTTCCATTACTAGGCACCCTCACACACAGTCAGGCTAATGGGGATCAGATCCAAGGGACAACCACCCTTTTCTTCTGCTACTGGGATCCTCGAAACCCAGGAATCCTGCAGCAAGCAAGCAGGTGCAGGGTAGGAGGGAACTGACAGCAACCCAGCTGGAGGAACCTGTGAGGCATAGTCTCTACATTGGCATTGTGATTGTATTTCCAGGGGCAGTACATGGCCCTAATTTCATTTCTTTCCCCTGCACCACTCCAAGAGAGACATTCAACCAGTACTCCATGGCCTCCTCCCTGGAGCCAGCCCCACTTTTTGCCCATCCTTGGCACTGCTCCACTCACTGACGCAGAGAAGTAGGACAGTTTAGATTTTGCCTGACACACCCCGCAGACGGTCATGCAGTGCCAGTGCAACACACGACCACTAAAAAGTCGCCCCTGAGCACCAGAGAGTTTTAATCGCCGGTTGTGAAGCTTGCAATTAAAACCAACCATTTAAAGAAAAGAAAATTAAAAAAAAGAAAGAAAGATCCTCGTCATCGTAGACAGAAGAGACCTATTAGATGACCATGTCCGTCTGCTGCCAGAGGAGGAATGGGTGTCCAGGTAAAGGACATCTCAGATATCGCATTGATTGCGATCTGAGACATGATGTGTTTGGTAGCATCCTCAGCCTCTACATCTCTTGAATAAACCTAATCTCTTCCCTTTAAACAGCCCCCCAGCATGGCTAACAGAGGAGGAGGGAAGCCGCTAGCTATCTCTAAACACTCCAAAGAGTTAATGACTGCAGGGAGTGCCCCCCCCCCCGCCACGACGGAGTGTGCATGCAATGGGATTTTAATGAGCAGTTCTGCAGGCGAGACATGCTGGCGTTTGCACCCTCCATGCCTGGCACCAAACTGACACCCCTCCCATCACTGACACTTTATGGCTGCTCCTCACTCTGCCCCTCTTGTGCCAAAAAGAGCCCGCTTCTGGCTCTCACTACACGCCTGTTGGTGCCTGCAAACCAAACAGGGGACTCAAACTTCAGCACCATTTATACTTTGCAAACACACAAGCCCAGCTCAGGTTTATTGGATACGCCCAGAGGCATCTTTAACAGCAACATCAGCCTCAGAGGACCAGCTCTCTCCCGATCCCAAAATACAAACACACACAAGCACACATGTTCTACGAAGTGACCAAGCCACAGCCCCAGCATTGCCAGAGATGCCAGAGCCTTAAACACCGTGCTGGCAATCCAAGCAGATACTGGCACAGAGGTGTAAAGACTAATTCCCACTTCCCTTCCCTTTCAGTAACTTTAAGGAAGGGAATTGAGGTGTCAGTGAATGGTAACTCTCTGCCTGGCATCCAGATCTCACTGCCAGCTTCACTCCCTGGCATCTATATTTGCTTGCCCGCCCCCTGCGTGGCATCAGCATTCCAGTGCCAAGTGGGTAACAGAATTTGCCCTCTTCATTCCTTTGCAGACACCCTGGCGTTCTCTGAACCAACAGCCGCTTCCCTATATCAGCAACCCTCCCCCTGCCCCCGTTCCACCACACTCCCAGCCCACTTGCCCCGAATACACGAGTCCCAGACTCAGCGTTGCATTTTCTTCCCCGACTCGGGGATCTTATCCTGCTCCACTCAGGACAAAACCAGCCAGAGCCCAGGCTAAGCAGAAGCCGCCCCCTGTAGCAATGTGGCATCGAAAGCCCCTGGCATGCACCTGGGGCCGGAGCACCCACAGAGCAACACCCCTGTAGATACCCAGAGGGAAAGCATCTGCTCCTACCTGAGGGTGGCGCTCTCCCCTTGTCTGACGGTCACGTTGTCCATAGCTTTGGGGAAGGTGGCATCTCCACTGCGCACGGGCACTCCTGCGGGCACAAGGAAGACCAGCCTGAGACAGAGGACGACGAGGCACCTCCAGGGCACGACTAAGCACCCGCCGACCCCCATCCTGGGCAGCGGGGACTTTCCAAAAGGCCCGAAACACACCCGACAAGGCAACCAGGAGAAACCAGGGGGAAAGAGGCAAACGGGGCGGGAGCTCCTCGGAGATTAGCAGCGCCCCTGGCAATCCAGCCTCAGAGAACCGAGCATCCGGAGGGAGTCCCCAGTATTCCCCGGGGCGAGGGGAGGAAGGGGGCACCGGGGTGCAGGGGAGAGGAGGGGGCGCGGTGGGCTTCACCAGCCGCTCTTCCACGAACAGTGGAAATCTCACTTTGCCCAGCGAATCGCTGCCCCCCGAGCTCTAAAGTCCATCTCTGGGGTCTGGCGACCGCTCTCCGGCAGCAGCGAGAAAGTGAGGACCCGGGCAGGGCCTCCGCGGGCGCGGGCACGGCAGTCCGCTCCGCCGCTGCAACTTGCTGACCGCGCCACCTCCAGCCGCCCGGGCTCGGCTCGCTCGGCTGCGGCTCGGCTCTCCGGCGGCGCAGGGCAGGGCCCGGCTGGCCCCGGCTCGGCTGGGCTCTGCTCAGCGCGGGCAGGACGCGGCGGCCGGCGGGAGGCAAGAAGCGCGCAGCAGAGGCGCGCAGGAGCCAGCGGCTGCCCCCACTTTCAGCAGCCCAGCTGCGCGCTCCCTCCCGGCCAGGAGCATCGCCTCGGAGCTCGCCCGCCCGGGCGCTGCCTTCCCGGGGTTGTCATGGCAGCGACTCCATCACTGACCAGCGCCCGGGCTCCGGCCCCGCCGCACTGAGCAACGCGGAGCCGCTGCGGGGCTCTCCCACTTTAACCCTGCCAGCGCCGGGCCGGCTTTAACCCCCCCCTCCCCACAAGCCCGCCTTTTCGCGGCCGCCCATTTCAGCTATCGCGGCCACTTTGCTCCTTCTAGCGCAGGGAAGCTCCAAGCCCATCGCAAACATTAATTACTGCCTGCAGCTCGGGATTGTTACCCACCACTTGGCAGACGGGGAAACTGAGGCATAGAGCAGCAAGGTCACACAGTGGCTCAGCAAAAGGAATGGGAACAGAACCTGTCTGTGCTAGCCGTAACACCACACTTCCTCATGGGGCTCACAAGCTCTTACACGGTAGCTAGTTTAATCCCTAAATACTTTTTTTTTTAAAACCCACTCATAACTTCGGCCATATTGCATTATGCCTAGTCATTTCTCCCTCCCTCCCTCCACCAGCTGCTCAGTATGTTGCCATTTCTATGCACAATTTCCTGCAGGTAAAAGGTGCCAGGTAGACAGCCCTGGAGAACGAAGTCCTTTATTTAGCCAAACAGGTACAAAGCAGGCAGCCGACGCACCAGTCTCCCACTATACCTTAGTGTCAAGCCAAGGCACACATAACTCCTGCTGAAGTCAGTGCAAACTGCAGGGGCCCAGCACTTGTGAAAGTCAAGCCCTTCATACCTGCTGTAAATGGTGGTTTTAATGGTGAAGACACCCAGGAACTGATCTGAGACTTCCCAATTCCTTCCCACACACAGGGCACCCACCAGCCATTAGATAACACTGTTTTTTTGTTTGTTTGTTTTCAAATCCCTGCCAACCTGAGCTGGATTCACACTGGTGACTTAGATATTAAAAGATCCATAGCCCACTACTAATCCCTGAGTTTCCCACTGCCCCTGAAAACTACTATTTAATTCAGTAACTGGGCTAATTAATTTCTCAAACATTATGAGATTTGCCCGATAGAGAAGACTATCAAATAAAGCCTTATTATTAATTATTATTATTGAGCATGCTAATGGATTGCAAGATAAGAAGATTGCTTTGCCAGTCTTCTTGTGCCTTTTTGTCACTTTTTTTAAGATTGTTTGCTCTGAATTTAACACTGGTAGAAGGTGCTGGATTGACAATCCTAGAGGCAGGAGTCATATTTATCAACAGCTTCCCCATTTCAGGAACAAACCCCAATAGGAGGAGTGAGACAAACAACCTAACTAAGTTTAAGATGGAGTTTGATATGTTTATGCTGTGGTTGCCTGTGATAGCAGGGGACTGGACCACATGACCCAGGAAGTCCCTCCAGTTACATTCACAGCATACATACAGCAAAGTTAGCTAAACCCATAATATTTGGAAGGTTGCAAGGTAACACCATTTTATTTCTTAAAATTTGGCATGATCACGCACACAGGAACCCAAAAACAGAGAGCAGGCTGCTTCCCAAACCAGAGGGACACAACTCACTCCACTTTACTATTTCCCTGTACACTAATTGCTGAGCCACCAGATTGCACACTTCCCTACAGAGGCCTCTAACCTGCAAGCAGGACCAGGAATACCCTTAGGATTTAAAGTGAGAGCTTGGTGTTTTTACAGCACCTTCCAGTTCCTATTTTTCCCTCTGCTGTGGTACGGAGACACTCTCTGGCATGAGGAGTTCTGTCTCAGTGGTCCATTCGGTCCCGATGACTGCCAACAAAGGGTTAAACTGACTTAATTCATTGTTTCCTCTATTGTTGTAATGCTCCAATGCCCCAGTAAGGATTGGAACCCCATTGCACCCCACCGTACAAAACAGAGTGCAAGATACATATGAGGCAACGTGGAGGCTTTTCAGCTAGGAAGAAACCTGAGAGCAAACTGGGCTTATTTCACACAGATCTTCCCAATTCTCCTCCAGGCTGCTTGTGACCAGTCTGTTGGCAAGAGACCGTTCTCTTTAGCAGCAAAAGAGGAACTCTTAGAGCCATTCAGATAACGCTTCTCTGCCTGTTACCTAATGCACAAGGTGCTGTGTTGTATTCTAGGCTGGTGGCAGCTGCTTAAATCAAAGGCTTTAAAGGCTTGTCTATGGTGGTGGGGGAGTTTTTTCAGGTAGATTTCCTCCATGTGGACACTGTTATTCCCGTACACATAAACCCCCTGAAATTTATTGATCACAGAAATGTTATACAACACTCACTAAGTCTCCAAGTCCAACCACAGCATGCACTGGGCTCAGTTTAAATCATCAGATGGATTCTCTTTGGCTGTTCTCAAGTCCTGGGTGGGCATCTGATGGGGAATTCTCTCTCTCATTTTTCACAGCCCACTAGTATAAAGGGACAGTCAGCACAGGAACACTAGCCCCCATCCATATGCCCCACTCCTTCCCTCGATGAGCCATCCTGTCCTTCGTTCTCATGCAGCCTCCGGTCACTTTTTCCAATGGATTTAGACAAAGCGAAGAATGACTCCCACATGAGAAGGGCTGGGATAGGAGACAGTGAGTGAGCTTGTGACTTGTCAAAATCAAGGCTGCCTTTCACCATTAAATGTGCCATTCTCTAACTACACCACCATGTTGGCTGGCATGATCTTTCCACAGGCCAGACTGCCAGCGTCTGTGCATCGACTCCCCTCCCTGTTCAATATAAAAGAACAGCGTTGGAGCCAATAAGAGAAATTAATTCAGCTACACGAACAGGAGAGCTGAAACATTCCCTAAACCAATTCAGACCACACAGAGATCTTCACAATGCAGGATACCGAGCTGCAAAAGTTTCAAGCAATGAAACAAAAGAAATAAGGACTGGATCATCAGGGCGCAATTTCATTGGCTGATCCATGACGCTGTCATTGGTTGAAGCACGAAGCAGCATGGTCCAGTAGTTAGGGTGTTAACCTTGAATGTGGGAGACACGGGGTCAAATTCCCTGCTTCACCACAGACTTCCCTTTTGACCTTGGGCAAGTCACTTAGTCTCTCTGTGACTCAGTTCCCCATCTGTACAGTGGGGATAAACGGACTACCTATACCTGTGAGGGTAAATACAGTAATTATGAAGGGCTCAGACTCTACAGGAATGGGGAACATATGTAAAATAAAGTAGATAGAATAGAGTGAGGTGGGGCAGGGTTACCTAGCAATAGGAGATTGGCAATGCTCTGATGATTTTCAGTCATTTCCCCCCCTCCACAAATCCAGTCTGCTCGTACCAAGTGCTACCGACTCCCCTACTCCACTTCCCTGTCTCTCCCTCTTGCACATGTACAAACAAATGAGCCTGTCACAGCTCATCTCCTCGCTGTTCGCTGTAATTGGCTAGGATTTAAAAAATATCCATAGACAGTAAACACATGCACACAAACAGCAAAAGAGAAAAAGAAATCCAGCATCCTTTGAATAATTCTGTGGCTCCAGGAGCGGAGGAGCCAGCAGTCAAGTCCAGCTGTGACTATGCAGCAGCAGCAGCAGAGAGAGCGCTTTGTAGCTTCCTCTGGGGACACAGACAATCATTTTCCTTTGCTGGATTTCAACCACAACAGAAGGCTGGGGTCTGGTACACATGGGGAGGGTGCTTGCACACTGGCACCCAACTGAACAGGAAATGTGGCATCTTTTCTGATCACTCCCAGCTTTCTTCATACTCCAAAAAGATCTGTTTCCCTTGTGCCTGTTGCCTGCCCAGGGCAAATACGGCAAGAAAAATACCCCCAACCTGTTCCTTCTTTCTAACAAGGCTAAGTGACCCCCTCTCCTGGCAGAGTCCATAAGCAGGATGTGCAGGAGGCTTTGCAAAGCAAGGTACAGACCGGCCAGGAGAAGGCTGACTAAGAGTACTAGTGTGCATGTGTGGTGGGAATATTAGAAAGACAGATTTAAAGAAAGTCTAAACTGGAATAGTATTTTCCCTGGGATTATCAGAAACTGGAGGGAAGGGGGCTGCATAGACTGATGAACCTAGGAAAGGTGAAGGGGCAGGAGAAGCAATAGTTCATGTGTGTAGTCTATGGAGAAATCTCCAAGGAGAGTCTGAAGGAGGTAGAAGCCACCTGAATGAAAGCAGAGAGCCCAGGAATCTTGCCATGTCATAGGCTGAGTGGATGGAAGTTTTAAGTCCAGATAAGGTGTGGCAAAGCAGGCTGAAATCCTGGCTGTATCAGTGAAGCAAAATGCTTTTGAGGTGATATTTATTCATATTTCTAGAGAGAAATGGACAGAGACAGTGAAAAATTCAGAGAGGGCGAGATTGGACAGGCAGGCAGTGCAAAATTCAGCAGTTCATAAGGACTTACATCTTTCCACCCTTGACTCACGTGGCCCCGTCACAGTTCTGCTATGACCTTCAACTTCAAGCAAGGGCATTTTCATACAAACACACTCCTAAACTCACAGCTATTCTCTGTAAAAACCACCAAGTTCCACCTGCATTAGCATCCCCATTCGGCTCTGATGCAAAAATGGCCCCTGGGTCTTGTGAATGGTTTGCAAGCCTTCCAACACACACAGGCTGAACTTCTAGGGGGTTTTAGCAAGACTAGTAATAAGCATGAGCAAAATCTCCAGATCTGAATACTTCTGAACTTTGAGGAGCTTTGGATTGGATTCCAGATGCAAAAATTTGTCAATTTGTAGTTAAGGACTGTGAGTCAAGTGAAGCCAGGTCAATTTCATGTTATTTCAGTTTTTCTACAAACTTGGCACAGAGTTCATGTTTAGCTTACATGTGGGTGTGTGTAGGAGGCCTTTGATACAGGTGCGCGCGCACACACACACGCAATGAAAGAACCAAACACTACAAAGAAAATATATACCCACTAACATGGAAGAATTTCATTTCAGATACAATTTCGCCTGCAGAAATTCTTGTATGTTCAATGTATACAACTAGATGAGCAAGATTTTGTTCCAATTTACAGACTCTTTTATGAGGAAAGAGCTCAGATACTGCACTAAACTCAGATACTACAGCATAAAACCTGACGATGGACGGACACACATAAAATTTTGAAATTGCTAACTCTCATCTGAAACTTAATTGATCCAAAACTCATCTCTAACAGCCACTGTAACACCTATGCATACAGTACCCTTAACATACACACACAATTATTGCATCAACCTCTTTCATACAACATGTTACAATTTATCCTTCAGCTTCCTCAAGGTTAGAAAAGGTTTTGCAAAACCTCACATTCGCTATATAAGCAAACCCCCCATTAAAGTCAGTGGGTCCAAGAGTCTAAAAATTAAAGATTCATTGACGATACAAAGGATTCTTACCCCTCTGCACTCACAGAGGACACACAAACTATTTTTTCCATTGCTAAGAGTGGCCCCAATTAGGAAACAATGATCACACATGTTATATGGCTGGTGACCTTTCAGAACTCTCTCTTCCCCAGAGGAATTCATACCATGAACAGAGATGATGCTCATGGATGGTCCACTGCAACTCTGCTGTGTCAGATCTCAGAGGTTCCCAAATAATCATAGTTCATTCCACCCCCCAGCTTCACCAGAGGAGTGATTCACTTTCCCTTCTGATTTTTTTTTTTTTTAACCCTTGTCCGTAATTTCTCATCAGAGCCTGACCTCTTGCAGGATAACCTGATAATGTGACTTACCCCCTACTCCTCCCCCTTCGTGTCTCACAATCGTCATGCTCCCCAAACCCCCAAACTGCTCCAGCTCTTGTCTGGCTAATGCTTTCCAGGAGCTGCCCCAAGTAATTGTTTGATGTAGTTTCAGCAGTAGCAGCAGCAGCTGCTGTCACATTTGAAGAGGAGCAATGATTATTAGCAACATATTTATTGAGTTTAAAAAACATAATACAAGAGGATCCGTTAATCCTCCAATAAAGATGCAGTTAATATTTAACTGGCATTTATTTAAACTTACAGTAACTGTCCAATTAAATTTAAATTAACTACGCATTTGGGAGTCTTCCCCTAAAGCCTAGCTGGGATTCTGCACCTCCGGTCCTTCTCTTCCCTGCACTTTATACTAGGTGCTTGGCCATAAAAAGAACATTTCCTTTGCCCTTTAAAAAGCTAGTCAGTTTGGGGTTGGTTTTGTCTCTCTCCCCCTTCCTCATTGTCTGGGTCTTAAGTTAAAATGGAACTTAACTCTTTCCAGCCCGTGACAGGCTATTTTGGAGGCTGAGCGAAGAGTCTGATCTTGCAGACTTTTGTTCACACATATAAAGCCTGCTGACAGCCAAGAGGGCTGCTGGGGTGGGTAGGGAATAGCCACATTCTTAAAAGTTGCAGGATTGGCTTCCAATGAATCAGCTCTTACCCTGTAGTGCACAGCTGGCTTAGGTGGTCAGTGGAGGATTCCCCTTCCCTGTGAGAATCCTCAGGCTATCTACAGTCATCCTGAACCATCTCCCCTCAGCCCCAGCAGGGGCACTGTTGCCAGGGGTAAGCCTTTGTAGGTTGGTAGCCACCAGCTGCTATAACAGCCACATGTTGCTGGGGCAGATTACAGAAACCTTTAGGCTTCTCTAACATATTATGGACTGGGCAGAGAGCTCTACAGTATAGGGTCAGAGGAGACGGGAGTGCACAATTGTCTTTGCACTTTCCCTCAAGTCTTAGTTCAATCATTTCTCAGCCCCATGGGACAATCAGGGCCCCCACTATCTGTTTTGCTTGCCTACTTTTACCCAGCAAACCCCAAACAATGATTTTATTTACCTCATGCCACAGTTGTACATACTCCTTTAATATTTATATCGGGAGTCCAAAGAAGTTATCTTGGAAATCCAGAGCAGCACAGGCACAGTGGAAGTTATTAAACAGAATTGATCTTTGCTCTCCTTGGTACAAATCAATATTGTTTTTATATAAATCTGTTTCTTGTGGCATTGTTGGGAGCTTAGTTGGTTGCAATAACACTTAAAAAGTCATTGCACAGTCAGACACTGCTTCCTCACCTGCATTTGATCAGGGCTGAGCCAGGTGCCAGAGACATCTATTGATGTCAGATAAAAGTATGTCATCAACCATCTAATAGTATTTTATAGGCATATGGCATTAACTCAGGGCTCTACAATTCACTCCAGGCTGAATTTTAATAGGGAGTAAGAGTGGAAAAAAGCTGAATAGGCTAAAATCAAACAAGGCCTAAATCTTCACCTAAAACATTCAAGAGCACTGGAGCAGTTTGGTTAAACTTGAAAAACCTCAAACAAAAAGCTTCCAGTTGGGTGGTTTTATTTTTCTTCTATCACAGACTTAGCCTGTAAATTCTCTGGGGGTAATGAGTGTCTTTCATTACAAGTATCTACAGAACCTAGTACAATGAAGCCCAGTAGCAGAGACTTACCAGATCTGGCTTCAGGTGCTGTTTGTTTTTGTTTTTGTTTTTTTCTCTCCAGGGAAGCATATTTTACACTGTGGAGGTTTTCTTCCCCTTTGTCCAGTCTGGGATATTAATGTAAACTTTAGGATAATACAAGTCTCCCGCCAGCACTTGGCTCTCTACAGGTTTTGACTCCCTAGGCCCTCCACTTGGGAATAAAGGCAAGTCAGTCTAGGAAGTACAGCTCAGACAATCACAAACCTCCTCTCCCCACCCCAGCTCATGCTGCCCTTCTACCCCTAGTCACATGCTCTAATCACATGACACCTGGATTGAGATTTGAACTAGTCACAGGTGAGGCTCAACCCAGGACACCCTTAAAGAGCTAGTGTATGCTGATAAGCCCCAACTGTGTTGAGATTTTCAGGCACTTTGACAAAGACAAAAGTTTGGATTCAAAAAATGGCCAGAGGAGAAGTTGACGGAGGGTGCTCTCTAGAAGTTACAGCGATATGCTTAGGACACTCATCTGGGAAATAAGAGATCCAGGTTTAATTCTGTCTACCTGAGGTGGGGAAAGAAGTTGGACTCAGTTATCCCCTGTTACAGGGGAAGGCCTGATTTGGGAAGCTATGGGATAGTCCGGTGTGAGGCTCTGCCAGTCCCTCCTCTGGAAGCTGTTCTACTTTATATAAATAACTAAAGCATCATTAGAGCAGGACTTGCACTCGGTTCTCTCACAGCCTTGGGAAGGGCCCTAACCACCAGGCTACATAGTTATTCATACCAGCACACCCTGACTCGACAACTATCCATTGTCAATCATATCAGCAGTTCATTATCATTCATGATGACAGTGAACAGACCTTGGGCCAGGCAGAGTCACACTGGTAGTTAGGTGGCACTGCTAAGATATGGCCCCCAATGATGCTTTAATGATTGATAAAAAGTAGAACAGTTTCAGCAAGAGAGAAAGCCCCACAGCAGCATAGACCAGTGTTCTCACCCCCAGCAAGAGGAACCAAATTCAAATCCCTTTTCCACAGCAGGCAGAATCAAACCAAGGAGTTCCCCATCCCAGCGGAGTGCCCTAACTGCTGGGCTAAAGCTTACCAAGCAGGCTAGAGCTTCTCCTCCAGCTGTTTTGTAAATTCAGGCCTTTGCTTTTGTCAAGAGGCCTGAAAATCTAAATGAATTTGTTTATGGTCAAAACAAAACATTTTGTTTCAATCTTACCACAATATTGACTTGAAATTTGATTAACTTTTTGATTCACACAAATATTTCTGGAAAAAATAGTTGCTTTTTTTTTTTCTTCAAACATTGCCAGCAAATCAAAACATCCAATATTAACCCAGCACTGCTCCTGGATGCTCCTCCCAGACCAAATCTGTGCCTCTTGGTCAGGTTCATGTTTTGCTGATCATAAGGTAACAGTGCTTCATTTCACATGGCACTGAGGCAGACAAATCATTCACTCTGAGTAACAAAAGCAAGGCTCACCACTGTCGCAGTGAGTCAATTTTACTTTGGTTGCCAGCCTCCTGACCCTCGCAGCTTTCCCCATCCAAGAATAATATTAATAATAACCATGCTATTAAGCAAGATGCTTGATTTGAAGCTGAAATTTTTGAGAAATGATCTCATAAATTAAATTCCCGGGGTACCATCTTTGAGAGTTAAAAGGCACAGTCGCCTCTGAATTCTGGGAATTGAGCATAATTACATGGAAATTGACAAGGCACAAATGCCAAGAATTCTGTTAACCTTTAATATCTCGAAAAAAACTCTCCCCTTGTAATTGTCTATTTCCTTTGTCTTAAATGTTACTGATGAATATTTAGTGGGAAAAGCAAATAAAAGGAGGCTGAGGGGTGATGGAAACTGGAGCCCTGTGTAGAATAACTCTACAAACTTCGTGACTTGAGACTGGCTGTCACCAACAATCCAGATCTGAATGTGGATGCAGTGCAGACTGTTAGCTATGCACAGAGGCTGGTTCATGCAGGCTGCCAGCTGGGGACAGATGCCTGTGCTCACACGTAGACTCCAATGGTTTCAATAGGAGGATGCTCATATGGAGCAGTTTGCAGGATGGGGGCCTTGGGATCTTGGCTCTGCCTCCACAGCAGATTGAAACAAGCCCACCATCCAAACACCCCTTAGCTTTCTTTATTCTCCTATCACTTATACAGATTCAGCTCCATTCATGTTGATGGGAGATGCACAGAGGAGCCACATTTGACCCCAAGTACAGAGAAACATCCACACTTTGTGGTACTTTTCCAAGCGTGCCTCAGCTAGGAACTTTTGCAGGTTTCCATCATTCTAGGTATAAAATTCCACTTCTTCTCTGTGAAGAAGTAAAAGTAGAAGCTGCTGCTCTTCTGCAATGTAGGATCATTAGCCAGAATCCAAGAAGGGTGATTACTGGGGGCAGAGAGGAGCAGCGCCTGAGGACCACAAGCAAGGCATAAGGCACACTCAGTTACCGGAAAGGGTTGCAGGGCACTGTTGTCTCCTCAGGGGGATGCTGTTATGAAGATCAGTTTGGGTGACTCCCCTCTAAGTGTTACATCTGACCAAGTCCTACACCCAGATCCATGGGAAAACCACGAGAGTCCCCAAGCTGATGTGGTGGGCTATCCCAGAGCCGTCAACCCTGGGGTCTCCAACTCCAAGGCAGGCCAGCAGGAGGGCTGCTGAGGAACCAGGCCGGCAAACTGGCAGGAACCCAGTTGGCAGGAACATTGTTGAAATTGTACCATCCCCACAAAACTTTTCAATTTAGACAAATGGAAAAATTAAAAAAAAAAAAAAAAGGTTTCATGAGAATTTTTCTGACCAGTTCCAAATGATTGCGAAGACACCACTCAGACTTAGTCACATACTTAGCTTGACTCATGTGTGTAGCCTCCTGGACTAGAAAGAGCAGTCTTGTGATTAACACACTGGACTGAGAGTGAGAAGATCTGGATTCAATTCCTAGCTCTTCCACAGATTCCCTGTGTGACCTTGGGTGAGTCATTTCATCTTTGTGCCTTGATTTCCAATAGGTAAAATGGGGCTTGCAATATTTCCTTTCTAGGGCCGCCCACAGGATTCAGTGGGCCTGGGGCAAAACAATTTTGGGGGCCCCTTCCATAAAAAAAAAGTTGCAATATTCTAGAATACTATATTCTCATGGGGGCCCCTGTGGGGCCCTGGATCTGGGGCAAATTGCACCACTTTCACCCCCCACCCTTGGGTGGCCCTGTGGATACGTAGCCTAAGTCATTTACAGACACACTTCCTTGTTCCAGTCAGATCAAAGCCAGAGGAGCATTTATTCAAGGAGAACAAGAGAGAGTGTGAAATAAAACAGGTTAGATCATTATGCACCACACTTACTCCACCCCTCAAAGACCCGAGGAACTAGCTAGCAGTTATACGGAAAGGAAACACACGTCCAAGCTTAGAGATGGGTCCAATCTGCGTAACTGAGATATGGCCCCAAAGTGTAGAAGTGTCTATCTGTTGCTTTGGACTCAGGCCCATTGCTAGTGCAAACATTCAGAAACCTCTTCCAGGAATTAACCCTGCACTGAACCTGATTAGTTCTGACTTCAGTGCATGGCCCATGCTTGCTCTCTTTCTCTCTTTGTCCGTCTTAAAATGGAGAGAGCTTTCCAGTCGCCAAGCTGCTTTTATGCCTCTTTAAAGGGTTATAAAAGCTGTCTTTATATTCCAATAAAGCAATATAAAAACAACCTTTTTTGCAGTTCAATAAAAGTGGTTAACTTTTCCCCTCCATTAACGTTCCTTTCTGCAGTGGTGTCTGCACACACTGGCTGCTGCCTGGGGCTGGAGGCACGCAATGCTACGTGAGAGGCTGCTCTAGTGGCATTAGCGCCCTGGAGGCCCAGGGAAGGGGAGGTCTTGCAAGGAAGCAAAGCAGTGAGGCTGAATTCGTGAGCAATACCAGCAACACAGGATCAGGACTTCCAAGCCAAAGCAAAAGGCGGAGGTGTGCGTAACGACGGGGGAGACAGGTTGCTATGCAAACACAAAGGGCTGCAGAAATGACACACACACACAAAGCAACTGGCCCTGCAGAGATGTGTCTTCTTTTGTCAATTGTCTGCTCCAGGGGGTAAGATTTTCCATCCTTAAAACACTGCACAAATCAGGGGATGTGCTGTGGCTTAAAAAGATGAAAACCAGAATGGACAAAACATTGGACATTGCACTGCACTGGCTGGGAGAGATGCATCCAATAGAGTACTGGCACCTCTGACTTCTATGAGCCATACTCTGAAATCCGTATGAAGGCAAAACTTCTCTTGGAGTCGTGGGGTCAGCTTCAGCAAGGACTGAGAGAGCTCTTCAAGACTCGGCACTGTGATTGACAAGGTGCCCAACACGTTGTCTAGCAGATAGCCTGGAACTAAGATGACCTCGGATCTAGCCCTTATTCTGCCACTCACTTGCTGTATGACCTTCGGCTACTCACTTCCCCTCTCCACGCCCGTTTCACCACACGCCCTTTGTCTGTCACATCCATATGGATGTTAAGGTCTTTGCAGATGGGATTGTCCCTTTCCATATCTCTTACAGAGCCTAGCACAATGGGGCCCCAATCTCAGTCAGTCTCAGACACAGCAGCAATTATCCTATATCGTTTGCACAAGCATCCCCCAGACAGCAAACACTCTTCCTCGACAGCTCCTCTGCCCTTGGAACTGCAACAAAGGGGGTCTAATCAGTGCCAGTGCCCATCTACCACCCTCTCTAGGCAGTCAGATAAGGAGGTTTATTATTTTCACAACAGCCTGTTGGCAAGGTTCGCGTAGCTCATATGAATGAAGTAGGTTTGGATTTCATACATCATTCATCCCCCTGCACCAGCAAAATGAAGGGTTGGAGGGTTTCTGGCTGCAGAATACAGACTACAGAAGAACCCTGTTTACACACACACACACACACACACACACTTAACAAAAGTCACAATTCTTTCTGTAACAGCCAATCCGCTCTCAGCAGCACAATAAGAGCAGTCAGATTGCGCATGTAACATCATGGAAGTAGTGTGTAGCCACCTTCACACACTCCTTGACACCTGTTTACATGCACATCCCATAGCTTGCCCCTCTGCACCCATTTGAACGTACCCACAATTGCGCTGCTGAGCCTCGATGCTAGATCAAGCCAAGGTTTGCTACCACACAAAGCACAATGACTTGGAAAGAAGCCTATTAATTAATCCAGCTAATTAACATTACGAGGCTTGTTTTAAGGATGCATATGAGCAATAAGGCTGAGGCAAAGACGGGAAGGGTGTTAGAGCCTGCAGCTCCCACGAGGACTCAGAGGTGTTTACAATCCCTGATCCAAGAAGCTCTACAGTATACTCATCTTGGCTTTCTAAGGAGATGCTGTACAACTGAGCTCCTATTAGCAATTGCCAATCCTCTTTGATTAGCACCGGGTTCATTTGCTCCTTGTTTCGGTGGGAATGGCAGCCTAACCCCGATGGGAACTTATAGAGCATGTCAGCTAAGGAAACCCGGCACTCTAAGCCAATTGTCAGTTGTCCCATTTAAGCCCAGCTGAGTCAGGGACTGAGCAGAGCTGCCATTTCCCAGTGGGACTACTGGGAGGACTCACCCATGTTTGCAGAGACAGATGTGCACTTGCTGCTACATCTCTCCATGTAGCTGGCCAGCATGCATGGGGGTGGAGAGGGGAAAGCCAGGATCCTGCTTCCTCCTCCTCCTCATTTCATGCATCCCCTACACGCTGATGCTGGGAGGGCTAAGTGTGAAAGAGAGACAGAGCGCAAGAGCAAGCAAGCATGTGCGTGACAGGATGAAAGAGTATGTGTGTGTGAGATCGAGTGAGAGAGAAGGGGCCCTGCAGAGCTAATTACTAATGGCTTCAGAGACAATTTCTCATGCTACAACTTTCTCCTCCTTCCCTTTACCTCCCTTTTATTTCGTGTGCATTGCCTCTCCCTCAACAGTCTCCCAGATCATGCTACATTAGGTTACTTGTAAACTGTCAGCCGTGAGTCAGTCCCAGATGTTCCCTACCAGGGAGCACCAGGCCAGGAATGAAATTTCAGGAGACCGAGCTGGCCGACCACGACTGCCACCGGGCAAAGTCACTCGGAGGCTGGAACTCTGAAGTCCAGCGCTGTGGGGCAACGTGGGCCCAGCCCTTTCCCTGCCAGGCCTATGTGGCAAATATGGTAAAAGCTGTGCAGAATGAGATGAAACTTACAAGAAGGGTTGGCCTAGAACCTAGTAGAGAAAGGAAGCTTTGTAGATGGTGCATGTGCATATGAGATAGAAATCGAGTGGGGGGGTGTCAGGTGGGTACCTCTTGGATTAGGAATCAGGGTGTTGGCAGCACTAGTATTGCCACTTTTGAGTGTGCTCAGAGGGTCATGCCAGTGATAGACTGTTGTGTGCACATAACAGTTGGTGTTATGTGCATACACTTGCTAGCTGGAAAGTGTTGTGCTTTCTCCATAGATAGACACTGTGCGTGTGCATGACAGAGAGATAGTCAACATATATAAGCACGTGTCTATGTATGTACAGTGTGGGTGCATGCATGTATGCACATGCATGGTGTGTGATGTACACACACGGAGTAAATGGAATCCTACAAAATGGGAAATGAATTTGGTCTTGAAGAGTGTGTGTGGTTATTTTGACACTCCTATTTATGATGACTATGTGTAGGGACCAATCTCAAGAACAGGGCCCCATTATGTGAGGCACTCTACAGAGAAGTAGACAGTTCCTGCTCCAAAGAGCTTACAGTCTTTGGAAGGAAGACTGTGCTTAACGTCCTTATTGCAGCAGGAAAACTGACGCTGGGGGAAAGCGAGAGATGATATTTTGGAGCCTGGGGAGGAGGAGAGAAGAGGTTAAAACTCATGTTCCTCTTTACCTGCACCAGCCAGATCCTGCTTTATCCCCTCATGGGACACATTTCTCAAAGGACTGAGGGAAGGGGAAGGGGGAGAGAGCGAGCCAACTTCGTCGCATTTAAACTTAATTATAATGATATATATAAAAAAGGCCTCCAGGTGAGCGATTGTGAGAGGGGCTTTCAAACGCCACAGGAAATACGAAAATGGGAGCATGGACGCAGTGGAGAATGGTTCATAAATGCCTGCGGTTAGGGGAGATAAAGGCAAAGGCAACCGTCGCGAATGGATCTCACTTCAGAGAGAGAGAAAAAAGCCGATGTCGTTAAATTCTGCCCCAGATCTGCCAGCATGGAATTTTTTTACTCCACTTTCAACGTGGCAACAGAATTATCTCCTTGAGAAGCTGCCGCCTCCAGGCCACTCTTTGGGATGTGATTGGAAACAGAGAATGTGGACTCCTGCTGTCCTTATGATCAGAGTTGGTTGTTAGTTGTATTACGGTAGCACCTAGTGGCCAGGGCTCCGTTGCACTAGTGCTTCGAACTGGGTGCTAGTGCCAGCGTCCAGTAGCAAGGCTCTGGCCCGCAGCTGAGTCAGCCGATCCATGGTTAAGGTCGGGCAGCGCTGGCTGGAAGCGGGAGTCTGTTCAGGCAGGGAGAAGAGACCCAGGGTCAGAGGAAGGAGCTGAGAGGGGCGTTGCTGCTCCAGCCAGGCAGCAGATTCCTGGTCCTTCCCCAGTGGAAGTCGGGGTTGGGTTGGGGAAGGCGGTGGAGACCCTAAAACGAAAAGGGCAGCTTTCTTAAGAGTTGGGGCATGATCCCCGGTGCCCACCGTCCTGTGGGCTTAGCATGCCCTAGAGTTTTCGTTGGATACACGATTCTGCTTCCCGTCCCAGCCTGAACTGTCATGGAGTGTTGCCAGGACTCATCAAACAGCCACTGTGGTTCTCTGGAGAGAGGGCTGCATTTCAGTGTGTGTGGGAGGAGCAGGGGGAGATTCCAGTCAGTTTGGGTCCATCTACCTACCAGACGGCTGCCTTTGCTTTTACCCCCTAACTGCAGGATTTACGAACCACTCTCCACTGAACCCATGCTCCAGTTTTCATATTTCCTGTGGTGTTCGAAAGCCCCTCTCAGTTTGGGCCCAACTGCCTACCTGGCCCTTGTCACCACAGTATCTGAGCACCTCACAAGGTTAATGTATTAAACCTCCCTGGGAGGCAGGGCAGAGCTATTATGCCCATTGCACAGGTGGGGAACTGAGGCACAGAGACTAAGTGACTCACTGATGGTCTCACAAGAGATCGGTGACAGAGCAGGGGATCAAACCCAGACCCCTCAAATCCCAGGCCCAAAAAAACTAGCCCCCTATTAAACGGAAAAGCTAAACTCCCAGGCCTGCGTCTGTCCTTGGTGAACTCAAGGGGCATATCTGCCACCTACTCCATGTGGAAGCAGGATCCCGAACCTGAGCTGTCGCTCATGTTGCTGGTGTCATTTGCAACAGAGTGGATGGACACGGTGGATCTGATCCAAAGCCAGGGGCCATCATCCTACTGATGAATAATCCTGCATTGCTTCTGTATCTCCAGCCAGCCTCTGGGGGTGGGGAGCGCGGGTGGCAGGGGCGAGAGGAGGGTGTGTGAGGCAGAGAATGGAATAGGGATCTCCTTGTGCCCTTATATTGAATAGGCTTTTTGATTCCCACCTTCTATTCCCCCATTGCCTCCAAAGTCAGATGATTTTTTTTTTTTTTGCAAGTTTGAGGCACCTCTGAGGAAGGAGGTAGTCAGAGAGTCATCAGTCACTGGCTGAACTGGACTGTTAACATCCCGCTCGCCAGCTTTAATAAGCCCTTTCGACAGGCACCGGTGCACATCTAGCAAACAGAGCTGGCTAGATTTCATCTCAGTGCAGCTTAATTGGAGTCAGTGGAGTGACACCAGGGAGGAATCAGGTCCAGTGTATCATACTGGAGTCCACAAGTCCAGCTGGCGATGCATGCATGCATCCGTATGATAGGAATGGTGCCTGGTGCAGGAAATGACTGAGGGGATTATGTTCTGTCCTTGCAAGGGGGCGGGGGGACAGACCCAGAACTAAGTAAAGCAGATTCCTAACAAACAATATCAGTCAGCAGTCACGTAGCACATCACTTCCTGTAAGTGCCACAGAGATTTGACCCAGAGAATCTGCCCCACACCCCAGTGAGGCAGGTACATTTCCTCACTCTCATTTCAATGATGCAGAAATAGTCACTCACTCACACTCACTCACTCATGCCCATCACAGAGGGGTTAATAAGAAAAGATACTGGCTCTATTATGACATGCTGGAGCTGTAGATCTCAAAGTGCTTCACAAACAGAAAAAAACA
This sequence comes from Chelonoidis abingdonii, assembly GCF_003597395.2. Lineage (NCBI taxonomy): Eukaryota > Metazoa > Chordata > Testudines > Testudinidae > Chelonoidis > Chelonoidis abingdonii. The sequence goes on along the minus strand of NC_133786.1, from coordinate 8,555,820 downwards.
TCATTATCTCCATGTGACCTAGAGAGAAATGAAGGTGCAGGGAAGTGAAGTGAAGTGATTTGCCTAAGGCCACAGAGCAGGGCAGTGGCAGAACCCAGAACAGAAGCTAGGAATTTCTGGTTCCTAGCTCAGCGCTCCAGCCACTGTTCATAAATTGTGTGGTCATTTGCTTGACCACTCTTTGGGTTATTATGAAATGTACTCAAGAGACCAAATAACCAACGTCAGTCAGGTTTATTGCTATGAGCCAAAAAACAAGAGTGCACAAGATAAGAGTTCTGTATGATACCCGGCTCTGGGAAGCTGTCTCATGCAGCGTTGTTGCATTTGCCTCATGCAGAAGCTGTGCTTCCCAAGTTACACATCGCAGCTGGTAATATTGATAGGATGGTTTTACAATACATATTTCTTTACAAGTCACTCAAGTTCACCTCATCTGTTTGGCCCAGTTCCTTAACTTCCTGTTCTATGCCTTTCCTTATCGAGGTTTTGGATACTAGAATTCCAGGTACTGGTCCAGAAGGTATCTTCTAGGTTTGTACCAGGGTAGACTAATCAACTCTCTTTTCCTCTTCTTTTGGGACATTCCAGCACTGGCCTTTGAGAATAACTCCCTACCTGTTGCTATGGTAAAATACTCATATGTCCTGAATCTGACAGCTTTCCTGCCTATTTAAGCCAAAGCTTACTTCACCTAATGCAAGGTGTTATGGGATACTTTGCATAAGAGAACAGGATTATAGAAAAGATATAGGCCCAATTAGGCTTTATCTCAGGTATAATATTTGTGTGTAATGTTATTTGTGCAGACCATGCATAATAATATAATACATATGCTAGCCAGTAGACATTGGTCAATGCTACTAGGTCACACACAGCCCTTGGGTGATTTGCCCAAAGGCACAGGCAGAATAGATTTCAGAAGTTCCTGGTTTCCAGGCTTCTGATGAAGGAAGCTTATCTCAAGTGCCTGAGGCCCACCACAGCTTGAATCCTGGATGAGCCCCCCACTTATGTGGTATTTGGTATCTTGATTGACAAGCCGGGGACCTCGCGAGCTAAAAGCACGAGTGGTTATAGCTTGAGCTAAAGAGCCCGCCATCCCTGGCTGCAGCTGTAACAGACTCATATCCTCTGTGGATTGAGGACAAGCCGGGGAGACCTGTAACAAACACACCAAGAGTGGAGTAGACTCAAACCTCAATTCCTCCTTCAGTAGCCTATCAGGGCATCTCCATTTCCAGCTCCTATGATTCAACTTCCTTTCATTTGAAAGTAAAATATTAACACCCACTTCCTTGGTACAATCGTCTCAGCACAAGAATAAGTTCTAGGCACACAGGTGGGGAGCTGCCTCCACACCTGTCTCTTCAGGGACTCAGGGACCTTGCCTTTCCTATCTCCAAGGCAATGTGACATTGGCTGCTGAATAGAACACACTGTCCTCTTCCCCGCTTCCACGTACTTTGAAATTAGGTCAATGGAACTCAACAAGCCAGATCCCCAACTGGTGTAGCTGGGTGTTTCTCCATTGAAATTAATGGACTAGATCCACAACTGATATACTTGCGTCTAGCTCCACAGAAGTCTGTGATGGGGTAGTCGGCCCCTTAAAGGCAGTAGTGCCTAGTGGTCAGCCCACTCTGCCTCATGGCATGGTCCTTTTAGGGCTTGAAAGGGCCAATATAAGGATCAAAAGGGGATATGGAGAGAGAGGAAGAAGTCCCAGCAACCACCAGTGAGTGGGAGGAAATCACTTCACTGTATCTTTAAGAGCCCAGCATCAGGAGCCTTGTAGAGAAGCGGGGCAAGGCTCTTCCCAACCCAACTGGGGATGAGCTGGGAGAAAAGGACCAGCATAAATACTGCCTCCTTTCTCACAACAGATGCTTCAGGGATTGAGAAGGCTCCTGTAGGGCCCTGAGTTAGTAGGGAGAGGACAGCAGGAGGGGCAGGTCTGCCTGCCAGCTGGAGGACAGAAAGACTGATCGGGAAAAGGGCCGGCTGAGGAGAAGCTGCCTGCAGTTCTACAACTGGCCTGAAGTACCACTCCAGCCTCAAGGAGGAGAGCTAAGGGGCTCCCTTCATAAGGAGCGGGACAGAGGGATTGTCCAAAGTACAACCCAGCTCCAGGAGAAGGGTTGGGGCCCCCGGATGGGGGAGGAACCTGTCCAGGACTCAGGGGTGAACATGAGCCATTAAATAAGTGAGTTGCCCTCTGCAGAATGAATGAATAAACCAGAGCCTGCAAACGGGGGGGAGGTGGGAGGTAAGTCTGGTAACTGATTGAAAGAACCCGTGGGGGCAGCGACATGGAGTGCACCAGCAGACCCACAAGTGAGTGGGGCAGAGCAGCTCATGCCTTGACCAAGTCACGGGGCCAGGCTGCAGCTGAAGAAAACAGGTGTAGCTCTAATGGAGTCTGTGCCTGATGACGTCAGAGGATCTGTTCCTCTGGCTTGATCTTTTCTGATCATTCCAAGCAAGGTTTTTAAGAAAACCTTAATTTGGTTACACTTTACAATACATCCACAATTACAGTGTGATTACATGGTAGCTATGATTCTGATACCTGTAATTTCTACTGCATTCACAGACCTAAAAGGTTAACTCCATGACTGTGAGAAAGGGGCGATGCTGATCTAATCTGGCAAGTTTTAAAAGCCAGGCACTAGCAAACATTACAGCAGTGAGCAGCTAAAAGGGGAGTTTCCGTGTGAGTTTGCAGGTAAGACTTTAGGGGGGGTTGTGTCCTCTTTTTCTTCAGGAGTAGGGGCTAGGAAGAGAAAACAGCAGTGACTACCGAGGCAGCAGCAGACGTAGCCCCAGGAGGAGAGGAGACAAGGAAGACAGTGAGAAGCAGAAGCTGCAGGATGTATTTCATCCTTGAGTGAGTATCTGATGGAAGCTACTTACACGTGAGATATTGCCTGATAGAGCTCATGGCAGAAAAAATCCAAGGATTAGAAATGCAGCTGGAGACAATGATGGAATTCAGACAGGGATTTGAAGGCATCATGACTTAATTCAGTTTAAATTAAATGGAAGGGTTAGGGTTAGGGTTAGGGTACCTGAAAGGCAAATAAAAAAAAAATCAGGGACTTAGTCAGGGAAGTGGACTTGACTGAAGAACTTAAGGATCTGGATGTGGAGGAGGCTTGGAATTACTTTCAGTCAAAGTTGCAGAAGCCTGAATCCCAAGCAAGGGTGGTTGGGGGGCGGGGATTCATATAGGGAGGGTCTCCAGATCAAACCAGATGAACAAGCATCTGAAACAGGTTATCAGGAGAAAGCCGACAGGGAATGGAAGAAGGGATGGATCAGCAAGGAAAGCTACCTCCTGGCAGTCAGAGAGTGTAAGGATACAGTGAGAACTACCAAAAGCCAGGCAGAGTTGGACTTTGCAAAGGAAATTAAAACCAATAGGAAAAGGTTTGTTAGCCGTACAAAGAAAAAAAAAAAAAAGGAATGAAGAAGTGGGACCGCGAAGCACTGAGAATGGGGTAGAGATTAAAGATGATCTAGGCATGGCCCAACACTGACATGAATACTGTGTCTCAGTTTTTAATAAGGTTAGTGAGGGGACTTGGGGGCAGTGGCTGAGTGGCTAATAGGAGCAAGGATATGGGCACAGAAATTATCACACCTGAGGTCGAAGCCAAACTCAAACAGCTTAATAGGATCAAATCAGGGGGCCCAGATCATCTCCATCCAGGAACATTAAAGAATTTGACTGTCATGCTGTCTGGAGTGGCTCATGACAGCGCAGACACCTCAAACTGGCAGTATGCTCGATAATTCAATTTCACCAACGCAGCACCAAACGTGAACTCCAAAAGCACTACAGTAGTCTTATAATAGAGCCACCCCAGGCTATCTTGACACTCAGGCAAGCTGGCCTATGTGACAGATGGTCACTTACTCCCAAAATCACAGAACATTCAGATTATGCCCGGTCCCAAGAGACCAGTCACTCGCTCAGGTCGATTTGCAGCCCAGATCTCACACTAAAGACAATGCTGGTAGCCAATTCCACAGTAAACCAACAAAAGGTTTATTAGCTAAGAAAAGGGAATGAGTTATTGAGAGGTTAAAGCAGGTAAAAAAATATATGTACAGTCTATAATCACAGGCTATAATTTCAAAGGTCGCCGAGATGTAGTGATCTGCCAGTTTCCCAGAAGTCTTTTACAGCTATCCAGATAATTCAGAGACTCTCCGTCTTCTCGTTTGGTTATTCTGCTCTGTTAGAATCCAAACACTACAGAGATGAAGAATTCTTCCTTATGTCCATATTTATAGTTTCTTCTCACAGAAGGTCAGGAAAGACACCCCCACCCCCAGGTCTGATTGACAGGGATCATGTGTTTTTTCACTTTCCTCTGCAACACGGGCTGTGGGTCACTTGCCAGGATTATCTGGGTACATCTCATTAATCAATTCCCTGCCATTACAGGGCTCTTGGGCACTGGGGCACCTTGGTCCTCCCTAGTCTCTGCATGTGGCACATCACAGTCTAGCCTCCTGTGGGCTGTAATATTTTGATCTAACTTTGGTTGTTGGGGGTAGTGGTCAGGTACTGGGAGGTAGTGGTGGCCTGTGATATACAGGAAGTCAGACTAGACCATCTGGTGGTCCCTTCAGGCCTTAAATTCTTGACTCAGTGATTAATAATAATGTCACTAATGCACTTGAATTCTAAAAACACACACATGAAGTGAGCAAAGGGGTAATTGCTGTCATGTAGGCAACCTTAATTGTGTAACATAGAGAAGTGGTTCTCAAAGAGGAGTCCAGGGCCCCCTGAGGGGGCCGCCAGCAGGTTTCATGGGGTCTGCCAAGCCAAGCCAGCATTAGACTTTCTGGGGCCCATGGCAGAAAGCCGAAGCCCCACTTCATGGGGCTGAATCCCAGGGCCCTAAGCCCCACCACCCAAGGCTGAAGCCAATATCTGAGCAACTTAGCATCACACACCCCCTATGATGTGGGGCCCTGGGCAGTTGTCCTGTTTGCTACCCCATAACACTGGTCCTGGCTTTTATATGCAGAAAAACAATTGTGGCACAGGTGGGTCATGGAGTTTTTTATAGCCTGTTGGGGAAGCCTCAGAAAGAAAAAGGTTGAGAACCCCTGACGTAGAGAGAATTCCGATTACGTGATTTAATGGTGCAGCATTATTCAAAAGCATAACCATGATGCTGTATTTGCAGGGTATTTACAGCCCCTCTATTATACACTGCAACACTTCATTACATGAATACTCCCTCCAGCTAACTTTAGAAAGGATGCAGAGTGACAGCTGGCATGTATCTGAAGGGTGTAAACCCCAAGGAGAAAGTAGAATTGACTAGAGCAGTCTGAAAGGAGCAGAGCTAGGAGCAGTGGAATTAAATTAAGGAAAGAGGCATGCCGGTTGAATACCAGGAAACATTCATTTATGCTGAGATCGACTAGCCTGGGGAATATTCTCCCATGTTGCTTGCCTAACAAAGTTAGGACAAAGGACTGGAGAATGTTCAGCAGGAGACACTTCTGCACTAGATAGCCCATCCAAGACACTTACATGGCCCCTGTTACAGTAGTTGTGATGGGTTCGGTCACAGAGACCTCCTTGGGACTGTCACCTGATGTGCTGAATTTGCCTCTGAGCCCGTTTTCTCTGCTAGCTTGGGACTTCAGAACCCTGCCTTGTTGAGCCAAACACGCAAGCCTGCTGCAACAGAGACCCAGTCTGGTCCACGCCCCCAAAGCTGCAGACTTTAACCAAAAACTGCGCAGCAAGTCACCTATCTCCAGCACCCGGTTCCCAATGGGATCCAAACCCCAAATAAATCAGTTTTACTCTGTATAAAGCTTATACAGGATAAACTCAAATTGTCCACCCTCTGTAACACTGATAGAGAGATATGCACAACTGTTTGCTCCCCCAGGTATTAATTAAATATTCTGGTTAATTAATAAACAAAGGTGATTTTATTAAGTATAAAAAGTAGGATGTAGGTGGTTTCAAGTAATAAGAGACAGAACTAAGGAAGTTACCAAGCAAAAATAAAACAAAAAATGTAAGTCTAAGCCTAACACATTAAGAAACTGAATACAGGTAACTCTCACCCTCAGAGATGTTCCAATAGACGTTTTTTACAGACTAGACGCCTTTCTACCTAGTCTGGCCCCAATCTTTCCCCTTGGTACAATCTTGTTAGTTTCAGCTCAGGTGATAACTCGGGGATTTCTCATGACTGGCTGCCCCCTTTGTTCTGTTCCACCCCCTTATATATCTTTGGCACAAGGCGGGAACCATTTGTTTCTCTCTGGGTTTCCACCTCTCTTTCTAAATGGAAAAGCACCAGGTTTAAGAGGGATTCCAGTTTCATGTGACATTAGGATGACCAGATGTTCCGATTTTATAGAGACAGTCCCGATATTTGGGGCTTTTTTTTTTAATATGGGCTCCTATTACCCCCACCCCCGTCTCGATTTTTCACACTTGCTGTCTAGTCAACCTATGTGACATGTTCACATGTCCTGCGAGACTTAATTACCCACTCACTGGCATACATGTATACCTATAAGCCTTCCTGTAAACAGAGCATTTTACAACTAATTGTCCTACTCAATGGGAGTCATCAAGATTTTCAACCACCATTAATGGCCCACACTTTGCAGAATTACAGTAAGACCTCAGAGTTATATTTCATATTCCTAATTTCAGATACAAGAATGATATATTTATACAAGTAGGATGAACACACTCAGTAGATTATAAGCTTTGTAATGATACCTTACAAGAGACCTTTTGCATAAAGCATATTCCAGTTACATCATATTCACACTTAGGGAGTGCAACATCACAGTACTATCTACCCTCACAACTCCCCTGTGAGCTAGGGCGGTGCTATCATCTTGTTGTGCACATGGGGAACCAAGGCATAGCGAGAGAAAGTGATGTGCCCAAGGTCACACAGGAAGTCTGTGGCAGAGCCAGGACATGATGGCAGGTGTGTCAAGTACTAAGCTAGTGCCCTAACCACTGGACTATCCTTCCAGTAAAATGGTTTCCAGCCTCGTCTTCCAGGGCCTTGATTTTACACCATTGAAGTCAAAGGGGATTTTGCTAGTGAGTTCAAAGTCCAGCAAGTTCTATGTTTACGATGGTGTTCTCCATCTCTCGAAGAGTAGCCAGGATTTGCAGGTCTCCCAGTATATCTTATTCACCACGTATTATTTTCATAGATAGAGTCACTTGCTCACAATGAGGGACTGAGCTCAGGCAGGGACATGTGGTACAATATCCATTGAGTCATTTTGTAATTCAGTGAAGCCTCAGAAAAAACTAAACTCTTTCTGTTGCACTGTGCACTAATGCAATGAGAAACTATTCCCCCCTGTGCTCTAACTGCATTTATGGAGAGCTGACGTGGGCATGAAAATGCAATCAGATGGGACAGAGATTTTGCTTTGGCTGGAAATTTTCCTCTCCCTGGTTTTACTTCATCTTTGGTCAGGTTCAAAGGAGAGTAGGCCCAGGTTTCAGTTCCTCTGCTTCTGCACCTGGAATTGTCTTTAAGACATTTTTGCACTCCCCATATTCTGGGGCCTGGCAGGGGACAGCGCTTACTTTATGATCTACTTCCCATGGCCCCTAGGGAGTGGAGAACAGCTGTAGCATGGCGCATCTGGTCACACCCTTGCCCTTCTCCCAATCAGCCCTTATTCTAGGGGTTGAGATCATGCCTAGCCCGCAGCTCTTAGACCAACTCCACACTGACTAGGGAAGCTCTTTGTACAAGGGGCATGCTCGGGGGCCACTGCAATCCTAGAACCAGAGCTTAATTTAACAGTGTAGTTACACTTAGTGCAACTAATCCCCTTTGTCTGAGACAGGCAAAAAAGCCACAGCATTTTAAAGCCCATTGCTCTGTACCTTGCTCAGCGTTCATTGCCTAGTGTGGCTATGCAGCTCCCCGTTGGCCTTCAGAGAAATATTGGCCACCGCTGGGCAACTCCTGACCCCAGGGGCCCTTCATCTTTTTAACCACGGTGCCTGAAGGAGCTTTCCGAAGTCCAAGGAGCTTGTCTCTCCCCCCTCTGCTGTCCCTTCATCAGTAGCAGCAGCCCTTGGGGCTGTACATAAATCCCATTTCTCCCTCTCAGCTGCCTTGAGGGAGGCCTTTTTCAATCCAGCTATAACAGGCACTGGCACCGGGTGCCATGTGGATCTGTTAGACACAGCAGCAAAGTTTGTTTCATGTAAATGGCCAGTCAGAGTTCCTGCCCCAGACTCTTGCCTCGCATACAAATTGACCTGAACTGGAAAGTTCAGAGCAGGAGCCTCATCGGAACTGTCCCCAAGTTGTCTTTGTGTAGTGCCCCCCCCAAATGGTCATGAGGGGGTTTGAACACAAGAGCTGCCCTCTCACAGCACACACTGCTCTACCACCTAAGAGAAGGGAATAATTCTGTTGGAGATAATAGTAACAGAGTCTTATTCCAGTCGGTGGACCAACTGCTAAAGGAGAACATGAAACAGTCTGCCAATGTATTGCGTTGGGACCCAGATTTTTCTTTCAGGCCATCTCTAGTGCCATCCTGCCAGTTCTGCAAACAGATTTCCCCTCACGATCTTGGAAACAGTGGCACTGGGTGACCTCCGAGTGACTGTGGAGTTGGAGTACGACACCCCATGGAGCTCAGTTTAAGCAAACATAACCAAACGGAGAGGAATTGTTTAGATTGACCTCATAGCTGTAATTAGCAACACAGGAAGTACCAGCCTGGATCAAATCCGAGGTCCATCTACAGGGTTGGCGCTTCCATTTAGGTGATGTAGGCAGTCGCCTAGGGTGCCAGGATTTGGGGGGTGGCATTGTGCTGCTCTCGGCGGCAATTCGGCAGTGGGGGGTCCTTCCGCACTCTGGGTCGTCGTCGGCAATTCTGCAGCGGGTCCTTCCCTCGCTCCAGGACCTGCCGCTGAAGTGCCCCGAAGACCAGGTGCGCGGAAGGACCCCCCCACCGCAGAATTGCCGCCGACCAGGAGCACGGAAAGACCCCCGCCTAGGGCGCCAAAAACCCTGTTGCCGCTTCTGTCCATCTAGTCCAGCCTGTTGTCAGCTGTGGCCAGTATCAGATACTTCTGAGCAAGGTGCAAGAAAACCTGCAGTAAAAGATATGGGATAATCTACTCCCAGGGAAAGTTCCCTCCTTACCTGGATTCGTTAGAGGTTGGTTTCTGCCCTGAAGCATGACAGTATATATGCCTTCATTTTTTAACATTCTAAACAGAAAAAGTATATCTCAGCTATCAGGAAACACTTTCTGACAGAGACTGTACAGTAGATTTCCAAGGGGATTGATGCAGAAGCCCCATCAGCGGAAAGTGTCAGAGTTAGACTGGTATCAGGGGGTAGCCGTGTTAAGCTGTATCCACAAAAACAAGGAGTCTGGTGGCACCTTAAAGACTAACAGATTTATTTGGACATAAGTTTCAGTGGGAAAAAACTACTTCTTCAGATGCAACTGTTAGACTGGATACTGGAGAATATACCGAATGGGGAACATTCATGCTGCTGGCTGAACTTGGTGGAACCTAATGAGTAGAGCTGGCTGGAAAATAGTAATCTCTTCCCATGGAAAAATTCAAGTTTTTGCAAATGTTTCCATCCTGATTCAGGATGAAAAGTAAAACACACTTTTATTTTATTTTATTTTTTGTGGGAAGGGATTTCCTGAAAGATTCCAAATGTAATTTTTCAGCTAGCAGCCTGCCTGGCTGGATGGTTCTTGTCAATTTCATTTCTGCCTGCAAGGACAAAGTGAAATTGACAACCACCACCCAAGCAGGTAGCTTGCGGTTCATCTTTTTTGATTTTTCCCCAATTTAATTTTTTTTTGGCAACACCATGATTTTCTTGTGGAAAATTTCAATGTTGCAAAAAGGACATTTTCCATGAGAAAGTTATTCCAAGGGGGAAATTCTCAGTGTATCTTTCTCCATCTCTCCCTGCCATGATTCTGTCTTTTCATGCCTCCTCTAACACTCCTGACCCAGGGAGTCTGCAGCCCTGACTCACTCAAGGAGCCCTGCTGACTTCAGTGAGCACACGGAAAGGAAATAAGTGTACCACACTGCAGTGGGTTGCAAGGAGGGCACATCATCCCCCCTGAAGGTGTGGAGGGTAGCACAGGTTCCTCTCTAGCATGCCACAATTGACCAAAGTACTAGGAGCTTGCATGGAGCACTTTGCATTTTGAGAAGAAGAGAGAGACTCCTCGAGATACATTCACAAGGGGACCCTTCACATCAGATTATCAAAAGGCAGCTGATACAGACAGATCCTTTGCTGCACTGTAGTCTGCTAGCAATTTACTGTAATAGCATCTGGAAAGGGCCACGGATTCCTTTGACAATAATACACTGCTCATTATAATGGAATGCTGATGCTCTCGAGGGAGTGTCCCCCGGGGGTCATCAGAAACAGCTGCTCTCTCAGGGGGCACTCACTCCTTCCCCCTCCCACACAGCCCACCCATAGGGTTGCACCTAGTTAACAGCGGAGGTATTATTCGCTGTCGCTAGTAGACCCTTGGGACAAACTATTTGTAATTCAATCCAGGCGGAACAAGACTGCACCTTCAAATATATTTCTCCCCTCCCGCTCCTGATTTTTTTTTTAAACTAATGTTTAGGCCTGAGTCGAGCATGAATTAATACTCAAGAGGAGACAGAAGGAAACGTGTTCCTGCTCCAAAGCAGTGATTTGGAGATTCTGTGAGGTAGTTCTCACAGCCTCTCCTTCCACCATTTGCAATGAGGGTCTTGCGCACCCTCAGAGCATGTCTCGGACTCTAAGCTCTGCAGTGGCCTTGTGGGGAGCTTAAGCTAGCCCACAGTTAGGAAGGAAAGGGATCCCCAGGCTCTTCTCCATGGAGTTCTTCCATCAGGGTCATATCAGACCATGATGGGCTTCACAGTGTCCATTCTGGAACTCTGAGGTGCGTATCCAACCCAACCTCCGGAGACAGAACAGAACACTCAGCGATCAATGGCCTGAAAGGTTGGACAGAGCTTATGTTACTTTAAAGTCTGGCTGTCTCACTGATGGCCACCCAGAATACGGGACGGGACAGATCATTCTGGAAAGTTAGTTTTCCCTTCTCCTCAGTCATAAATCATTCTCACAGAAGCAGCCATATTTGCAGATCCCCGTTTCCAGCATGCACTGGGACAGAACTCTCCTGTTCCACTGAGTCCCTGCCTACCTTCTGCACCATTGCTACAGGATCCAATAAAACAACTTCTGTGTCAGAATCTCAGTGTTTCCAATCCCAAGCATTCAAAAAAATTATGAGCTAACCCTCCCACCCCATCATGAAATTGCAAAATAATAAATTAAGGGTTCTTTTTATGTCCTTTCTGGTTTATTTGTCTCCAGGTCACACACAGGTCTGGCTTGTAAAGTTTTTCTCGGCAACCATGAATGCTAGAAACCTTTTTTCTGAAAATTGAGATTCTCACATAATCACATGATTCCAGAAGCTGGGGTTTTATGACAAACATCGCAGACTATGAGCTCGCAATAAAATCATGGGAATTGGCAGCACTGGGATTTCAAGTACATTAATGAATTAAGGCAGAAAACACCTTGCTTGGGTAGATAAATGTCGTTATCCCCCTGAGGAGGAAATGGAAGTGTTGAGAAGTTAAGACCAAAAGCAGCCACTAATTTTGGGTGCCTAATTTGAAGGGGCCTGATCTTCACAGAGGCGCTGAGCACTCAGAGTGCCCACTGATTTCAGATGGAATGATAAGTCCTCAGCGCCTCTGAAAATCAGTCCCAGCGTGTCTCACGTTGGACACCTAGGAATGGAAGCACCAAATATTAGAGGCAACTTTTGAAAATCTGGCCCCCAGTGGCTTGACCACTCACAAAGCAAATCAGTGGGAGAGATGAGAAAAAAACCCAAGAGTTCTGACACTGATGAGGAGCCTAATGAAAAGAGAGTGGTGCCTCTGAGATGCTGTGTTATGGCTTAAAACCAGGACCAAAAGGTGGGACTCTGCTTTAGGTGGGGCGGGGCAGCTGAATGACAAAACTTCCTACCCATTTGGGATGTATATATGCTGCATTGTAAAGTGTGCTCAGATGCAGGTTTGAGCCCCCCCCGCCCCCCTCTTCCCCCACCATCCACACAAACATCTTTCTGACTCAGATCTGCAAGCCCCCAGGACTCGGAGCCTACTACCCACCTGTGAGGGGTGTGGGGGAGGGTCCTAAGACTCAGGTGGGTGGGATTCATGGCCAGGCCCTTTTATTTTGCAGCGTGCATGCAACTCAAACCACAGGCCTGAGTAGGAAGGTCTGTGCAATGCAGCGTGGATGCATTAGCTCAGCTGTGAGAGCCAAGTCCTGCAATTGTAAGCCAAGGTCTGCAACGCAATGTGGACACTCAAGCGTAGGCTTGGAAACACCCTGTCCAAAAGCATGGGTCTCACCGACTCGGGTTTACAATCCAGTGTAAACATACCCTACATTTTTGCTATAAGGTATCAGCAGTAAAATGGCATAAGTGGAATTGAATTTGAAATCTATCGAGCACAAAGCCAGAAGAGAGATGTCTTGGGTCAGCAGGTTGCCCTCTTACATTTTACAAAGATTTCTCACATCATATTTCCCATTAATATCTTGTCTAGCTCATTCCTGAACCTCTGCCATGATGGTGCCTCCACTCCCGCTCTGGGAATCTATTCCATGGCTCGCTTGCTCTTACTGTTGAGAACTTTTTACTAGTAGTTGCCCAACAACTTTTCTTTCCTTCGCTCCAGGTCATCACTCCGTGTCCTACCACCTTCTGAGACTGTGAATAATTCCCTTCCTTCATTTATATTGTTGCCTTGCAGGTATTTATAGGCTGAGATCATTCTCCCTTCACCCCCCAGCCCAACCTCAGAGGACTCTCCTGTAGACTATAATTTAACATTAGATCCAGACAGTATAGCCTCACAGCGAGCATGCCCATGAATTCCACACTGGCTGCTTTCAGAACCATCAGGAATGAGTCCGAACTGGCAACATCTTTTCCCAGGTTTTCTGCTCAGAATCATTCACCCCAAAGGCAACAGTTGAGTCTCCGGTTAGATCTCCACCAAGGCAAAGGGATATTAAAGAAATTCACACCCATCGCTCTCAGACAGGGGAAAGCTGGGAGCAAATTGTTTCATCTACAGACCAAAAACAAATGACACCAACCATTTTAAATTCAGGATCTCTGCTATTCTGTTAAGAAGAGGCTTCGTTTGATTTGGGAATGATGAACCTGTCTGGACAAGAATCAGCTGGATCCTTCACCCAAAAGTCCAGTTGGATCTCGCACATTTGTAGTTTTTTTTGTTTTGTTTCTTAAATTGATATTATTTTTATTTTCAGGTGACTCTTTTCTGGAAGCAGAAATGCTAGAATATCTAGAGGGAAGTCATTTCCTGCTTCATATTAGCGGATCCAAGAGAACTTTCCCAAGGGAAGGTCAGTCCATGGGGCTAAAATTCCAAACACAAACGTTTAAACAAAACCAGAGAAGTGCTGCACAAGACACATTCGTCCATACACTTTGGGTAAAGTGAGAGTTTTCTGCTAGTTTCAAAAAGAAACATGGCATCTGATAAAAAGGCAGGTCACCTGGGTCACACAAACGCAGAGAAGGCCTGCAGAGCTCAATAAAAGTCACCAGTTCAATTTGGATTTCACCCTCACCAGGAGGAGTTCAGATGAACCTGAAACTTACAGAGATGAATCTCAAGGGATGTGAAAACAACCTGACCTGAAAAAGACATGTAACTTCATTGAAAGCCATACACATAACAGCCACTAAGTTTTCCCCAAGGGACCAGTGTGGAAAGTTTGGATAAAAATTCAGAGCCACGTCCTCAGTTGGGATAAATCAGTCTAACTCCACAGAACCCCATTGATTTATACCCGCTGAGACTCAAGCCCTCCATCTTTTGGGATGTTCCTCTGAACTGAACAGTTTGAGGTTTGCCCATTGAATGAGCAGTGCATAACTTCCCCGTCCAAGAGTTTGTGCAGATATTTCCCAATGACACCTGGCGAGTCACGCGAAGACCACAGAAATGCCCGCACCTCAACAACAATACTGCCCCAGACACCTTGTATAGGTGGCACCAAGGCCTGGCCCATGGCACCCCCCACTTTACATGGGCACAGAGGGTACTGCACACTGCACCTTCTTGAGAGATGCACAGGGAGCTCCCTTGGGGTAGTGCTGCTCTGCCAAACAGAGACAAGTTCTGTAAGGGCACAATCTAGGCCATCATCAGAACTATGGAGCTCTTGGCCTGTGTACCCCTGTATGGACATGTTAGAAGAGAAGCCTTGCTATGTAACTCAAGCCAGGTGACAGTGGCTGGGGCTGCCTAATGTCCAAACCCTCTCAGGCCGCAGATTTCTCACAGTCTCCGTTTGAAGCCACCAATCTTTCCCCGGTTTGCTCAAAACCGTCCCTGGCTTCCCCTCAAAAGATTTATGAACCTGAGCACAGCTTTCAGTGAATCGGGGATGATTTTGCCCAACACATCAGCAATGGGTTGCACCATGGACCTCCAGAGCTAGGAGCGTGAATTTCTACCATGTGAGTCAAAGACCCAAGTTTTATAGCAGGGATCTATTGCAAGCTCACATTCTCCGTGAATCAGATGCACAGTATACCCTGGCCAGTGACTTATACAAGTGCCTGAAAAAAGCTTTGAGAATCCTGATGAACCTTCCCCAGCATACAGAACATACACCGCTTGAGTGCCTGCCACTTTACTCCAGTTCTATATGGAGTGCGACTCCAGTGATCTTGGGGGCATGCCAGCGTAAACGGGGAGTGACGTAGGGTTGAGTCAGGCCTGCCATGCTCGGAAATCCTCTCCCTCTCTGCTTTCCAACCGCCTCTCTCTGTGCCGTTGAATTTCAGACCCACACCTAACTCCCTCTTGCTGTTTTTCAGAACCCCCCCCGCCACCCCACCGTAGGATAACCCGATCAGGCAGAGCACATGTGACCTCTGCTTCCCAGAAGTGTATGTGGCTATATCGAAGCTGTGCCAGCGACCCAGGGACAGCTGTAGCCAGCACAAAGCTCAGTAGAAATGTCTTTTTTATTGACCTCAGCTCCAGTGAGCTCTCTCAGCCTGTTTACTCCTCACCACCTGGCTGCTTTGCTGTCCTGGCTCCTGCCAAGAGCAGAGAGGGGAAGAGAAGGAGGGACGGATGGATGGGCAGCACCTGTCAGCAAAGCGAGTGTCGCACAGACACTTGGAACAAGCTACTAGACTCTCACCAGCTCTGAACTCGGCATGCAAACAAGACCTGTCAGCTCTCTCCGATCCCCTCTCGTCCCTCCAACATGCTCTCCTCTCCGCTCCAATACTCGCCAAGCTCAGCCACTTACTCCAATACAGTAGAGCCCATCCTCCCCAAGGACCGGAGCGCCAGGCCTCTCCAGTGCACAGGTGACCGACTTGGCTCGAGGACCCTACACACAACAGCAGGCTCTTCGCGTGACACTGCTCCTCGCCGAGATCGCCAGGCGTCAGAGCTGCGCTCGGACATTCGGGGCACAATGCGCCGTGTGGCAGGGCCAAGGTGACATTTGCCAGCTGTTTGCTTTTAAAAGAGAGAAAAATCCACCCTTTGGGTCATGTTCAGCAGCAGCAGGAGGAGGGTGGAAGTGCTACCGGGGCCGGCTCTAGCCATTTTGGCGCCCGAAGCACGGCGGCACGCCGCGGGGGATGCTCTGCTGCTCGCTGGTCCCGCGGCTCCTGTGAATCTCCTGCAGATGTGGCTGCGGATGCTCCACTGGAGCTGTGGGACCAGTGGACCCTCCGCAGACACGCCTGGGGAGGTCCACCGGAGCTGCCTGCTGCCCTCCCGGCAACCGGAAGAGCGCCCTCCGCAGCATGTCACTCCAAGCACGCACTTGGCGTGCTGGGGCCTGGAGCCGGCCCTGGAACCAGTACAAGTGGAGTGGGCATGATAGCTGTCATCTTGGCCAACACACCAGGGCTTGACTTGGGATTTCCAGAGCTGCTAGAGCACAAGGTAAAGTGCCAAGGGGCTTTGTAGCTGAGGCAACAATAGACTCATATCTTCTGTGGATAGGGCCCAGGAGGGGACCTGGAGCACACACACCAGTGGGCGACACGTGCAAAACGAGTGTAACTGACATGCCACAGGCCTGATTCTTTTCTGATTTATACCAGGGGTAACGCCGCTGATGGCAGTGTAGCTTACTCTGGTGTGAGAAGAGAGTCTGATTGCAGAGAAGGTGGGAGCAGGCAGGGTTTAAGTAAAACAAGCCACCGTACCTCACACTATGCTCTCCTGAGGAGTTTATTTTCCTGCTCTGTCCCACCCTGTTGCACTTCCTCTGAGCATATGTTGCCTCCACTTCCCACACCCGAGTTCCGAATCAGAACATATGAATGCCGCTTTCACTGTTTCCACCCCATGCGCGACCCACATCACCATTGATCCCACTGCTCATAGACTCATAGACTTAAGGTCAGAAAGGACCATTATGGTGACCTAGTCCAACCTCCTGCACTTGGATTCAGGAAAAGAGGGAGCTTGCGAACAGGGGACAGCCAACAGGGGAGTTTGTGAGGGAGTTTGGGAAGGAGTTGGGGAAGCCGCTATGGTGAAGAGGAGGCGCGCTGCTTGTGCTAGCATCCCTTCTGTCTCCTCCACCAGTGCCTGTATCCAGACAGACATTCTGTCCATGGATGTCTCTACCCAGATCCTGGTGTGGACTTGCAGGGACTGTGGCCTGCACTTCCCACTTGTTCACCCATCGGGCGGATGGGGGGGGGGGATCAATGTGACAGGTGTCTGCTGCGTGGATTCTCTCAGGAGGCAGGTGGGAGAGTTACGGGAGGAGGTGTCTAGGCTCAGGAGTATCCATGCCCTGGAGAAGTATCTTGATAGTGTCCACGATGAGACGTGCAAGGCTGAGGATTCTCTCCAGGTGCAGAGGGCTCCTGCTACACCACCAGAGAAGGATGAGATGGCTCTTGCACAGGGAGGACACTGGCAGCTGGTTACTTCGCAGCCGTCAGTGTTCCACCCTGCTCCCATCACACCTCCGTTCTGGTGAAAGAATCGTTATGTGGCGCTGGAGATGAGGAGGAGGAGGAGAAGCGAAGCCATGCACCCCTGAGGCTGAGAGATCCCATCTACCACACCCAGGAGGAAACGTAGGGTTGTGGTGATTGGAGACTCGATGCTGAGGGGACGGAAGCACCCATCTGTTGCCCTGACAGGCCTCTCGGAGGTATGCTGCCTGCCGGGGGCCCGTATCCGAGACGTTACGGAGGGATTGTCGAGAATCGTCCGCCCCACTGACTACTACCCCATGCTACTCATCCATGTGGGAACCAATGATACTGCGAGAGGTGATCCTCAGCAGATCAAAGGTGACTACAGGGCTCTGGGAGCACGGGTGAAGGAGTTCGGTGCTCAGGTGGTGTTTCTCCTCGATTCTTCCGGTCAAGGGTAGGGGCCTAGGCAGAGACAGATGCATCCTAGAGGTGAATGCCTGGTTGCGGAGATGGTGTCGTCAGGGGCTTTGGCTTCCTCGACCACGGACTACTGTTCCAGGAAGGAGGACTGCTAGGCAGAGATGGACTCCACCTGTCAAGGAAGGGAAGAGCATTTTTGGACGTCGACTGGCTAACCTAGTGAGGAGGGCTTTAAACTAGGTTCGACGGGGAAGGTGACCAAAGCCCAAAGGTAAGTCTCAAAGAGGGAAACCTGAGGAAGGGATGGAACTTGGAGAATGCGGGGTTTGTAATGGCAGGGAGAAAGGAGAAAGTAATCGGAACTGGAGGTGGGGGAATCAAATCATTGCCTTAAGTGTCCTAATGAAGCCCTTATATCTGAGGTGTGTAGGAAAAGAGAACACCAGGAGACAATTCAAGGAGGAGGATGCAACAGGGGAAATAAGCAGCAGAAGAAAGTAGGGCAGTTGGCTGAATTTTTAAAGTGCCTGTACACAAATGCGAGGAGCCTGGGAAACAAGAAGGAAGAATTAGTAGTACTGGCACAGACAGGGAATTACGATGTTATTGGCATAACTGAGACATGGTGGGATAGCTCGCATACCTGGAGCACTGCCATGGATGGGTATAAGCTGTTCAGGAAGGATAGGCAGGGGCGAAGAGGGGGAGGAGTAGCGCTGTATGTAAAAGAGCTGTATGAATGCTCAGAGCTCCACTACGAAACTGGAAATGAGCCAGTTGAAAGTCTTTGGTTAAATTTAGAGGGGAATGTCACAAGGGGGATGTTATGGTGGGTGTCTGCTACAGACCACCAGACCAGAAAGAAGAGGTGGATGAGGCTTTTTACAGACAACTAGCAGAAGTCTGTAGATCACAGCCCTGGTTCTCATGGGAGATTTCAATTATCCTGATATCTGCTGGGAGAGAAATACAGCAGTGCACAGGCAATCCAGGAAGTTTTTGGAGATCGCTGAGGACAACTTCCTGGTACAAATGCTGGGGGAACCAACGAGGGCCTTGCGCCTCGACCTCCTGCTCACAAACAGAGAAGAGTTGATCGGGGAAGTAAGGGTGAACGGCAACCTGGGCAGCAGTGATCATGACATGGTAGAGTTCAGAACCCTGGTCAAAGGAAGGAAGGAGAGAAGCAGAACGCAAACCCTGGATTTCAGAAAAGCGGATTTCAGCTCCCTTAGAGAAATGATGGGCAGGATTCCCTGGGAAGCTGAACTGAAGGGGATGGGTGTCCAGGAGAGCTGGCAGTTTTTTAAAGAAACCATGCTAAGAGCACAGGAAAATACCATACCGATGTGCAGAAAGAACAGCAAGCGTAGAAAGTGCCCAGCATGGCTTAGCAGGGAACTCAGTGGTGAGCTGAAGCAAAAGAAGGAAGCTTACAAAAAATGGAAGCTTGGACAGATGACTGGGGAGGCATATAAGATTATTGCTCGGGCCTGCAGGGATAGAATCAGAAAGGCCAAAGGGCAATTTGAGTTGAAACTAGCAAGGGATGTGAAGGATAATAGGAAGGGGTTTTACAAGTATGTAAGCAACAAGAAGAGGACTAGGGATGGTGTAGGTCCCTTACTCAATGAGGCAGGTATCCTAGTGGTGGAAGATATGGAAAAGGCTGAAGTACTCAATTCCTTCTTCACTTCAGTCTTTACGGGCAGGATCAACTCCCAGACTACTACACTGGGGAACGCAGAGAGGAGAGGAGGAGAGCAGCCCACTGTGATAGAGGGTCAGGTTAGGGACTACTTAAAGACGTTAGACGTGCACAAGTCTATGGGACGGACGAACTGCATCCGAGGGTGCTGAGGGAGTTAGCTGATGTGATTGCAGAGCCGTTGACCATTATCTTTGAAAATTCATGGCG
This sequence comes from Chelonoidis abingdonii, assembly GCF_003597395.2. Lineage (NCBI taxonomy): Eukaryota > Metazoa > Chordata > Testudines > Testudinidae > Chelonoidis > Chelonoidis abingdonii. Next base: position 8,536,385 of record NC_133786.1, on the reverse strand, counting down.
AACAGGAGAGGTCCCAGAGGACTGGAAGAAAGCAAATATAGTACCTATCTTTAAGAAAGGGAAAAAGGAAGATCCAGGGAACTACAGACCAATCAGTCTCACCTCAATCCCTGGAAAAATCATGGAGCAGGTGCTGAAGGAATCCATCCTGAAACACTTAGAGGAAAACAAGGTGATCAGAAGCAGTCAGCATGGATTCACCAAGGGTAAATCATGCCTGACCAACCTGATTGCTTTCTATGATGAGATGACTGGACTTGTGGATGGGGGCAAAGCTGTTGATGTTGTATACCTTGACTTTAGTAAGGCTTTTGACACGGTTTCCCACAGCATTCTCATCAGCAAACTAAGGAAGTATGGGTTGGAGGAATGGACTGTGAAGTGGATAGAAAACTGGTTGAATCAACGGGCTCAGCGGGTAGGTATCAATGGCACACTCTCTAGTTGGCAACCAGTAACAAGTGGTGTGCCCCAGGGGTCTGTCTTAGGGCCCGTTCTATTCAATGTCTTCATTAATGATCTTGATGATGGGATAGCTTGCACATTAAGTAAATTTGCAGATGACACCAAGTGGGGGGAGTGGTGGACACGCTGGAGGGCAGGGATAGGATTCAGGGAGACTTAGACAAATTGGAGAAGTGGGCCACAAGAAACCTCATGAAGTTCAACAAGGACAAGTGCAAAGTCCTGCACTTAGGACAGAAAAACCCCATGCACTGCTACAGGCTGGGGACTGTTTGGCTAAGTAGCAGTGCTGAAGAAAAGGATCTTGGGGTTACGGTAGATGGAAAGTTGAACATGAGCCTACAGTGTGCTCTTGTAGCCAAAAAGGCTAATAGCATACTGGGCTGTATTAGTAGGAGTGTTGCCAGCAGATCGAGGGATGTGATTATTCCCCTCTATTCGGCACTGGTGAGGCCGCATCTGGAATATTGTGTCCAGTTTTGGGCGCCACACTACAAAAAGGACGTGGAACAATTGGAGAGAGTCCAGCGGAGGGCAACAAAAATGATTAGAGGACTGGAGCACATGACTTATGAAGAGAGACTGAAGGAACTGGGCTTATTTAGCCTGCAGAAGAGAAGACTAAGGGGGGATTTGATAGCAACCTTCAACTACTTGAAGGGATGCTCCAAGGAGGAGGGAGCTAGGCTGTTCTCAGTGGTGACGGAGGACAGAACAAGGAGCAATGGTTTGAAGTTGCAGTTGCGGAAGTCGAGGCTGGATATTAGAAAAACTTTCTGACTAGGAGAGTGGTGAAGTATTGGAATGGGTTACCTAGGGAGGTGGTAGAATCTCCATCTTTAGAGCTATTTAAAGTCCGGCTAGACCGCACCCTGGCTGGGATTATTTAGGGAAAATGGTCCTGCCTTTAGCAGGGGGTTGGACTAGATGACCTCATGAGGTCCCTTCCAACCTTTTGATTCTATGATTCTATGAAAAGGACCCACACCGTGAGAAGGGCTCCAGGACCAGAGAAACCTGGGTTTGATTTCTGTGTCCATCTGCAACAAAATTTGGCTGCACCCCTTGATAGAAGCTGGCCTGGATTCTGGGTGCAGCTCTTAGAGGGGCTGTGACTGGATTCAGAATACATCCCTGGACAGAGTGCAGGCTGGCGTCCCGACTCTACCTGGAAGTGATTCAGAACACAGCCCTCAGCAGAGCTCTGCCTGGGTTATGTAGCCCACCTGGAATGACTCCTGAGTACTGGCAGGCTCAGTTCTCAGTTCAGAGTGAAAACCAGCCCATCTGTGCTACGACAGGGTGATATAGAGGGTGAAATACCTAAGTAAAATTCCACAACAGAGCATTAAAAAGATGCAATAAAATATACACGAGTTATTAAATATTGTCATCAAGATGAGCTGTAAATCAGTGATTTTATGGTGTCTGATTATAAATTCAATTTATTCTGTAAGCAGTTAAAGAAAGAAAAATGGAGACTCAGTAAAGATTTAAGCCCAGCCATGCTGCTGATGATATTTTACTGTTGCTTTGTGGGTGTCATGTCCACAGGAGCGAAACAGGCTATGGGAGTGTCGTGTAGGGATGTATAGAGCTGTCTCTTTGGAGCATCCCACTGCTCAGACTTCCTGTGCAGCAGAGCACCCAAAGCCATGCAGCTCAGAGACCAAACAGACTGCAGATGTCCAAGTGCATGCACAGAGGTAGCACATGTCCAGACATTCCTGCAAGCTCCCATGGCCATGTGATCGCACATAGAACCATAGATCATCAGGGTTTGAAGAGACCTCAGGAGGTCATCTAGTCCAACCCCCTGCTTAAAGCAGGACCAATCCCCAACTAAATCACCCCAGCCAGGGCTTTATCAAGCCAGGCCATAAAAACTTCTAAGGATAGAGATTCTACCACCTCCCTAGGGAACCCATTCCAGTGCTTCACCACCCTCCTAGTGAAATAGTGTTTCCTAATATCCAACCTAGACCTCCCCCACTGCAACTTGAGACCATTGCTCCTTGTTCTGTCATCTACCACCACTGAGAACAGCTGAAATCCATCCTCTCTGGAATCCCCTTCAGGTAATTGAAGGCTGCTGTCAAATCTCCCCTCATTCTCTTCTGCAGACTAAACAAGCCCAGTTCCTTCAGTCTTTCCTCATAAATCACATGCCCCATGTTCATACTCATATGTCCACACACATATGTGCTCATTAGCATCCCCTGAGAACTGCCCACTTTAGCACTCACCCCCTCATGGGCTCTTTATTATAGGCCTTCACCCGCTCACATCCATGCTCCCACCTGCCCATTACTCACACTCAAGCATGCTCTCCTTTGTGTTCATCCTTGTGTGCTCACAAGCACCCACACTCCCATACACTCTCTCTCAAACTTATGTATTCACACAGAAATGTATCTGCCCGTGTATGCCAACACAGACATCACCATTCACATCCACACATCTCCCCATCCTCAAACAGGTACACGCTCTCATGTGCTCCCTGTCACATACACACCTGCGCTCTGTCGCACACCCCAGTGCTCGCACCTACTGTTTGCTGCTAGCAGACAGCTGCTGACTTTTACAGAGCAAGGAGTTAAATCACTCCAGGGAAAGGAGGAATGGACATGGTGATGGTGGTGGTGGGGGGGGGGGAGGAGGGAAGCTACTTTTCTTCCCTTTCAAATGCCAAGAGAAAATGTCAGAGAAATTGCTTTCCTGGAAATAACTCAAGAGTTCAAACAAATTGTCAAGTGTCATTTCTCAACCCTCCCTGCCTCCCAGCAGGATGGTAACTCTTATCTTATGGTTGGTCTATTAGCTGGTATTTTCCCCTCCAGTCCTTCTCTTCCCCTGACACTCTGCCAGACAGAGGGAGGGATCGTGCTGTATTTCTTAGTGCCACATGAAATTTCATGATAAAACAGCACTTTTAAATTCACCAGCAGAAAAAACCCTCCCCACCCTCCCACCCAGCAACAACAATATTAACAAGGGATTGCCAAGTACCTGACAACTTGGGGTATAACTACAGACCTCACCTGACTTTTCACAGGCACCGAAATATTATAGATTGGATGCCCATGCCAAAGTCCCATGGGACAATTACATTCTGCCCATCTAAAATCCACCCTCTCACTGTAATTGGATGAGGTTCCTTCACTTCTTATCTGAAGCGGCCGTGCAGCATTGCTCTGTGTGTTCTTTAACAGCTGCCTCCTCCCACCCCAGAGGTGGCTGCATTTCAGTGCTGGGCCAAGTGAATCCTGTTGTGTCGATTGTCTAGCCACCTGTTTGTAAACAGTTTTGGGATCCTTAATGTGGAATGTACCATACAAATGTGTTTTATTTATATTTATCTGTTACACTTCTGGTGATGGTGCCAGCAAACTCCAAGTTATTAACTGCCTGTGCTAGAGCCCTGAAAGAATAATTTAGTGGGATCCCAGCAGGGATATATATCAGTTTGGTGAAAGGCTCATTTTCCAGTTTGACTTTCTCTTGCCAGAATGTATTAAAAAAATCAGGTCAAATTCAGCCCTGGTGTCAGTGGATGTAACTTCAATAGGGTCACTTGGATTGCACCTGCTTACCTCAAGTCTGAATTTGGACCATCACCTTTGGGACGGTGTGGAAAACCTGTACTGGGGGCTGCCTGGCTACTGAGGCCCTGCCCTGGGGTTGCTGTAGGCTCAAAGATCCAGTTCCATCAAAGGTTCTGTCTAGACTTCAGTCAGAGTGTGATGCAGCATGTGTAGACATACCTGATCTAGCTAGTGTGAGTGCCAATAGCAATGAACAGCACTTACCCTGCCTGGGACCGTAGATAAGTAGTCAGGCGGCTAGCCCACGCTGCCGCAGCCTCACCGCTCCTGTATCTGAGCTAACTTGATCAAAGCTAGCTCAGGTACGTTCACGAGGGTGCAATCACACCTCTGCCATGCCCACCGTGACCAATGGGGTGCCAGAGTTGCTACATTCGGGTGGACGTGTAGAACCAATATGATCCATTTCCAAGTGAAAATGTCCGCTTCCCTTGACTGGCAGCACATGTCTTGCCTCGCCTCTGAACAGCCAGAGGCAGGAGACAGGCCAGCTTGGGTTTCCACATCTCAACTAGCGTTAAAGTCTTGTTTGTTCTGGGAGGGCCACAAGGCACCTCTTCCTGTTAACAGTCAGTGCAAGTGGAAATATGCAAACCCATGCTGCATGGTACTTCTCCTGACCCCAACTGTGTGTTAGAGGGGCAACTCCTGGCTCGAGGAGATGGGGGAAGGCATGGCTTGGACCCTTCCATTTAGGGTTGCACTATGGTTTGTATTCTCGGGGAGGGGGGAGTGCTGGGCCAGAGAGAGGGGAGCTGAGATGGAGCAGCCCAGTGGAGGCTCCCTGAGCATGCACAGCAGCACCCCAAGAAGCTGCTGCAGCAGCAGTAAGAAGCATGCATTACACCAGGTGGGGCATGCTCTTCAAAAGGGACTGATTACGTCCTCCCACCCCCACTTCTGGGGCTATGGAGCATTCTTAGGCAGCACCGAGCACTCAGAATGGTTTTCCACCCAGTTGTGGCAGGGATGCAGTGAGGGGACAAGGGTCACCTCTCCCCACTGCTCGCCTTTGCCAGTTAAAATCCAATGGCACCGCACATAAAGGGTTCCAACTATCACAGTAGCAAATTCGATCTTTTCTGGAGTTCCCCACTGTATGGCGCTGGAGCAGCAGTCCTGGAGCCCTCTGCTTACCCACTGAATGAGGAGAGCAGTAGCCTGCGCTCTCCCTCCCTGCCCCTGGCCCTTGCCCCAAGTCTAGCAATGAGGAGTTCAGTCTACATGGCCCATTCATTCCCGAGACTCTGTTGTGATTATCGAATGGTGCCATCTGGTGCTGGTGGCAGCAGTGGTGATATGACCCCTTCCCCACTCGACTGAGAACCTTCTAGCCAGCAGTTCCCAAACTGTGGGTCACAACCCCAAAGTGGGTCACGATCCCATTTATTGGGGTTGCCAGGGCCAACATTAGACTTGCTGGAACCTGGGGCTGAGGCCTGAGCTCCATCCCCATTCAGGGCAGCAGGGCTCAGGCTGCAGCCCCCATTCCTCCACACGGGGTCCAGCAGGGCTTGAGCTCTGTCCCCCATCTTGCCCCCGCCTCCTGGATCATGTAGTAACTTTGTTCTCAGAAAGGGACTGTGGTGCAATGAAGTCTGAGAACCCCTGTGCCCACTCTGCAGCCTACGGAGTAGGGTGAAATACATTTCAGTCATAACCAACTAGAAATTGCTTCAGACGGGCAAAGCTAGCAGCATAAAAGTGTGCATGCCAATAATCACCCTCACCAACACATGATTCTATTGGAGATGATTTAGACAGGGCTGAAAACCCACCAACAAAGAACTATACACCTACCATCCAGCAGTTAAATCCCATCCTTCAGCCAGCCTGGGTAAAAGGCAGGCCAGGGGGCAACACCTTTTTAATGAGGGCACGTAAAACCCTCCTGGAGCCGCGCTGGAGAGTGGGTCTGATTTTCAGCTGCCTCTAAAACCAACAGGGTTACTGCTTCAGCAGTTTCCAGGCCAGTTTTATGAACGTAACAACAAAGCAAAAAAAGTTTGTGCACAGCGAGTTTTACTGCCCAAGCATCTGGAAACGTTACGCCAGCTTATCAGAGGATCAAGAGGACGCGAGCATCAGGGCAGACAGAGGGGATGCAGCCAAGCTGCAAACAAGAAGCAAGGTTGTGAGTTACTGAGCCACAGAAGTTTCTCAATGGGTAGATAAGAGGCACCTAAAATTAGCTTCACTATATTTTCTAATAGTCCACAAAGACTTATTTCCTTAACTGAATTTAATGCCAGTCTGGCTGCCAGGAAACTGGCGTCCTCTATTTATCCACAGAACAGGGAAAGGGGTCACAAAATTTCCTCTGAACTAAAGACATTATTATTTATTTTTGTGGTACTGTAGCAACCTGGAGCCTAGTGATGGACCAGACCCCCGCTGTGCTAGGCGCTGTACAAAGCTCTTGCAATTCTACTCTGGAGGGAATCATCTATTCTCTCTTGATGGCCCATTCGGACCTTGGCTGATATTGCCAGAAAGGGGGCTGATTAGCACCATTTTTAATGACTTTTGTAATTCCTAGGAACTACACAGAAACGCTCCCTAACTCATTGCAAGCAAGCTAAACAATGGCTGCTGCTGAGCGACACAGGCTCGATTTGAACCACTGAACTAGAGCTGCGGGCTTGATAGCCTGCCCCCATCGCAGTGAGCCATCTCCAGTGGGTAACATGTCTAAGGCGGGGCACTGCCTAAGGTATTGACAATACCAGACATGAAACGTCACACAAGAGACACTGGCTCAAAGAGCTCCCACCAGAGACGAACTTGGCCCAGTTATTACAGCGACCTACTTTCCACTGTATATATGTATTCAGCACATTGCCACGCTGTTTGGATACAATACCCAGCAGCAGACTAGCAGGGGCTGCTGCAGATCAGGATAGAGGTACAGTGACAGAACACCAGGGAGGGACCAGCACTGGAGCAGCAGCAGGTGATGCAGATGAGGATCGAAGGGCAATGGCAGAGCTGATGCTACAAGTCAGGGTGGGGTGCATTGGCTGGTCTAGAGTTATGGGGGACAAGACAAGAATTATGGGAAATGCAGCATGTCACGACTGAGGGGCACAGACACAGATGCTGGTGAAATATTTGATTCAGCAACTAATAGGGTACCATGTTCCCTCTTTGATTAAGAGTTAAGGTCACTCGGCATTTTAGGCATTGCATGATGGGACCACAATTATTCAGGTTTATAACTGTCCCCCCTTCAGCTTTTAATTCCAGCCCCTGTTTTATAATGAGTCCTTTTGGTCACCTGTAAAGGAAAAACTGATGAGCCAAGCTCTATGCATTAAAAAGGCCAATAGGTGGGAGGCTGGTCCTTTTAAAAAGCTAGGACAATTGTAATGAAGGAAGGACACGATGAAATTGACGAGGTCAGGGCACTGCTAAGGATGTCGATATCCATCGCTGTAACTTCTGACCTAGCAGTGGGTGTTACTAAACTGCAGCAAAATTAAAAGAGAAATGAAGCAGTGACAGCTCTTGGGGAGAGGCTGAGGCAGCTGGCATGCAGACAAAGGGACTTGACCCAGAGACAAGAGTGATGCTGTGTTGGGTTTTACAACCCACTTTCAAGTGCCCCCCTCTTCCCCCTGGTCTGGAAAATACGTGGGGAGCAGGATACAGCATGAGAGCAGCACCGGCAACCGAGAGAGAGACAGAAATCAGGCCCTCAGCACAATGGGACGAGCAGAAGTTTGCAAAGTTGAACTGACAGCATAGGGGTCGAGCACGGTCCCCAGGGAGAAGGGAAGACAAGGCTAATGTAGCTGTAACAGCTATAGCAGGAGAGGAGACAGCAGCCGCCAGCTGGGTTACTGAAGCATGAGGATGCTCTGTGCTACCCAGGAGTCAGCCAGGAAGCTGCTGCTTCCTCGGGCCCTGGAAAGGGTTGGTCTCCCTGCAGGGTCGCTCCAGGATACTCAGCACCAAATGTCTAACCTTTTTGTAAATATTTTCCTGTGAAACTCGTTCTTGGCCTCTGTCCCTCTGCCCTTCATACCACTTTACATGTGATTCACGTGGGGGCTGGCTTTCGTGAGGGACAGAGAGGCAAAGGAGTTGGAAAATATCAGCAGGGAAGTGACAGTGATTATTGTTCTGGGGTCCCAGGAGGGAAAAAAACACAAAAAAACATGCTTCACATTTTAAAACTGATTACGCATGGTCCCAGCTAGCAGAGGAGTGGGAGAGGGAGAATGAACTAAGTTCAAGCCCCCAAGAAACCAAGCCTCAACCGCCCTATTCCCAGAGGGAAATGTCACAATGTCCTCGAGTAAGTGGCCTTGGACTGAAGTCATGCTGGAAAGCCTGTGGTCCCAAACATCTGGGAGCAACCCCTGTCTCTCCTGAGATGCAGAACCAGGTCCAGTCTATGCAGTACTAATGGCATCTTCAAGGAGAGAGCCTTTACACAGCACAACAAGAGGGAGAGATTGTAACAGACACAGTGTTGGTTGACACTCCAGGGATCTCCAGAGCTAAAAGCATGCACTATTATAGCTTGAGCTAAAGACCCCTAGCTCAGGCTGTCCCACATCGGTATCCTCTGTAGATCAGGCATAATGGACCTAGATGACACACTCATCAGTGGGGTTCACTGGTTCACCCCAAGTCCTTTCCCTGCACACAGAGAACCCAGAAAGGAGTTTGAAGATAAGGATTTGGGTGATGTTGTTTGGTCAGGTCCCAACTTTCAAAATCAGCCCCTGACATGAGGTGCCTCAGTTTTAGGGAAACAAATCTGAAGTATACCAGGGTGGGGGGGGGGGGGGGGGCAGCCTGAAACTGAAACACCCCAAATCTGGGGCCATTTTAAGGGGATGGGGGGTAGGATCTGGCTGTGAGTTTAGCTCTGAATGGACAGGCCTGGGAGCCCTCTACAGACAAGACAGTGCACAGAGAGCAGGACCGGCTTCCCTCCCTGACTGAACCCTGAACTGGAGCGACCACCTCAGGGTTTAAGAGGAGTTCAGTGTCCATGGCCCAGCCAGTCCAAGCAGGCCCCCATGCACCTGCAAACCAGTTTCCTCCTTGCAGGTCACCTTCAATAGGATCTGATTTTTGTCTATGCCACACAGATGTCCAGCCGCCACACCTCGTTCACCCAGAACCTCATATTATGTATTGGGGAAGGAAAACAAATTAATCATGGAGAGAAGAAAAGTACTCCTTAGGGGGCCATCTGGCCTCAATATCGTATGGCAATGAGTTCCACAAGACAATTGTGACAGGTAAAATATTATTTCCTTTCATCAGTTTTACACATGCTGCCTTTCAGTTTCCCCAGCAGGTCCCTGGATGCTTTCATTACGAGTGACCACGCTGACTTCTGTGCCATTTGTTGTTTTCTATACAATTGTTACAGACCAGCACTGACCAAGAAAAACTCTCACATACACAGGGAATCCAGCCATGCCAAGCACGATGGATAGACACACACCGTGACAACACATGCGCACACTACAACGCAGATGTACACACATTGGGACCCCCTGTACCCTCAGACACACTTTGCAAGGGTTATACACACATCGTGGAAGAGAGTGATCACACACAGATGCACACACACTGGGGAACACCTCTGCCCACACACGTACACTGCAAGGGACCACACTTTGCCATCACTCTCCCACACCTTGTTTTCATCCCAGATCTAAGTGACAGTGAAACTCAGAGTCCTTTTCTTACTGGCTATAACCTCCCTTACTCCATCCGAAGATGTCCAGCACCTTAGATAGAGCAGATCCATCTTCCCAACTCTGCTGCGAGGGCATAAACAAGGCACTGCAGGGTTAGAGCATTCGAGATGACACCCTGTCGGAAATTTTAATGGCTAATTAGCTATTTAATTTACTAACGCCCTATTAATGCCTATCGCAGCACCACACTGATCTCCCCAGTTCAAACCTAATCTCCACAGAAGAGGGACGAGAACAACCTTTTCTCCTTCCTGCCCTCTCTAAAATCCTTCTGATCCTGCAAACGTCCTGCTTACCACCTGGGCTGCAGAAGAGCCGTGGTTCACTCAGTTCAAACCAGTGCAAGCAGCACTGGTGCAATCACATTCCCTGTTAGCACACATTATACGGGGCAGTCATTTCACCCAAGGACACTTGGTTTTCCTCTTCCTCTCCCCTGATTATTTTGGTGAGTTTTCCCCCTCCTTTGGGTTGTTTTTAATTACAATCTATTTATTCATTTATGCAAATTTCCCCCCCAGCTGCCAAAGGGCCAGGCCTGCCAGAGACCTTCCAGCAACCTCATGGCCAGGGACTGCAGAATGGACTTAGTCCCAACTTGTTTTGGAGACAAAGATGGCAGGGGAAAGGTTAATTCACACACAGCCTGAAGATGTTTCTGACTGCTCATGTGAAGGTTTTGCCAGTGGTCTCAGACTCTGTGGAGTGAGGGTTTGTTTCTAGTTGAGAGATTTGCTGAAAAACTGATGGCTAGATTCTTGTCTTTGACTATTCAGCCCATCAGAGACTTCCACGCCCCCGGATGGCATGATACACTGCAGACACTTTTGGCTTGATTCACAGAGCACTTTCGTAGTGGTAGCAGTTATGTGGCAGTTGGAGTTATGATCTCAATCCTGCAAGGCACTAAGGTCCAGATTTTCAAAGATATTTAGGAATGGCTCCCCATTGCAACACTTAACCGATTTATGATCCTAAATGTCATTTTCAAAAGGGATTTAGGTACATAGAAGGCAAATTCCCATCGACAGTTGATGGTATTTTGGCTCTTAAGTGCCTAAATCCTTTTTTAAAATGACATGTGGGCTCCTAAATCAGTTAGGTTTACAATGCTGAGTGCTGTGACATCAAGGTTTCTTTCAAAATCTGAGTCTGTAGCTCAATCAGCAGAGCTGCTCACATGCCTAAAGACAAGCACATGTTTATGCAGCCAGAGTGCACAGCTCTAGAGATGGAAAAACACTCCATCGGGAAATATTTCACCCTCAGAAAATGCCATTTCATTAAAACAGACACTCTCAAAGGGAACAGGATCCTTCTGACAAAATCTTGTGTTTTTTAAATCATAATTAAGCATTTTGATCATTTTTTTTGGTTCAAAACAACTCTGTTTTGAAATGTATTTTATTTTATATTACATTATAAATTCTAAGGTACCATAAAATATGAAAAAGCTGAAATCAGAATGAAACTCTTGGGTTTTATCTAAACAGAATGTTTCAATTGACCCAAAGCACATTTTTCTGAAAGTTTAGTTTCATGGGAAATTTTCAAAATAACTGTGATTTGGGGGCTTGAATTTCAGAGAGCAGGGGTTCAGCACTTTCTGAAAATCAGGTGTCTCATGTTGAGCATCTCAAAACTGAGGCACCCAAAATGAATGGTATCTTGTGAAAATCTTGGTAACAATTTGAAATTAATCATTTATTTGATTAATGAAACCTTTTTTCTGCCTGTGAGCAGCAAGGGATTCCCTACAGCTTCATTGCTATTCAGAGGTATCTGTTGTATTGACCAACCGCCGGTATTCAAAGGTTGAGCTGTGTTTCTTAGTTGTGATTGATCAGGGAAGCCATAAAGTGGCTGAGCTACTCGGATGCTGATTGGATGCACAAGTGAGCACTGCCGGTGGATGCATTAACAAGGGTGGATCTACCATCTGATAGCCACAGGCACTGGGACATGCACCTTGGTGAACACTGTTGCTAGCAGAACTTGGCTGCGCAAATGCAAAAGGAGCTGGGACATGGGGAAGCAGCTGCTTTTAAACCTTTGTCTGAATAGTTGGGGAATATGGATTGAATTATTGAGCCAACTCCACACATCAATGCCCGGTGCACGTGGCTTGCGAGGGAAGACAGGGCCATGATAGGAAGCTCTAAGAAGAAGGCTGGCCCGGGGGTTGGGGTCGTAGCCTGGTATTTAGGCGAGCTGGGTTCAATTTCTGCTCAGACTTCCTGTGTGGTGTAGGCCAAGTCAGTCTCTGGGTATCAGTTCTCTATCTACGAAACAGGGATAAGAGCAGTGCCCTACCACACAGGTATATTGTGAGGGTTAACACATTAAAGATGGTGAGAAAACGATAGGAATGAGGGTTTGTGTACCACTCGACACTCACACTTCATCTGTGAAATGTCACAGACGCCACCTCCGAATATGGCTCCCCCTCTGTTGCTGTCCCATGTCATCACATCACACAATGATGGACAGACCCCAAATGGTGCCCAGAGAAGGGGCCTGTCTGCACTACTGCATGGACCACGTGACACTATCCATGCCAACTCCTCCTGTGCAGTGGTGCCAGCAACAGGGGAGTTAGCTAACAGGGGACTTCAATGTCCCATCAGAGCTAATAAGTCCAGCACCGGGAAATGCCTTGCTGGTTGTTGATCAAGTCTTCTCTTCTGAAGAAGCCTGGGGTCAGGCCATTCTGCACCTGGGTATTGCTACAATTCACCTTTCTGTTCAGGACATTTCCTGCCATGAAACCACCAGGTGCTGGAACTACAGGAGCATCTCCATCAGCTGGCCCATTAATTCCATGGGCAAGATCCATGTTCCACTCCATGCATATTAATTCACTTGGCGATACACACCCCGCTTCCTCCCCTCCCCAAGTCCTCACCGCATGACCAAGAGCATCAGTTTCATCTGGGTGAGACATCACATCACTCTTCTTTTATCTCCCTCTCTTTCCACTTCCATTAGGACATAATCTGGGGCTATCTGACTGACGCAGCTACCCCGACATGGCCAGAGAAGCACTTTTTTGTGTCTGTGAAAAATCAGACATATTCATTAGCAAAATATCAGAAACCTCTGGGGCAGCTTGTGCTTCTAATTCATTTTCCAAATGTATAATGAGCCAGGAGTGAAATTTTTAGGGTGAATTTAATTGACCTTTCTAGTGGCATCAGGCAGATTGGCTTAAATGCTATTAAAGCATAATGTAACCTGGTGAGACGTTAGGGAAGGTTATTGGAAAAATCTATTGAGTTGTTTTTTCTCCTTAATTTTTCGCCAAGAAAGAGAAAGATGGATAGAGGACACAGAGAGCTGAACAGAAGGGGAGGCAGCCAGACAGATGGGGAGAGACTTAAAAGGGGGAGTGAGGAAAAGAGTTGGAGGGAGGGAAAGCGGAGCAGATCTAACATGGCACATCTGGGGGAGTGTTTTAAATCCAAACATCTATGGTTGGAGCCGCAGTCCATGTAAATCAACATAGCTCATTAACTTGCAAGGCGCTATACTGATTTACACCGAGTATGCAGTCCTTAGGAAATGCAAGTCACCTCAGCTCCGTATGGCTGGCTGATATGCATAGTTCTTACCCTCTCATAGGGAAACATAGGCCTGTAAGAGAGGACAGATGTTGAGCTCAGCTCTGTCTTGCTTTTTCGGTTCCCTGGCCAGGAGGATGCAGAGCCAGCTGACCACACCCATTTAAAAGACATCATCGTGGGTCATAAGTGGGCTAACTGCTGCAGGGATTGTCCTAGCTTGTCCCTGGAGAACATATCAACCCTCAGACACTGGTATTGGTGGATCTCCAGTAATTGACAAGAAGAGTGAAATTCCAGGCTGGAGGTGAAATTCACCCCTGTGCAGAGGGCCACTTCCCGGGTCCAGCCCCTAGACACTACAAAAGTTTCTCTTAAGCCCTGGTGTGTAGGTCATTCTGTACAGTGGTCTCATCCCCAGTGAAGAGTTGAGACCAGAAGTGGAACTGGGGATCTCTGTGCAGCGTGGCCCTGACCTCACTCCAAATGCCTCCCAGAAGCTGACCCCCCACCCACCCACTTTCAGGCACTCCAATGAACCCACCACAGGACACCACTGATTCAGTGGGAATTGGTTGGAAAACACCGCATGTTCCACACTGAATTGGATCCTCTCCTCCCACACACAAGCTCTGGCCTGATCATCACCCAGAACACACAGCTTGGTTTGACTTCCCTTTGCTCCTAGCAGACGTGGCCAAGAACATCACGTGCGAGCTGCTAAGCACATTCTGCACCATGCTTCCTTTGCGGGCCTCCTCTGAAACACCTCCTTGTTGCTTAGCCACATGCAGCTCATCCTCTTCATATCCCACATGCTCCACCATCACCCCAGACCCACTTGCTCCAGTGCCCCCACAGCATAATGGATTGCAATTGCCGGGGGAAGGAGACTCAGCCAGTGGCCCCCCATGTCCCTTGCTAAAGTAATATCTGTCTTTGTCTAGCAGGCACCGGCCAAGCCAGTCTGGGAGGTTAGCACCATGACCATGGGTGTGGACCTCTGTGAAACAGATCATTCCCCTCTGTTTCTGTTTCTTCCTCCCCCTCCAACCCGCCTTCACACAATGGCATTCTTAACAATTTCTCCAGCCTCTATATTACTCAGACTTTCCAGTCTGGGCCACCCTTCTCTTGCCCTGGGATCTCGCAGGCGCTCTGGTATTTCTGAGCATAAATGGTTCTTTGTTGCAACACGCCCCTATTGAAATGTCAGAGGAGGGCAGATTGACGACTCTAAAGATGAGCTAGGCACCTATCAATGGGGACAAAATAGCAGTGATCAAAACCAGCCTGGGATAACTCCCTAAAAGACTTAATTAAAGAACAAAATAAAGAATGAGAATGATAATTTAAAATAAACAAGCACTCGTCAAACAGCATGACGGTGCAAAACTCATTGGACCCAAGGAAGGAAAATCACTATCTAAGCAAGGTGCCTTGCCATGAAACTTTGGGTTCGTCCTTCCAAGATTTACCCAGAGCAACATGTCGCGACCAACAGAACCTGGCTCCTCTCTACCTGTGATTAACTTAGCTGGCCACTAGATTGATCCCAACTCTGGACTGGTGACTATTACATTGACTGGTGAGACAGAGTGTGAGTGTGTTTGAATGCATATGCTAATTGTTGTATTTCCAATAACTGCGGTGTATTGCCTTTTCCCCTGAAAAAAAAAATCCCATGTGCTTCTTATAAGCATAACAGGCTCTCAGCCTGCTTTGAATAAGATGGAAAGAGGTGACCCACCTAAGATCCACAGGAATCCTATGCAAACTGTATGCCCTCCAGCACTGGAGAAGGTCTCTGTGAATGATAGAGCTGAAAGCGAACCTTTCAGGGGAAGGGGCCTCGTGGAGAGAGGAAGAAAGGAAAGTCACAGTAAGTGCGTGCCTCACTACTGCAGCTGGGAGGTGTGATGGCCAGCAGGGCTTGACTGACTCGCGCATGTGGATGTTACAGCACTGGTGGCTGCGGCTCAGGCTAGCCACCCAAACTCAGACGCAGAGGGTCAAGTGGGCTTAGACCCACCCAAAGCAGCTACCCTAACTGCCGCCTGGGCTGCAGCGTACATGCGGCTATTTTTAGAGTTCTAGCTTGTGCTGAGCTAGTGAGATTCTGTTCAGCTAGGCTGGGAATCAGAGGTCTCAGTTGCAACATAAAGACCCTCATTGACAAATCAAGAGCAATTCTTTCCTTGCTGCCCCCAATGCCATGCGAATGGGCACACTGCAAATGCCTGGGGAGGCAGATATGCAAAGCGTCAGTCAGTCCAGGCAAATCACATGTGAGCCACACAAACCTGACGGGGGACCCTGACAAGCCCCACGTGAGGCATCCAAACCCATCAACCTGATCCACGCTAACCCTACAGGAAGCATATGTAAGTCACACAGGAGCCAGAGAAAACCTAGGTCCTCTCTGAGAGCCCCACATATAAATCACATGCACAACTCCACATAACTGAAATAAATACAAGACATGCAAATCACATGCAGATCTTACAATTCACAAAACTCCCACCAGGCAAGGCTCTCCCACTACAATCACCTGCCCCTAGGCTCTGTAACAAGCTATAGTCCCCATCCCCACAGCATCAGAGCAACTAGCACTCTTCAATGCATTTATCCGCACGATGCTCCTGCGAGGCAGGGCAGTTTTATCAGGAGGGCATTTGATAGCTGGCAACAGACACAGAGGCAGGGATCCCACAAGATCTCTGGGATGAAACAAGGAATTGAATGCTTCATTCTCAAGGCCCAGGGTAGCTCCATAACCACAGGATCATCCTTCATCTCTGACACCCTTGCTCATTTTATACAAGTTTGCTAGCACATCCTCTCTCTTTGGCTGAATAGGGGCCCAGACTAATGTGAAAGAGATGCATCTTGCCTGCTACATCTCCTCTGGGCTGGAGAAATAAATGAAGCTTCCAAAACCCTGAAGACTGGTTGCAAAACTTCTTTAGGCTCTCAACCAGTGTGCTAAACACGCCTGTTGTGCCAGGACATGATTTTACAATGCTGTCTCTCAAGTTGAGCTCAGAAAAATACATGCTCAAAACCAGAGCTAGCCAGGAATTTACAACTAAACAGAAAATGCTGATTGGTCAAAACAAACTGTTAGCAGGAAAGGGTCGGTTTTGTCAACTTTCTTCTTTTTAAAAAAAACTTTGGAAAAGAATTTTAAATTTGTCAAAATGTCCCATTTCATTCTGGTTTTTGGTTTAAAATGATTTTTTTTTATTTAGAAGTTTAAGCTAATTATGATATAAACATTAAAAAAAGATAGAAATTGAATGTTTCAATTGACCCAAACCATTTTTCCTCCCAGAGGTTGTCAGTTTGTGAAAGTTTGAGATTTTGTCTTTTCATCTCAACTCAGGACAGGATAAAAATTTCACATTCCCATTTTTTTTCCCCCCGGATGGGAAATGGTTTTCCCATCCAGCTCTCTTCGAAACCTCTAAGAGCGCAGGCCAACAGAGGTGTGCACACAAGACAAGCAGAGGAGGAGATGTGCAAATGCAGGTTGTGCACATCTAACAGGAGTGCATGCATTTTGAGTTTTGCATTTGCAGCCTAGGTGCTCACCACTTACATCCAGGAAGAACATACCTGCCCCTGTGGGGCTGCTGAATGCTTCCAGTGGCATGCAGACAGAGGAAGCCGAACACATGGTTGCTTTTCAGTTTTATCCCCGGTCAGATACATCAACTCTGTTACTGCAGAATTCTCCATGAAAGGACCCTTGCAGCACTGATCATTCCGGTAACTCCTTACTGTCCCCTCTGCTCTCAGGATACTGGCTGCTCAGCAGAGCACTATCCAGAAAGAAGAGTTACACAACTGTTCTCAAATCACTTTCCTGTCCAAATTTGCTCATTTCCTTTTCTCTCCTGAGGCTCTTTGGTGTGTGTGTAGGGGGGTGGGAGGGGGCGGAGAAACAGCATTTCAAAGGAAAGAGAGAAAGAATGAGAGAAAATGGGAAATGCTTCAAATGGATGCAATTGAAATTGGAGATTTGATGTTTTCGAAAACGAAAGGTGTGAGGTGTCCCTGTGTGTGAAATGCTCTAGATAGGATGAAAGTAAATAGGGCCTTACTGGGCAGGGGGGATAGGATGATGTTGAGAGCAATTTTTATCCCTGATAGCTATTAATTTCCCATAGATCATCTGTCCATCCTCTGCTTGTTTGAAGTTCTCAAAGTTTCAAGCTTCAAAGCACACCATGACTGCCATTCGCTCCGAACTCCTGGATCCACAGGGGAGTTACATCAGCAGGTTATAACATTGGGTCCCAGCATGAACGCTCCTCCCATGCTCCCTCACTCTCTGTCTCTGCCCCAAGGACAAGCCTAGATGCCAGCAGCAGAAGGACCAATGTGTGGCGAGTTTCTCAGGTCTCCGTTGCGGGTGTGCGAACCAGGTCAGATACAGAACTGAGCCGGCGCTTCATCCAAAACATTCAATTGGACCCAAAACCATTCTCATTTTAAATCAGAAGAAGTCTGAAGAACTTAGTCCCAAATCCCTTGCTTCTAAAACTTTGAGTCAGATCCTCAGCTCCTGTAAATCAACACCATACCATTACTGTCAATGGAACTACATTGATTTGCACCAGCTGAGGATCTGCCTTTTAGTGGTTCGGTAGTGGAAGGGCCAAAATACTACCTAGAAAGCTGTTCTCATACAGTCAGCCTGATGGGAAGCACTGGAAATCTCTGGACGGAGCCAGCTTTCACTTGATTTCCAGCCTAGATTCAGAGGTTGCCATCTCTCTAGCCAGACTTCTGATTACTGACTAGGACTTCCAGACTTGGATAGTCTCACTCCTCACTAGCTTCTGCTGCACAAAGGGATGGAGTGATGGAACTCTTTGCCAGAGGAAAAGGCAAATTTGTGAAGGCAAAGATTACAACAGGGTTCAAAAAAAAAGAACTAGATAAGTTCATGGAGGATAGGTCCATCACTGGCTACTAGCTACGATGGGCAGGGATGATGTCCCTAGCCTCTGTTTGCCAGAAGTTGGGAATGAGCAATGGGATAGATCACTTGATGATTCCCTGTTCTGTTCATTCCCTCTGGGGACCCTGGCATTGATTGGAAGACAGGATACTGGGCTACATGGACCTTTGGTCGGACCCAGTATGGCCCTTCGGATGTTCTTCTGATGCAAGATTCTTAGAATTTGAACCCAAGACTCAGAGGAACCTAAAAGTAACATTGCTTAGTTCTTACGGGGCTTGACCCAAAGCCCACTGGTTGGTATCAGGTCCATATAGTGTTTTGCATGACCAGACCAGAGAGCACTTTCCAGAAGATGAACAATATGATTATTGGCATTTTATGCACAGGCCAACCGAGGCACGAAGTGACTTTCCCAAGGCCTGACAGTAGAGCAGCATCGAGAACAAAACTCAAGATGCCCCAGCCCTAGTGCAAAGCTCTGTGCCCTGAGCCAGACTGTCTCAGGCACAACAGCTAATGAGAAAAGATTGCTGCCTGCTGGGTCTCTTCGAGGGTAAGATTGGGAGGAGTGTGACACAATCAGGAGAAGAGAAAGAAGGAGCCAAGTCAGCCAAAGTCTAAAGCTACTTCCAAGGAGCCAAACCACCAAGGTGCAAAGTGACTTAACTTGTTATTATGAAACAATCCAGCCATAAATTTGCAAAAGTCCTTTAAAAAGTGTCCATCCCATCCCCTGGACTATGTGGCTCAGGGCACATCCCATAGTAGAGGGATTAATAATCAGTACTGGTAATAATTATAATGATCATATAATTAAGAATATACCTTCATGAACAGACAATAGCTGACTATCTAATGCTGTGCACGTATGGGAAGAGGGATGAGGATGCAAACTGCACATAGCGGGTGTCACACTTGATAGCTACAGAACTCGACTGCCCTTTTCATGACTAAAGCTTGCATAGCTATAGTTGCTATTCAGGATCATCAAATAATGGCATCCTCTTAAATCTCTCTCAGCCACAATACCGGACTCTAATCCTCTGCAACAGTGAGTTCCACAGGTTAGTGGCAAACTGCAAAATGGCTTCTTTTTCCATTTGGGGTAAAGAGAAGCAAGGAGTTACTATTCAGAGTGTTGTTTATTTTGGTTATTTGTTTTATGTTTATGTGACTTACTATAACTGCTTGGGTAGCAGCAAAAGTGCGTCCTCCAAAGGGGATGGAGAAGGGAAATCTACACCTCTAACTACAGCAGGGTGATCGGGTGGACTGTGCGTAGAATGAGACCCAGGACTGAGTTCTAAGCCCTGAATCAGCAAAGCATTTCAGCACATGCTGAACTTTAAGCACATGCTTAAGTGTTTCCTGAATAAGGATGTAGTCAAATTTGCACTCAAGTGCTTTTCTAATGCTCTAATCCTGGCTCTGCCACTGACTCACTGTGTGGCTTTAGAGGAATCACTTAACCTCTCCATGCCTAAGTTTATCTATCTGTAAAATGGGATGATGATGATGATGATGATATTCCATGGTAAGAATTTTTATTTGTTCAGTGCTTCAAAGATGGAAAAATAAGTCATATTTACTGACTATTAATTTCAAGCATCACCTTTTGGTCTAAGGTACAAGACAGGAATTCAGCGACCTCCCTTTGCAATGCATGGTCTAGACACAGTGATTGTGCTAGTGTCACTGTCGGCTGAACTGTTTTTTTGATGTAGTTATACCTGTACAACCCCTAGCATGGACACATTTACACCAGTATAACTTATTTTCCATACAAGTATAGTTATACTAGCATAATGCACCTTTATTCTGACATAACTGATCCACACAAGCGGGGTTGTACCGCTTTAGCAATCCTGGTATAGTTAAAACCAGGCAGTTTGTGTGTGTTTACTCCTCTGACATGTAGACCTCTGTGCATTAACCCCTCCAGAACACTTCATTATAACAACTGTCTGCCCCTTTCAAGTGCTCCAGATCTCTGCCTCTGATGGGCGCTTCCCTCTCTCTTGATTAAGAGTAAATACTAAGAATAAGGGAGTTGCTTTGATCTGAGAAGGGATGCATAAGGGTTAGCCCTGTTTTGTGCAGCTAATTGCAAAGCAGAAGCTGGAAAGGGCCTTCCCCTTTGAAGAGGATTGTACCATTAATGTGGAAAATGTGTCTTTTTTTCCCCCAAATGACTTTAGGAGAAACAATATGGTGGTTGAGTAGAAAGAAATCCAGCTTGAGTCTGGTCATTAGGAAGAATCCCTTTCTTTCTCCCTTTGATTAAAAAAATAGATATAGCATGTCTATTTTAAGGATATTAAAAACGTTCACTCTTCTCGCATCCTGGAGAGACAAACTCTCAGGGAGTAGATACATCACCCGAAGTGAGTAGAGAGTAGGGATGCAGCACCCCCTATAGGATACAGAGCACAAAAGTGGCTGCAATTTGGCACATGTGACTCTCTCAAGATGGGCTCCTTTCCGAGTGAGAACGAGCCAGTTCTGGGTGGAAACTAGGGTTCTTTGGAGTGAAATAACTTGAAAACAGAAAGGCCCACATTCAGACTTTTTACTTCTCTTGTGTTTTCTATGGGAAGTGAGCTGTTTGGGCAAAATGTCACCAGCAACGCAAAATGTGAGTGATGCAAGTTGACCCAGAGAGAGAGAGAGAGCAAAATATTGTCTGGAGAAATTTTGTGGTAAGATGTTTGCTGGTCCTGCCTGGCCCTGATGGAGAGTGCACCCCATAGAGTATCATAGACTATCAGTTTTGGAATGGACCTCAGTAGGTCATCTAGTCCAACCTCCTGCTCAAAGCAAGACCAATTCCCAACTAAATCATCGCAGCCAGGGCTTTGTCAAGCTGGGCCTTAAAAACCTCTAAGGAAGGATATTCCACCACCTCCCTAGATAACCCATTCCAGTGCTTCACCACCCTCCTAGTGGAAAAGTTTTTCCTAATATCCAATAGGATGTTCTACTTTCTTTTAACCAACTGTTCTTGACATGTGTCTGAGTCTCTGGGTTAAGGGCCAAACTTGCCCAAGGATGAGATCATTTGTGGGCTACAGTCACGGTTTGGCCCATACAGGGACTGGGAACAGTAATAAATTCTAATCCAGCTATCAGAGGCAGTGTAGCCAGTGGCTTCTGTTACAGTACACCGGCAGTGCCGATGCCATGTGCAACCAGTTAGGGAGGAACCACAGAGAAAACACAAGGAAAAAAAGAATTGTTCAAACGCTTTGAACTTCACAAATGGATCAATTTTGAGTCATGCATGGAAATTCCCTGGAGACTGCAACACTGTATCCATCTAGGCTTTTATACCCTATCACCATGGCATCAGAGCACCTCCGGGTAATTTTACAACCCATTTCAAACAGGTCATGCTCATAAATTAACCACTTGAATGGCTGCAGTTATTTCTAATAGCTGAACAAACTCAAGTTGCAACAAACCTTGGCTCCCGGCAAATCAGACGGTTGGGAACGTTTCTGATCTGGATCTGAACTCCAGGGCTAGTTTTGCTGCTTCTTTTAACAGACTCAAACAATGCCAACAAGATGTTAAGCTGTTTTTGTTCTGTGTTTGTACAGCGCCTAGCACAATGTGAACCTGGAACATGACTGAGGATCTCAAGGTGTTACAAATTTGTCTCTTTTGGGACCGGCTCTGTTCAATATCTTCCTCAACGACTTAGATGTTGGCATAGAAAGTACGCTTATTAAGTTTGCGGACGATACCAAACTGGGAGGGACTGCAACTGCTTTGAAGGACAGGGTCAAAATTCAAAATGATCTGGACAAATTGGAGAAATGGTCTGAGGTAAACC
>NC_133786.1:8304966-8513587 GCF_003597395.2 Chelonoidis abingdonii | reverse complement strand
TTAGGAAAAAGTTCCTAACTGTCAGGGTAGTTAAACACTGGAATAAATTGCCTAGGGAGGTTGTGGAATCTCCATCTCTGGAGATATTTAAGGGTAGGTTAGATAAATGTCTATCAGGGATGGTCTAGACAGTATTTGGTCCTGCCATGAGGGCAGGGGACTGGATTCGGTGACCTCTCTAGGTCCCTTCCAGTCCTAGAGTCTATGAAATTAAGAACAATAATAGTTGTGGCCTGGGAGCAAGCTGTAATCTGTCTCCCATCTCTATTCTGTTGTTCGTTAAAGAAACAATGAAAAGTCATAAACTTAAATGGGTTCCATTGATTTATGGACAATTAGTTTAGTCTCGGAGAGCTTGTGACATTAGAGACCAGCCAAATGCCACTCCTGGCTTTATGATGTTTCCAAGTTTCCTCAATGCAATTATTTCTCTGTCCCCGCACTGTCCATCCATTATTCTCTATAATAATGTGCTTTCTGAAACTCCTTTCCACAGCAGGCGGGCAGAAACTGCATTATTATTGATATCATGTCACATTGGTAGTAAAATGACTTATGGAAAATGGACTGTGAATGGAGACGGTTTCCACTGAAACACATTCTGAACCTTCTGCATTATTAAGCAATAAATAAGTAAAGTGAGCTAATAGGCAAAGGTGCCATGCAAAGACGTTCTACCTTGGAATTGCTGGTGACTTGAGCACTACTCTTTTGTGCTTGGCTGTGAGAATGTATCTGCAGGACCGAACAGCCTGGCATCCTGTTGTAATGAACCGGTTCGGGCGTGGGCATGCACCACTCCCCTCTGCTGGACTGAATCAGAATTTCACCACTGTATGTCTCAAACCCAACGCCAGATTAAGGTCCATCCCAATTTGGACACACACATCCCCTGTGGCTCCACCCTCCATGGCCTGACACCTGTTCTGTTGCCCCGCCCACACATGGAGCAGTAATGTTGGAGGCATCCAAAGCAGCGTAAGGCCTCATTTCAGCGAGGGCTCCCACTGGAGAAGTGGCAGCAGCCTGAAAAGACCTTCAGTGTTTACTCCAGCAGCCAGGGTGTATCCACTTGTTTGAGATGAGGAGTTAGGGCATCTGCATTCTTTTTCTCCAGCCATATAGAGTCTCCTGCTGGGGTGGGGTTGGTGGGCCCTGCCAGAGCAGCATATCTTGGCGTTAATACCCTTGAAATGCATAAGATAACTCACACCATTCAGAACGATGGTTTCAGGCTGTTTGCAGACTCAGGCAGATGTCCATGCATTGCTTATGCTCAGATTGCATTGCCAAACTTTTCATCACAACCATGTGGGCTAAAGACTCTCTCTAAAAAAAAAAAAAAAATGAGGGTTGAGATTCTGCCTACATCACATGATCCCAGAAGCCAGGTCCTTGAGGATGGGTTTATAGTGTCCATGACTTAATCCAGCGCTACATAAACCTTAAACTACTATCAACAAACAAAGATTCTCCCTCTGTTCAAGCAATAGCAGTTTGTGCTTTAGAAGCATGTGGGTCCGAGTTTTAACCTCTTGCTCTCTCCAGGGGCTATGGTATTGAGCAGATGAAAAAGAGTGACATCCTAAGTAGCCATGAATTTATTAAAAATATGGATTTTTACAGTGTATACTGGACAAGACTTTCAAAAGGGAAAGTCAATGGCAGTCTGGCTCCTAACTCACACAGGTACTTTTGAAAAATCTCATTGGTTATTAATTTCATATTGCGATTATTAAAATGCCAGAGGCCACATGGTATTATTGGGAATCACCAGATGGTGCTAATACAGCTAGTTTTACAAGTTCTGTTGAACTGATTGGGCAGGCAGTGCGATCCTGGAGGACTGTTTATTGTTAACTGCAGGGCAGTTCCTAAAGCTGTGCATCTGCAAATACAGCTGGGTCTCCCTGTCTGACTCTCTCTCTCTGATGGAATTATTCTTGGACATAGAGGGTGTAATTTGTCATTTTGGTTTTTCTTTCAATGGGACTTAGGTTCCTAAATCTCTTAAACTCTTTTTAAGTTTACTGAGAGCTGCTGCATACTCACACAAGCAAATTGGATGTTGCATAGCAGACAAACTGCAGATGAGGGAAGTAATTTTGTTGGCCAACAATAGTTCCAACCCTTGAGGATGCATCTTTATGATCAGAAGTATGTTGCCATCCTATCTCTTCTCAATATACTCAAGATCAGCATTTTTATGGTTAAAAAGAAGAAGAAAATATTTGCAATTTAGGGGGGAAAAACAATTAAAAAACAGGAAGGAAATACTCAAAACTTATTTGGAAGCTGTCTAATAGGGTGAAAAGAATCGAAATTCCCAGGCTCCAAACCACTCTTTATCTTTAAGCTTATGCAGTATTGGTAGCCAGCTGACATATTTAATCAGGGATCACATTTAATCATTGATCCAGAACCAAGACTTGGAAATGTTTACTGGTCCAGAAAGCATTTGTATAGTTCCACCAACTAAGCGCCTTTGCAACAGTCTTTTACATTTGATTGTAGCCACTGATAGCTCATGAGCTGCTAGATAAAGATTGATGCTTTATACATTTGAAAGCTGAAACTCCAAGCATAGTATATAGCCTTGGATTCTAGCTTTAATGGTTTTCATAATTGCAACCACAGTAATAGCATGCTGCAACTGGAGCTGCAAAATTTTGGACCTGGATTGCAAACAGCCCAAGGTTCAAGGGGCTTGAATCCAGGGGGCTGGCTTGGCCTGTTGTAAAGATAGTAATCCGATCCAGTTTGTCCCCTGTTTATATTACAGTAATGGCTAGAGACTTCACTTAAGTTCAGGATCTTGTTATGCTAGGTGATGTACACGCACATTGTAAGAGACCATCTCTGCCTTCAAAGACCTTACAATCTAAATCAATAAGGCAGGAAATATTATCCCCGTTGTACAGATGAGCAATGAAGGAGGCACAAAGGAGTGACAAAAAGTATTTGTAAGAGCCAGGAATGAACCCAGTTCTACCAAATTCTAGTCCAGTGCCTTAACCAGACCATTCTTCCTTCTGCTGAGTCTGGATCTCAGATATGCACACGATTCCAGCCGAACTGAAGTAGCAGGTTAAAAACAAAGATCAAAGGCAGGAGTAAGGGATTTTAAGGATGGGCCAGAAATAAAATGTTTTTTTTCCCCGTTTCTGGAGAGATCAGAACTTAGAGCCAATCAGGCCTGCCTTGCTCTCTGAATCTACGAATGACTTTCTTCTCTAGTTTATGAATGGGTCTATCGAGGCCTGTTAGTACCCTGGATCAGTTACATCCCTGGTTTAAGTGAAGTGTCTTCACCTCATTCCGGAACTAGCAGTGGGCTTGACTGTCTTTGAACTTTGCTGAAGTTTGAAATCTGAACCCAGATCAAGATGTGAACGTCACCAACAGCCCTTGAACCAAAGCAAACCCTAAGAGACTAATTCTCAAATGTGATAAGCACCTACATTCAACCTCTGCTGGCACCCTGCGCAGCCCCCGCAGATCGCTCTTCTGTGCCTTGGTTGGGTCCATCTCCTGTCAAAACAGATTGGCTGATGTCATTTCCATGGGTGATCCCTATGCCCTGATTTTTGGTGAAAGCTGGGCTTTCTTTCTATTAAGTTCATGGTATACATGCGGAGAAGTTCTGCAAGGCTGCAATATAACACTACTTAATGTCTTAGAACCCTAACACACAAGGATCCAAAACAGGAAGCAGCCTGCTTTGTCTTGCTCTAAGGAAGAGAGGTCCAATACTCCCCATCTCACTCTAGGCTCGCTTTTTGCAAACTGGCTCAGCTCACATCCCTTCCCTACACAGAGTCTCCTAGCTTGCAAGCAGGGCCGGAAAACCTCTTACAAATTAAAGTGGCAGCTTGTAATTTTCCAAACACAGCTGTTTCCACCATTTCCAATGAAGACACCCGTAAGATCAGAGGATGCTTTCTGAAGTAAAGCTCATATTTTAGTGTTCAGAATGGCCTCATGTTCTAACTAACTCCAGGTTGCGGCAGTGACGTTTATTCAGACCCGCAAATAAGAGATTGTTCAGACAGCAAGATTGCAAATTCTTCAGACCGTAATGACATGTACAAACATGCCTGGAGCAATTTATTAAAGCTGAGAGGGCCCATACATGGGGTATGCAAAACCAAATGTAGCAAAGAGATTTACTCAAGTGTGACATCGGTGATCTGCATGGAATATCAAGCAGCAGACAAGGAAGTGCTAATACAATGCTTTTCTAGTAGAGATGGGCTGGAGAGGCAAAGTTCCATTCCTGTTCAGAATTCCTTCCCCCTGACCTTTGCAGCAAAGCAATCCTAGAGATGTTAATTTTTACTCTTCTTGCAGATGATTTCCATTGGATAACACTGAGTTCCTGCACAACATGAGAATATCAGACTTCAGCACTACACCAGTTGAAAAGATGGGAAGGCCACATGTTGACATTCTCCATGGGCTGGTAATACTAGGTTTTCATAGATTCAGTGATTTTAAGGCCAGACCAAAACATTATGATAATTGACCCTGCATAACCCTGGTGATAGTGACTCTTGAAGTGGAAAAATTTATTCTTCTTTCTATCAAACCCAATAGCTTGTGGTTGAACTAGAACATACGTTTTAGACAAATATCCAATCTTGATTTAAAGACAATGACTTTGCCACCTCCCTTGGTCGTCAGACCCTAGCATGATTTGGATCTCAGTTCCATTATATCTGAGCCACCAAAGTTTGGGAGAGACATTGAATATAACAGTCTGAATATGGACCACCTATCGCTGACACCTCCACTTAAGAAGTAGCCTCTGCTGTGCAAGAACTTTATGGTTATGGACACTATGGCTGGTTGAATGAAATACACAGGCACCTGTAGAGAAGACAGAATTAGAACCCTGGTCTTTCACCTTCAAATGCCTGTGCCTCTGCTGCATGAGTTAAAGGAGAGCTCCTATAGTGACTAGGATGGAATTTTCTCACTGGAAATTAGAAGGGAAGGTCAGTCACCCATGGACATAGGTGTACAAAGAAACAGGCATGGATGTCATAGAATCATAGAATATCAGGGTTGGAAGGGACCTCAGGAGGTCATTTAGTCCGACCCCTTGCTCAAAGCATGACCAATCCCCAACTAAATTATCCCATGTCAAGCCAGACCTTAAAAACCTCTAAGGATGGAGATTCCACTACCTGCCTAGGTAACCCATACCAGTGCTTCACCACTCTCCTAGTGAAAAAGTTTTTTCCTAATATCCCACCTACACCTCCCACACTGCAACTTTAGACCATTACTCCTTGTTCTGTCATCTGCTACCACTGAGAACAATCTAGCTCGATCCTCTTTGGAACCCCTTCAGGTTGAAAGCAGCTATCAAATCCCCTCTCACTCTTCTCTTCTGCAGACCAAACAAATCCAGTTCCCTCAGCCTCTCCTCATAAGTCACGTGTTCCAGCCCCCTTATTCACACATAAGGAAAGAAATGCAACATCTAGGTAGATACCTAGGTATACCGGAGCCTCTTGGCACAGCCAGCACCATGCACCTTTCCCAGCCATAGCCTTTCTGTCCACAGAACAGAACAAATACCAGGCTGAGTCATTCAGAGGCAAAGTAGCTGTGTTCCACCTCCACAATCTCCAGCATGGGTGAAGTCACTGGGAAATCCCGCCATCTACATGCCCGCAGAAGGCGGGGAATGCCCCCCGTGCCTGCTGTGATGGTGGAGTGAGAGCCAAAGCATCCTGCTTGGAGAGGGAAATGTAAATAAATAAATAAATCCAATCCAATCTCCATTTGGAGGCACTAAATCCCCACTCCTTTCCAGATGGCTGGGAGATTTCTCCCAGGTGGTAAATATATTATTAAGAAGTCATTTCACCGTGAAATTGACTATTCAAAACACAGACAGAAGTTAATATATTAGGACAACCTGTCTGAAAACTCGCATTAGAGGGAATTTATTTTTGTTTAATATCAGACCTGATATTATACGCATCACCTTCCTCAAGCTCATGTCCCTCAAGCTGTCCCCGGCTGGAACATGTGTTCCAATGTCAGACAGCCTGCGACGGTGAGACACAGGCCCCTGTGTCAGGCCAGCCTGCATCTCTGTCACAGGGTCGGACAAGGCTGCTTCTGAAGGGTCAGTTCTCCCAGCCTGTGTCTTGCTGAGACAGGGTACTCCTGAAGCACCTCACAGTCTTTAATGCACTTATTTGCACAACACTCCTGAGATGTCCTATTATTTAAAGAGGGGGAATTGAGAGAAAGAGAAACTAAATAACTTATGCAAGGTCATGCAGGAAGCCTGCAGTAGATCAAGAAATGGAGCTCAGATCTTGCATGTCGGTGGTTAGTACCCTAACCACTGAAGCATCCTTCCTCTCCTATGGCATAGTAATTTCCTACATAGCTAGTCCCATTGATGCCACTAGCACTGTTCGAGGAGTAAGTATAGCAGAATTTGGTCCATAATATACAGCCTTATTGTGGTGCAAGGTAATATCTATGGTTCTGAAGCTAGAAGCAGCTGAGAAGAGGCAGAGACATGGGAATCCCATCTCACTGAGCATTAGGAGAAGGACCAAGTAGGTTCCAGGGGAAATGGGTAAAAGCTGCCCTTGCCTGTGAGAATGCATCTCCAGAACACAAGGGAGAGGGCCAGCTGCGGGCAGACATGGCTAGCTTTCCTCTGCCTGTTGATGAGAGGCTCCTGCTAGGGAACAAATCAATGTGGTGGCACTGAGATGGGCTGGCTAATGGGGAGCTGGGTTCCTCCAAGCTTTAGGGCTATGATCACACATTCTTCGGGCTCACCCCCGGTAGGAGCATGGCACAATCCTTACTGCTGACTTCTAGATAATGGGGTGTCTTTTTCATACCATAGGCAGTTATTCCTAGGCCAGCCCTTGCCTGCCTGACTTCAGCACTGCTAACAGTGGCTTCTATGAATATGTCAGCACACTGTTAAATGCCAGGGGTTGGCCCGGGTCAGCTGACTTGGATTCGCGGGGCTTAGGCTGTGGGGCTGTAAAATTGCAGTGTAGACATTTGGGCTTTGGCTGGAGCCCAGTCTCTGGGTCCTTCCACCCCACAAGCAGTTTTCCCCAGAAGTCTCCTTAGCCAAGTCACTTAGCAGATCAGAAGCTTACAACAAGGT
This sequence comes from Chelonoidis abingdonii, assembly GCF_003597395.2. Classification (NCBI taxonomy): domain Eukaryota; kingdom Metazoa; phylum Chordata; order Testudines; family Testudinidae; genus Chelonoidis; species Chelonoidis abingdonii. The sequence continues at coordinate 8,506,428 of NC_133786.1, read as the reverse complement.
CTGTGGCACCTCAGTGAGAATAGCTAGGTACGAGCTGTACCAGAAGGTGGACTGATGGCGAGGTCTGTCCTGAGCTTCTCAGCACACGTCTTACTCCATGTCATTTTCTCATGATGGTCCCGCTTCAGCAAACCACCTAAAATCACTACACCTAACTTTAAGCATGCAAATAGTCCCTTGGATGATCGATGGCACAGCTCACCTGTTTAAAACATATTCTTAAATGTTCTTCTGATTTGGGGTTTAAACTTCAGTTGTGAAGAAGATCTTGAACCAAAACCCCAGTCAGGACCTCAAATCTCTCTTCAATAACATTAGATTATATTAGACAGGCAGTACGTACACAGACACCCATGTTAACAAGCCGATTTTAAGCTACCTAATCACAAGTCAAACTGAAATGTGAGTAAGGGTAGCACAGAGGAGCTCTACATCTGCAGAGATCCTTCCAGCATGGCAGATTCATCATGGATAGTACAGATGGGTTGAATGAAATTTGGATCGGAACATTCCCAAATTTTGGCAAAATCTGCATCAAGCTCCACATGTTACAGCTGGAACATGTCTATATGATTAATCAAACCATAATCCTGGTTCTGAATCCTTTCAGACATTGGGGAAGTTTGTTGATGGATCCAAACTTCAGAGCTGGAACCCATGGTTATAAAATTCATTGAGTCACTATCATACAGTAACATACAAAATCATGAGATTATGGCTAAGTAGTGTGTCTGCTGAAGCATTTCCTATTTCAATAAATTGTTAGGTTTTAGGTAATTATTTACATAAATGAAGAATTTCCTGGAAAACCTCATATATATTTTTACTACTGCTTCAAAATAATTTATGAAACAAGTAACAAATTAGCCCCAGAAGGCAGACAAATACTTCACTTGATGAAATAAACAACACATCCCTTGCCATTAAAGAGTTTGGTCTTTTCCTTATTGTAACAGGGGATCTGGGCAAAATCTACACAAGGAGCCTGTGGCAGAACCAGGAATCAAACCCAGAGCTCGTGAAGCCCAGGCTGGTGCCTCATCTAAAAGGCCAATCTTTCTAGAAGTACATGTACCTGCCCCTCTACTTCTCCTTTGTTTGGCTGTTTCTGCTCGCTTGTGCCACACGGTCTTTCTGTTTTCCCCTCTCTTCTTCTCCTAGGTCATAGCTTCTTTTTCCTCCTTCCCTTTGCTTTTCTTCCTTCACCACCACTTGTTTTCTTTCTGCATCTTTTCCTTCCTGCTCACTTTCTCTCCTCTTCCATCTCTTCACTACTCTCTCTTTCCTTCCTGCTTCATTTCTCTTCCCTTCCTCCCTTATTCCTTCCTTCTTTCTTCCCCTCCCTGCCTAGGCTAGAGCATGGCTCTCATGAATGAATGATTACTAGAAGGAATAGAATTGTTTAAAAAAAATATTTCAGTGCATCAATGTGTACAATGTACAATAATAAAGCAGAACTGCACTAAATGAATTATGGTAAAAAAGAAACAAATTACCGACATGTCAAATACTATTAGCGCTCAAATCTGTAGAAAGAATAGGAACGAGTGTCTAGGGAAAGCGTCTTTTTATTATTTTTTTCTGCTCCTTTTGTAGAGCAAATACCAGCCACTCGTAACCAGCTGGTTTCAGTGTCTTGAATGAATAACCGATAAAAAAAGAAAAGCAAGCAGCTTTCCCCAGAATCATTTTTTTTAACGCTGTCAGGGTATCAAGGTAATGTGTTACTTTTTGTGTGGACTTCAGACGTGTTCCTATGCGCGAGTGAAAGTTTCATTGCCTTTGGCTGGATTAATGATCGCTTATTCTGCAGGGGAAGGGAGATGGAAGAGAATGAAAACTAGGAGGATTGAGAAAGAGAAATCCTGTCCAGAAATTGATTTGCTACTCTGTGAGGGTTGGTTTAACAGGAGCTCATCCCAGGGGACTGGGCATCTCCATTTCAGCCTTGACTAGACTGCAACTTTTAATTGAGTTTATAATACTATGGGCAGCCATAGCTGAAGTGTGTCTGTGCACATATCATGGTTAATACTTTGTAGCTGAGGCAGTTGGGTTACAGCTGGCCAGAAAATAGATACATTTCCTCCTTCCTGCCCCCAGGGGAAATTCTCATTGAAAAGCCAAACCAACCCCACCCAACATTTTCAGTTTCCTATCCATGAAAAAGGGAAAACATTATTGTCAAAAGCAGACCAAGTTTTGGTTTTCTGCCCCCGGAAATGTTATTTTTAGGGGGTTGATTTTTCTGATCAAAGATCAACATTTTGGAGAAAAGAAAACGTTTTGCACAAAATAAATAAATAATGCAAAATAGTTTGATCCAAAACACAGTTTTCTGTTGGCAGGGAAGGGAAATGTTATGGAAAGCTTATATCCAGTCCTACTAGCCATGCTTCATCCTTGCCAGCTGCCTAGGCTGGGACAATGTTTTCTTCTGGCAGAGGCACTTTGGGATAGCCACCCAGATTGCCCTAAAATACCCTGAAAAATGTATTTAGGCAGTGCGTGTGCACAAACATACATGCCGCTCTGTTGTGAAGGAAGTGGCTGTGTGGATATATGCTTTCGCCGTTCAGTGAAGAGTCTCACAAAGTGGGTAAAAATACACAGAGGTACCTGTAGTGTAGATAGAGAGGGCCTTACTGGCAGGGCCTGTATACAAATGTGTAATAATTAATGGTGATGCGCCCATGCTCTTAAGTCCAAATCCAGATTCCAAACTTCTCCAGGCTCAGGGCTGTTTGCATCTTGGCACAGTCTATTATACAGACAGGGACTGGCTGACCAGCTCAGATCCACAGCTGCATCCTCACTCACCCTTGTCCTTTCACCCCATCATATCCCAATCCTCCAATGCTTCCTCTATCCTGCTGGCTCCTGAGCTTCATCCTTTTCTTCTGCTTCCCCCTTCCAACTCTTCCTCCCTCCCTTAGTTTTCCCACCCTTCTCTCTACTCTGGTCCACTGAGCTTTGCTGCTTCCTTAACGCTCCACGGTTTTCTGCTCTAGAGCTCCTCCTCCTCCACCTCCTCATACTTCCATCTGCTCCCTTCCCTCTTTCCAGTGATACATCACCCAGTTCATGTAACTCAGAGTCACAGGACTGGAAGGGACCTCAAGAGGTCATCTAGTCTAGTCTCCTGCACTCATGGCAGGACTAAGAATTATCTAGACATAGCCAGTGCTATGTAAACTAGAAACCCATGAGTAGTCACTGGGAGGTTATCTACAGAGGTTTTCCTCCTCCACAACATTCAGTAACAAACGTGTGTGTCCTTGAACAAATGTTTGTGGAGTGTCTAGATTAGCATACGCAAAAATATGAGTCAAGTTGAAGGATGTGGAAAAACTGGAATGAGTCCAGCAGAGGGCGACAAAAATTATTGGGGGGCTGGAGCACATGACCTATGAGGAGAGGCTGAGAGAACTGGGATTGTTTAGTCTGCAGAAGAGAAGAATGAGGGGGGATTTGATAGCTGCTTTCAACTACCTGAAAGGGGGTTCCAAAGAGGATGGATCTAGACTATCCTCAGTGGTGGCGGATGACAGAACAAGGAGTAATGGTCTCAAGTTGCAGTGGGGGAGGTATAGGTTGGATATTAGGAAACACTATTTCACTAGGAGAGTGGTGAAGCACTGGAATGGGTTCCCTAGGGAGGTGGTGGAATCTCCATCCTTAGAGGTTTTTAAGGTCAGGCTTGACAAAGCCCTGGCTGGAATGATTTAGTTGGCATTGGTCCTGCTTTGAGCAGGGGGTTGGACTAGATGGCCTCCTGAGGTCCCTTCCAACCCTGATAGTCTATGTTCTATGATCTTTGGCAATCAGTTAACTTGAGTTAGACCAGGAGTTAAATCTGTACTTGAGACATAACCCTGATGATCAGTGCTACTACCCTAATAGTAAATTCACAGGATTGCAACTCTAGGTTATCAGCTCTCAAAGCAAGGACTTGTCCTGCAAATCACCTAGCAAATTTCTGTGCCATATAATTTATAATAATAGATCTGAACTCTTCAAAAGGTCTTTTTTACTCACAGGGGAACTGGGTGAAGTTATTCAGATGGATCATTTATCTGATTAAAACTGCGGCATCTGTCAACGTGAAACTGTTGTTCTGGCCATACAGAAAATGGTTGGAGGAGAAAGTGGTGATGCTGCTATTGCTACCGCTGCTTCCTTTACCCCTTTTATAACCTTTAACCCAGTGCTAAGAGAACTCACTTGGGATTCCCAGGTTTGAATCCCCATTCTGGAACAGACCCAAAACTGACTTTTTGGATTCACCAACAATTCCAAAACATTTCAGATTATATTTGACTAGACCTGATTTGTTTGTTTCCCTTCTATTTCTTGGAACTGCCACTGAACTTTAAAAAGAGTCTTTTGCCCAGGTCTAATTTCAATAATTTTATATATATGCTACAATGAACTCAAAATTAGAAATGAACAGGCATTTTGGGCTGCTTTTATCATTTAGAAAGTGTTGAAACAAAACATTTCAATAATTTTGAAATTTTCCCAAATATATATTATATTTTTCAGTCAAGAAATTTGTTGAAACCGACCTTTTCCCATGAAGAGCTTCAGTTCAGACAAAACGGCATTTTCTAAGAGAAAGTTTTGTCGAAACATTCCTGACCAGCTCTAGTACAGAGCATTTGACAATCTGGCCCCCAGGTCACACTGAGGAGTGCCCAGCTTACGCTAAGGGCTGCAGAGAGCAGGAAGCTATTGACAGCAAGCTGGGAATCCCAGGGATAGTTGACCAATGATCATGTTCTGTAACAGCATCTTTGTGATCTGGCTGTGCTCCCTGTCACTGCTGCACTCCTGGCCCTGGGGTCTGAAGGCTCAAAGGGAGCACAGCAGGCCAGAGAATCCACCCCGGATGTCTCTTTGGCAATGCTTTAACTCCCCATTTTACAGAAAGCACCTTCCTTTCCCCTAATCTTGACAACTCTTTGGTCTTTCGCTATGTGTTTGTACAGCACCTAGCACAATGGGCCTAGATCTCTGTTCAGGCCTCTAGGTTCTACCACTACACAAATGATATAACAGCACCACCACACACTGTATTAGACAAAGAAATACACACAGCCAGGTGACGCAAAGAGACAGCCAGTAGCAGACAAATGGGGAGAAGGGAACGAAAAGGGTAAGAGAAGAGATTTGTTAATCCAGCCTGTTGTGCTTGAAAGGATCCACTTTGCTCCCAAGCAGCCGCTTATGTTATTATTTCTTCCAGAGGGCTTCAAGCTGCCTGCAATTCCCTGTTAGTTAATAGGAAAAGTGAGAGATGCAACAATTGCTTTTGCTTGATTGCCTTGTAAAGGCTTTGTCACTCAGCGCTGGAACAAAGGGGGGCTAATAACACCCTGTGCCACAAAGGCAAGTGCCAAGGAAGAGACAGAAATCAATTATCTGGGTGAAATTCAAAGGGAGACAGAGCGATGCACACATACGCATCAGCAAACAGCACGCATAATCCCATTAACAGAGACGCTATCTCCCTTGTGGGAGCACCGAGCCAGGGAGGAAAATGATAATTAAAATAAACAAACAAAAAAACCCGAACCTTGAGTTCATGGCCAAAGGACAGCAATGCAACTGGGATTTCACTGGTACATGACAAACTGTTGGAGGAACCAGCACAAAGGGAAACCAATAGCAGGAAGCATTTCCTAATGGAAAGGTCTATACTACAACTGGATTTCTCAAAATGAGTGCCATGCACGCTGGTGGTCTGTAAAGAGCTGGCTGGTTGCATGTCTCTAAGCTGCATTTAAAGACAGTTAATACACAAACGACTCTACCGTCTTAGCAATTGCTCAGTTTGCCACAGGGTTGGGGACTTGCTGCACGAGGACAAATACATCTAGTGTTATTGAAAACAGGAAGGGATGGGTTCATGAGACAATCTCTGTGTTAAGGCTTAGTGTCCTGTAGAGCTGGTCAGGACATTTTCAATGAAACATTTTTACCATTGGGGAAAAAAAATGTTGATCTGTTGATGCCAAAACTATTAGTGAGAAAGTGTCGATTTTGATGAATTTGCTGTTTCAAAATCATTTTGAATAATAAAGTTTCAAAATTGCTTAAACATCCCACTTCAACATTTTCAAAACCAAACCAATTAAAAGTGACTTGCCATTTTGAAATTTAAATTTATAATAAAAAAAGTCTTTGCCAAAGGTCAAAAATCAATCAATTTTGATAGACCCACTATGATTTTTTTCTTCAGATTTTTGGCGTGCAACAATTTTGGAGGTTGACTTCTTTGTCCCAGTTTGTGATGGGACAAGAATGTCCAAGTTGTGAAGATCCTTGTGGGATGGGGAAAACATTTCCTGTCCAGCTCTAGTCGATATGATTAAATGGTTTTTGGTAGCCTGGTATGGTGAAAAGGACCACGTCTAGAACAAAGCTCTAGGGTGAATGTGCTTTCATGATGAACGGTTGTTCCCAACACTGCTGGGACTGACCATTATGCATCTTGCAATCCCTGATGATAGAGATATGACATTTGAGGCCAAAAACATGTGGATAGCACCCTACTGAATGGACCATAATTGCAAAACATGCAGGGAAATGGTCTAGATCAGTGGTCCCCTATGCAGTGGCTGTGAGCACAATGGCGCCTGCCAGGGCATCTATGCGCGCCCGCGTACTAGCCAGCAGACAAGCATCCACTGAAATGCCTCCGAAAAGCGGCGTCATCAAGAGGTGTGGCCATCAAAATGCTGCCGAAAAGCAGCATCACCAACAGGTGCCACCTCCGATATGCCACTGATTTTTGGCAGCATTTTGGCAGCGACGCTTCTTGATGATGCTACTTCAGCGGCATTTCGGCGGTGATGTCTCTTGACATTGCTGCTTCTCAGTGGCATTTTGGCGGATGCTTGTCTGCTGGCCACCGTCGTCCAGCACCCGCCACCCGGAAAAGGTTGGAGACCACTGGTCTAGATGCTCTAAAAGGAGGCTGTCTTCTGTTACATCAAGAAGAGAAGGAGGAAGATTTCTAGAATGATACTGGTGTCCTTGCTGCTTTGTAGACAAATGTAAACACGCTCCATATACAATACAGAACAAAGCTGTCTATCAGTGCAAACTGGTGCCGCTTCATTGACTGAAACCAGCAGAAAATGTATCCTTACAAATTCATTAAATAAATACATCAGTATTGGTTGTCAACTCACTGGGATGGCCATGGGGCAAAGCTCATTGCCATAAGTGGTGAGTGGTTGAGAGTCCCATAATAACTTTAGTATCTGCTCCAAATTGGCCTACTGCCTATGCTGCAATAGCTTGTGTATGTTAAATAACCCAGGCTGACGGAAGTTAAAGAAAGGCACATTTAAATGAGGAATAAGACACACATTTTTAACAGCGAGGGTGATGAACCATTGAAACAAACTATCATGAAAAGAGATGGATTCTCTACCTCTTGATGTCTCCAAAACAAGCTCAGATGCTTTTCTGGAAGATGGGATTTAGTCAACCATAAAAGTTACTGGTTTTAGTAAAGGAGAATCTGGAAGAAATTCTACAGCTTGTATTTTGCAGGATTTGGGAGGTCGAATCAGATAATCCAATAGTCCCATCTGGCCTTACAATCTATGAGTAAATCCCCATTAGAAACTGTTCTGCTAAGATGTAAAATTTATGTCACAGAATCAAGATACAGAGCCTCCAATGTCTAACGTGCCCAAATAAGTGACCCGACTTTCAGAGGCACTGAGTAGCGAGTACTCACAACCAATGGGAGCTTTAGTTGCTTGGCACTTGTGAAAATCAGGCCAAGTATTAATGCACCCACATGTGTGTTTAGGTGACTGTGCTCAGGCCTTCAGATTTGAAAATGGGGGTGCACAGTTCTGCAAAACATAGGTGCACAATTCTGTATGATAGGTTTGGTGGGCTGATGTTGCTATAAATATATAGTTTTCTCTCTAGTGGTGCAATTAGGCCAAAAGTATTTTTGACCCAATTAGCGAGAGTCACTAGGAATGAATGGAGCCCACGCGGGTGGCTAAGCACACAGTTTATCTGGCACTTCCCGGATGGAGGTCAGGGAAGTCCAATGTATATTGCAGATACTGGTCTCCTTTTCATGGCGTGTCTAATACTGGCATCCCTAATCCAAGCAAAGAGCTAAGTGAGTCAGTTACTACTAACAGACGTATTGGAGCATAAGCTTTCATGGGTGAATATCCACTTTGTCAGATGCATGTTCCCTTTAATTTTTTTCCTCAGATTAATGAACTGCTAAACAAGCAGACACTTTCTTCCCATGCTGGGGCCAGATTTTGCAGATCCTTACAGGATTGTTTGATTTTACAAGATTGCAGCCCTTTGGCTCCCCCACTGACTCCCCTGTGAGATAGGGCAACGCCATTATCCCCCTTTTACAGATAGGGCACCAAGGCACAGACAGGCTAAGGGCTGGTCTACACTATGGGGGAAAATCGATCTTAAATACGCAACTTCAGCTACGTGAATAACGTAGCTGAAGTTGAAGTATCTAAGATCGAATTACTCACCGTCCTCACGGCGCAGGATCGATGTCCGCAGCTTCCCCTGTCGATTCCACAATTCCATTCAGGTTGGTGGAGTTCCGGAATCTATATAAACGCGTTCGGGGATTGATATATCGCTTCTAGATGAGACGTGATACATCGATCCCTGAGCAATCGATTGCTACTCGCCGATACGGCGGGTAGTGAAGACGTAGCCTTAGTGTATGGCCTCTCGTCATTTCACATCTTAATTACTAGAACATCCTTCTCTCTGGTGTTGACAAATGCAATCTTGCCCTGCTCTCATCCATTCAGGCTGCTGCAGCAGAGATCCATCTCCTGGCCCGTCATTTTGGCCACATTACGCCTCTCTTTGAATCTCTCTGCTGGCTCCCCTTTCTCCACTGCATCAGACATGAATGGATTGTCTTCACTGTCAAGGCCCTGCACAGCTCAACCCCCAACAGTTATCACCTCGCTTTCATGTTCCCACCACCGATGTCAGTTCCCACCACCAATGGGGATGTCAGCCTCCATCGCCCATTTGTTCAATTTTAAAACACCCCCCTGCAACTCTCTCCTCAAAACTCTTTTTCAGGATGCCTACAATAAACTTGACATCGGCGAGACTGCTGGCGTGTTGAGATGCCCATCGTACAAACCACTATCGTCTACTTTTTTCCCTTGTGTTCCCCCAACTGTCTGTCTCCAGCTGTTTTCTCTTGTTTTACACTTAAGATTGTAACTTTTGGGGGCAGATAGCATCTTTTTGTTGCATTTGTACAGCGCCTGACACAACAGAATGCTGCTCCCCGACTGGGTTTCCTAAGTGCTATGGTAATATAAATATTAATATTGAGACACTTCAATCCCTTAGCTTTCAAACCCGTCAGGGCAGGGACACATTTTCACGCGTACAGCGCCAAGCACAGAAATCCTGACTGGAACGTCCGAGAACTACCATAATCCAATTTTAAATAGGACTAATAACATGGGTTTCTGGCGCCTTCCTCTGAAGCAACGGATACTGACTGCTTTGGACATGAGATACCACACTAATCCTGTGTTCTCGGGGCCTGATTCAAAGCTCATTGAAAACAGCAGAAAAAGACTCCCAATTACTTCAGTGGATTTTGGATCAGAACGAACATGATGAGCATCTGAACTTGACAAAAGCGCCACATCTTTCTTGATTCCCCTTATCACTAGGCCCATCCAATCCAATCCAACCCAACCCACCTCATCATGGGCTCTTGCTTGGACACAGACCTAGTCTATAATTGATACCTCTTCACCAGCTAACATAGAACGGCACATCAATCCAAAATGTCAGAGCTGGATAGCTTAAGTTCAGTCCTTTAATTGTAGGAAAGGCTGGTCTGAGTAAATTCCTGGAAGCATAGTTCTCTTCCATACTGGTCATCTGTCCTGAGCGCATTTGAGAGCAGGAGACGGGGAGAGAGAATGAATGAATCCGCAAGTTCAGACAGCATGCTGGAATCCTTGACACATCACCATGAAGAAGGCAAGATTAAAATACAGTCACTTAATCCCCTCCAAAGCCTCTTAAGCGTTTATATCAGGGTCAGCTCAGTCGGTGCTTAGTCAACCTGCCTCTGAAAAATATCCCAATTTAGACCCTCCCGCTTACTGTCAAGTTGGCTGCAATGAGGCACAGGATGAAAGACGGTGGAGGGCAGGAGGAGGGGGTGGGATGGTATAAGCAGTGTAAGTCATGCTCATTAGGTAGCAGAAGCCTTTTTAGCCTCCTCTCTGCTCCCATCCCTCCCCAGAATTCTCTTGTGGCCTATTCTGAGTAAGATTTTTCTCCTCAATTCTCTGACCTCACAGAATTTCCTTGTAAGATAACTGGTCAGATTCCTCCCAGGAGTAAGTCCACTGGCTTCAGTGCAGTCACAGCAGGGAAAAATATATCCCAGAGAGCTGTCAGGCAGTTTGTGCAGGGCAGGGAGGCTGTTAGCTGAGGAGGAGGGAAAATAAGTTAACCCCTTACAGAAAAGTCCTAGAGAAATCTTCGGTTTCATCCCTACTTTCCGACCATGCTACAGACAGAATTCCCTGTTGCGACTCCAGCTATGGAATTCTATTGGGGGCAGGGGAGGGAAGTGTTCAAACCCCCCCCATTCTTTAGACCAGATTCTCCACTCCACTGGGTCCCCTTTATACTACTTGAGTGGCAAAATGTGGACTGAAAGCAGCCAGAAATGCTCAGTGGAGAATTTCTCCCACTAACAGAGCCTGCTCCTCTACCAGCCCCCCACCCCACCCACACTGTAAGGGGAGAAAAGGGATACATCCAGGTTAGGGCGCATGATGGAGCAGAGATCTGCTGAGTCTGATCCTCTCCTGGAGAGAAATTGCTGGGACCAGGTGACACAGGATCCAGTCATTGCAATTGGCTCACTGTAGCACCACCCTCCTTTGCACCTGGGTGGAGCACTCTAGGGCGATTTCTCTAGAATCCTGTTGGTTTCATCGCAGTTTATTTTCAAAGGAGGCAGGGCAGGGCATGGCCTTAACAGGGCTATTGCAAGACACATGGAGAAAAGCGGGACTGAGGGTGGGGATTGCACTTAAATTCATTTAAAAAGTGGCAGTTCCCAAGTCTACCTTTTTTGACCAACGTTTGGATTTGTTTTGGACCTTCCTCCCCAAGAAGCCTCATGTGAGTTGCAAGGAGAGCAGGCAGCATCATGGGTAATTCCTATCCTTGATCAGCTGCAGGCTCACAGACCTGCCAAGGCAGGGCCTTGCTAGTCTGTAATTAGCTCAGAGTAGCAGGGGAAAGGAAGGTGCCTATGTGGCTAACTTAGGTCTGATCCAATGCTCAGTGAAATCACTGGGATCCTTTCCCGTGAGTGCACTGGGCAGTGGATCAGGGTCTTAGAGCTTCTGTAACACACTCCAGCTGGGCCTCAATGAGAAACTCACGCAGAAGGTACAGCTGGCACGTGAGATGATGCCCCAACTCCTAAGCAGGAGAAGCCATAGAGAACATAGTATATCCGCAGCTGTACAACCTGCATTGCTTTTCCTTTACAAAGCTTTCCATGGGGCTAGGCTCCAGGCCATTCCACGAACTCTCTCTCTTCCTCAGCTATGCGACTCTGGCACACTGCATTATACTGAGCCCATGCCTAGGCCCCAAGGTGCTGGAGGTGGAGCCTTAACAACAGACCCACAGACCTCTAAGGAGGTCAAGAAGAGTCTTGCTCTTGCCATCTTTGGTCCACACCTCTCCTCCAGGAATTGGTAGCAGCTTGCATCTTACAGGACTGAGACCTGAAGGAGCTGATTGAATTAAGTGCATGCATTAATCTGTAGGTGTGTGACTGTGACCATCTTGGCTGACAACGCAGAGATTGAACCAGGAACTGCCTGAGCTAAAAGCCTGAGCACCTAGGCTCTATAACAACTCGTTGCCTTTATGGATTGGCATATGGGAGGACCTGTAACACACCAGAGGGCTATATATGCATGTGTATAGCATTACACACATATATATAGGCAAGTGTGAGCATATCCCCACCCCCCACAGCTACACACATACCCCCACACACCCAGAGACACACTGCAAAGCATAAGCTCCCCACAGCATATTTTAATGTTCCAGTACCAGGGTCAGAGAGAATCTTGTTGTATCCTTCTTATCTTCCCTCTGCATACCAGCACTGTCAATGCCATTGGCAATTTTACATGTAAATGAGCCCATCCATCACTCCCTACTCTGCAGCACCTCACTTCCAAGCCTGCGTAAAGTTACACCATTAAATCTCCCAGCTTTACAATATACATCATGACATATTTGACATCAATCAGCTGTGTCAGTCCACTCTCCGCAAACCATAAACTTGCTCTGCGTTCCATCACCACGTACAGTGATTAAAACCTTCCCAGGCTAGTTTCTTGATTACAGGGATGAATGAACATTCAGGCCTTCCAATTCCCTGTTCAGCCATCCTCTCCCGATCATCCCCACCCCATCTGAACCCCACCCCTATTTATTCACATGCAGTATGCACTCCTCTGGCAAGCTTGCCAATCAGCTGCCTTCTGAGCCATGTCATCCATCCTTCCTGTGGTCAGCCTTAAGAGGCATGCACTTCTATTGTGCCTCCAGCTACCAACTTGCCCTTCAGAGTAGTTGCCAGTCCAATTTTGTCTCTTTCTCTCGAGTCATTTAGGTAAAGCATTAGAGACCATACTGACGGGAAGGATCTGGCTGTAGGCATGTGGGCCAGTTAACTAACTTTTTTTTTTTTTTTTTTTTTTTATCGGGAGGGTTCCACATCCATAACCTGGATCCTGCAAAGATTCAAATATGTGAGTATCTTTATGCAACTATGATTAGATCCATTGACTTCAAGAGGACTTTTCATAGTGCATTGTAGGTATAGGATCAAGGCCTCAACATCTAAATGCACGTGCCATGATTTTCAGAACTGAATACTTGATAGTCCTGTTGACTTTACTGAGACCAGAGGCTGCTGGGAATCTCAGTCCCTTGGTTTTCAGAATTTTGGCCTAGATCTTTAGGAAAGAGATTTCCCCTACCAAAAGACAAAGGATATGGGGGGAAAAGTTCATCCTGTTCTGGGCCAGTTCAGACCCTAGTAATACCCATTTTCAAAACTTTTGCTGAACACTCAGAAAGAGGTGAAACACATCATTTCCTATGTGACTGATTCCTCCTCCCCCATCCAAAAGAAATTCTAAATTCCAAAAATATCAGAAAATGTGTTAAGTACTTTGGCTGTAAATAAGATCATTTTGGATGGGATCATTTCAGCTAAAAACATCTCCATATTTGAGCAAAATCCCAGGCATTTTTTGTGAAGACTCCCCCCGCAGTAAATTGGACCGTGTGTAAAAGTTCAAAACTAAAAGGTGAAACCCTCAATCTGAGGTTTTAAAGTCTTATTTCCATTCCCCCACACACACTTGCATAGACCTCTTAATACGTATTTCCCTTCCCATGTCTAGTTTCTGTGGTGTTCTTGTGTTGAGTACAGTCCATTCTGAGCATATCCCCATGAGACGATAACATAGGGAACTCACTGGGCCCTGAAGATTTCTGATCATGAGCCCCATCTCCTCCTATGAGGTAGAAAACAGATAAAGATAAAAGCTGTCCATCTTTCCAATGGTGTCTAGGATCACTTCTCTTTCAAACCAGACCATTCAACCACCTGATCACCACCACTGTCTAGATGAAAGGGCTGGGGCATTTGGGTCATAGATTATTCCATCCATTTCAAATCATTAGCGAGCACCATAGGAAAGAGATATGGAAATTGTCAAGTGGCATGAAAATAATGAGACAGGCAGAGACAGAAGAGGCATGGGAAGAGATGAGCTGGGGGCAGGGCCAGCGCTTCCATTTAGGCGACGGCACCAGGATTTGGGGAGGTGGCAATTCGGGCAGCAGGGGGTCCTTTACTTGCTCCAGGACCCACCGCTGAAGTGCCCCGATGACCGGGAGCATGGAAGGACCCACGCCTAGGGCGCCAAAAACCCTGGTGCCACTTCTGGATGGGGGGTTAGCACCTCACTTTGATTCTTGGGCCATCCATAGAGTAATGAATCCTCCTTCGGTGCAATATGAACGGGCAGCTGTACAGGTTATGAGAGAGGCTTATTTGCAGATCAATAAATCTGTGTCAGAGACCCCATCTGGAGAGAGTTTTAATTTAAAGGACAGAGTGATGAATGCAGAAAGCCAATAAATCAAAAAGTTGTGTATCCGCATATGCACTGATCTTCTATCAGTGTGAGCAACTGCACTGAGGGGAATATTAGGGAATGGGTTTATTGGTCCATCAGCAGTAACTGGGTTTTGGAGGCAGGGTGGGGAGGGATTCTGTCACAAGAGCTGCCCTATACTCTTTCCCTAAGAGGGAACAAGGAAAAAACCCAGGATTTATTTCTGTGCTGCTATCAAAGATCAGAGGGTATCACTAGGAGACAGCACTCTCAGATCAAAATCAGGAAGATTGTGCTTAATAAACAGCACAAAACCAAGGAGATTTCACAGGCACAAATGCAACAGAGGAATTGACAAGAAGATTGGAATATCAAAGATAATCTGAAACCTCTACATTCAAAACACAGACTGTCGCTCCAAGGAAAACTTCAGAAGACATTGTGTTTCAACACCCTACTTTCTGTTAATTTCTCCTCTTCTTTGTTGTAAGCCTGATCCCAAGCCTGCTCAAGTCATCTTATCGAGAAAAGGGGTGATCCAGTGGTTAGAACACTAGCTTTGGACACTCGAACGCTGGGTTCAAACCCCTATGCTATGACAAACAGCCTGTGTGGTCTTGGGCAAGTCACTTAGCTTCTCTGAACCTCAGTTGCCCATCTGCACAGTGGGTATAAGAGTGCTGCCCTACATCACAGGGAGATTGGAAGGATAAACCCATTAAAGACTGAGGTGCCCCCATGGGCTTTGGATTTAGACTAAGGGCGGGCAAACTTTTTGCCCTGAGCGCCGCGTCGGGTTTCGGAAATTGTATGGTGGGCCGGTTAGGGGACGGGGTGTGGTCTGGCCCCCATCCCCTATCTGCCCCCCCCAGGACTCCTGCCCCATCCAACCCCCTTTGTTCCCTGACAGCCACCTCAGGACCTCTGCCTTATCCACCTCCCCCCACTCCCTGTCCCCTAACTGCCCTGGGAACCCCTGCCCCTGACTGCCCCCCCACCTCATCCAACCGCTCCTCTCATTCCTGACTTCCCCCCGGGGACCCCTGCCCCCATTCAACCCCCCTGTTCCCTGCCCGCTGACCACTCTGACCCCTATCCACACCCCTGCCATCCCAAACTCCCCTGCCCTTTATTCAACCCCCTATCCCTGCCCCCTTACCACACTGCCCGGAGTCCCGGTGGCTGGTGATGCTACAGCTGCACCGCCCAACTGGAGCCAGCCACACCGTCACTCCCGTGCAGCACAGAGCACTGGGTCAGCCTGCGGCTTTGCAGCTGTGCTGCCCCAGGAGCTCACATCCCCATCACCCAGAGCTTTGCACTGGTGGCCGAGCGACCTGAGGCTGTGGGGGAGGGACAACAGCGGGGGCTAGCCTCCTGGGGCAGGAGCTCAGGGGCCAAGCAGGAGGGTCCTGTGGGCCATAGTTTGCCCATCTCTGATTTAGACCCTTCGTTCACAAAGCCAGATTCCCAGTTGGTATAAATAAGCATGACTTTGAAGTTTGAATGTGGCCCCTATTGACTTTCTAGCTGGGAATCGCAGGGGACTTTACAAAAGTTTAATAAGCAGAGAGAATAAAAAAAATGGGAATTCTGCAAAAAGTTTAGAAGGGAACACATTTTTCTGCATCTTTTGAAAAATTCCAGATTATTTTTTTCCATTTTTTTTGACAAAACAATTGAGAACAGCCAACAAAAAATTACATTTTGATTCAAATCAAAATGTATCAAACCAACAACGTTTTTTGGATTTCTGGTTTCTTTCTCCCTCCTCCGCCTTCCCACTGGAAAAAAAAAAAACGAGCGGAACAGAAAAAAAAGTAAATAAAGACACCCCATTTTTTTAAATTTCATTTGAGTCTAAACATTTTTTATTGTGAGCACTGTTATATTGAAAACTCAAACTGTCAAACATTTTTAGTGAAAAAAATTCACATGGTTTGAAAAGCTTTTCACTGAAACAAAAAATTAGTTGCTAAGTTTTGTGCTGCCCTCTGAACATTCACCACAACACTTGTGAAACAGGGAAGTGTTCTCTTTAGAGGTCACTGTAAGGGAAACTAAGCCACAGAAAGGGGAAGACCCTACCTTTTAAAAAAAATGGCTTCTGATATTGAATTGGATACCTCAACTGAGTGCGCAATTTAAACAGCTAGGGTCTGACTTTCTCTCCAGCTACAGTGTTCAACCTCTTTGACAGTGAGGAAACAGAAAAATATTTTCAGTGGAAAAAATGTCCCAAGCAGCTCTACTGAGTAATCCCCAGCTACAGCAGTAGTCAATGGGAACTGTGAGCATTCAGCACTGCTATTAAACCCTAAATGCCTATGGTCAGGCAACTAAAAGCAGAGATACCTAAAATTAAAATGCACTCCTGAAAACTTGAGCCTAAGTGATGTGTAGGGTGACCAGATGTCCTGATTGTATAGGGACAGTCCCGATTTTTGGGTCTTTTTCTTATATAGGGTCCTATACCCCCCACCCCGTCTCGATTTTTCACACTTGCTGTCTGGTCACCCGAAATGCGTCGAAGTTGGAACAGCGTGTCTTTGGCAGAGCTGGACCTAGGCACATGCTGACTCAGTTCCTTGTGCTTATTACTAGAAGAAAAAAAAACTGTCGGTTTCTCAAAAGCCAAAGTTTTGATTGCATCCAGAGTGCTCATCATCGTGCAATCCAGATGCCCAAAACTCTCTTATTCTCCTCGATTTGAACCTCAGAACTCTTGAATCCTAAGGTCCTGACCCAGCAAACATTCACACATACTTACCTTGGAAATCTAAGGGACTTAATCATGTGCATCAAATTAAGAAGTGTGGCCATGCAAATCAGGGTCTACATGAATATCATACGTCTACACCAACAGCCTATCTGCCTTACACTTAAAGTTATTCTGTTTCCCTGTTTCTGACATGGAATACACACAGACAGCTTGGGATAAACATCATTTGTACTCTGTGCATAAAGTTGCAACATAACATGACTTTATTTCTTAAAATCCAGAAATCTAACACATGACAACCAATTACAGAGAGACACCGCAGACTCTTACCTAAAGGCAGAAAGACACAGCTCAGCTTGCCTGGCTCTTTGCAGATAACCCAGATCCCACCCTTCCCTACAGAGCCCCTAGCCTGCCAGCACGGAAGGGAAATACCTTACAACTTAAAGTGATAGCTTGTAATATTAACATAGTGTTCAATACACCACAGTTCTGCTTCCCTAAGTGTCTCTCCAGCAATAACAACTGGGCTAAGAAGAGGTTATGCAGTCTAGCTATCTGTTAATTACATGGAACACTAATAGGTCTTGTTGGTCAGTCCCATATAACGGCAGAGTCTTTGCACAGGCTTCTGTGGATCACTGTGCAATTATATCTACTGGAAACCAAACTAAGCCCCATGTCACCTACATTTGGGGATGTGGGTGTTAGAAGACAGAAATAATCATATATTAGCCTTTAATAATATAACATCTATTATATAATAATCTGGTTACTACAGGATATTTACCAGCTAGTTAAATTGTTAACAGCTGCCACTGGATGAAGGACAGTTTTATACATAGTATCCCCACCCTATTTTCAGAAGTGACTAGCAAAGGGGTTCTCAAAGTGGGGGTCGGGACCCCTCAAGGGATCATGAGGTTATTACATGGGAGGTCATGAGCTTTCAGCCTCCACCCCCAAACCCTGCTTTGCATCCAGCATTTATAGGGGGGTTATATATAAATTAAAAACACTTATTTATCTAAGGGGGGGTTGCACTCAGAGGCTTGCTGTGTGAAAGGTCACCAGGACAAAAGTTTGAGAACCACTGGATAAGCAATTCTGGACGCCCAAACTCAGATGCTCTGAAGAGACCTGATTATCTGAGAGTGATAGCTCAGCACTTACCTTAAAGTAAACAGATTTGCAGTATCTCACATTGTCCCTCCCTCCTCCGACCCCAAAATCAAGGTATCTGAAATCAGTCGTTTTTTGAAAAACTGGGACATGCATATTTTAAAATTCCTCCAGCTGTGTTACTAATGTCAGCTCAGATTATGGAAACGGAAAGCATTTGTAAAATCCAATTTACTTTTCACCATACATGCTTTGGCTTACTTTAGTTTTCACTTTACTCAGATTGGTGGAGGCAAGGATTACTTTCAGTTTAACAACAAATCATTGTGCACTTTCAGACCAGCAGCCTTAATATCCTCTCTCACCAGTGGAGGATTTCCTGTTCTGAAGAATGATTTTGTTTAATAAGATTGTGTTCCTGAAAAAGAGAAAAGACACTTCATTGCTACAAACAGAATCTCAGGGCTCCAGAACTTCACAGTCATAGATCTCAGAGTATCTTACAAAGGTAAGGGTTATTATTAGAGACAGCCTCAGCCGGTAAATTCCACAGAAGCAAGACATTCTTCAAGAGCACAGATGGGAAAAGCAAGGCATACAGAGGTGCTTTAAGGTACCCAAAGTCTCCTAGTAAATCAATGGTTGTGCTACAAACGCAACACATCTACTGAACCCCAGACCTTATCCCTGACCTCAAGATCACACTTCTGCCTGGGCAGTTCCACTCTCTCAACCGCAATCCCCTCCATTCCCCATCTGTTAAATAAGGATAATAATTAGATCTGGGCAGAGAAAAGTAATCCTGTCTGGTGGAGGATTGGGGTATTTCAAAATTTGGTTTCACCTGATTCAGAACGAAAATGGAAAATTTTGAAATTCTGCCAGCCTGCCAGAGGAATTGCCCCAGAGCCACAGGCACTGGACAGCCTTGATTACCTGACTCCTAGGCACTCTGTCAGGCGAGCTGGTGACAAGCTGAACAGGAAACCAGGCATGCTTTGAAACCTGCCTGCCAGGCAAGGCTCCATCAAAACTCGGCCCAGGTTCCGTCAGGACTGTGCTGAACTTAAACGGTCTCCATGAAACATTCCGACCTCAACAAATCGGCAAATTCCAATGAAAAACACTCTTGTCTTGTTTACTAAGGTTGTGAACTTTTCAGGGCAGGGACTGCCTCTTCCTATGTGTACATACATCGCCTAGTAGGATGAGGTCATGATCTTGGCTTGGGCCTCTACGTCTTAAGGTAATAGAATAAATAACAAGTCTGAGAGTTGCTCTTGTAATTGCTCAGTGTAAGAACATGAAAGTTCCCATGGTAGGAGAGGCTTGCCAAAAGAAATAGAATATGAAATGTTTCTTTAAAAAAATATTAATATTGTCATTTATACAGGAGGCGTTGGAGGCTGCCACCTTACCAGAAAATGATGTCATTTGTGAAACTAGCCTCCAGCACCAGGCTGAGAAAATGCTAATTTCAATTCGAACTTTACGAAAAAAATATTGATGTTCCCCAGTTTCCCCTTGGTGACAATGACCTCTTTGCTTCTGAACCTGCAGACTGCTGGGCTCAGCAAAACAACAACAGGCATTGTTAGCTTTGCTCCGTAGAGAAGGTAATTGAGGCACAGGGAGGTACCACTGCTTGTCCAGAGTCATTCAGGAAGTCAGTGGCTGTGTCAAGAATAAAACGTTGGTCAACATCCAGTGAAGTGAATGGAAATCTTCTCATTAGCTTCACCAGGGGCTGGATCAAAACTTAGACTCCCAGACAAATGCTTAATCTGGGCCAGATGAGTCAGATGTTTTTTATCCCGAACTGTCTGCTTGTATTCTGTGACTAAGGGAAGTGGCTGAATAGCAGACTGCAGGTCCCCTGGAAGTGGGGAGCACAGTGTGTGGCATGGCCAGAGGGCTGTGTTGCTGAAGAGGACACATGGTACTTGGAGAGACATGGGTCCTAGAGCAGGAGTGACAGCGGCGAGACACCACCCAAAGGGGGCACAGTAATAGGCAGAGCTAATTCCCAAGAGAGCCAGCAGGAGGTGCCAGACTGGTGAGTGAACCCCATTATAGAGGCTATTGAGAGGAGACTCAGCATATAAAGTACAATGCAGTAAAGTAGAAACCTGATCAAAAGGCATTAGAAGTCTTACTGCATTCAAATCACAATATGCTGTTGCCGATCTCCCTTTCCATCCCCATCTCAGCCCATTTGGGAAGTCAGAAGAACATAGTCAGCTATATACACAACAGAAAGCCTTCCAGTCTTACACACCTTTCCATTCATCTTGTGATCTCAGATGGTCTAGCCCACAGAGACTTTTACATATTTTGCATTCAATTACAATATCTCTTTAGGCAGACAGGGAAAATGGTTCAGAAATTCTGATCATGATCCTTAGTTGAACAACTTGGATTTCCCTGCAGTTCGTTGATCTACCTCTGCTTCCTGCCCTCTCAGCACAGAGCCTTTGTTTCAAAGTTCTCTGGCTGATAAAAATCCTAGAACCTTCTGAGGCTAGAACTGCTCCATCAAAGGATTTCAGTCATGTTTGAATAGTTAAGTCAACTATTGCAAATAGGGAAAAGCACTGAGGTTGGACAGTGACTAGAGGCTGGTGGCTGGGAGGTTAGGGGCAACTCAGCAGTTACAGAAGACTGTCCTTTAAGAGGAAGTTTGGTTTTTGAGTAATAGAATTAACTTGTGGAACTCACCCCTCAAGATATTATTGAACAAAAGGATCAACAACAAGGTTCTGCATGAACGTGTAAAAGAATAGCCTCTGCAGAGGGGTCTGGCTGGGTCAGCGGACAGCTGCTGTGCCATTTAATGTTACCAATTCAAACCCAGCCTGGGTCAGTAGTGAATGAAAGTTACCACCATCAGATAGCTGGGAGGCGAAACTGATGGCCTCAGTGACCACGTCCCACATCACAGAAACCCAACAGTGCAGTTGGTATGAATGGGCCCTGTTCAGCTGAGAGGGCAATGGGTGACTGGCCCTGGAGATGGAATTCCACGGGCATCCCTAGAGAAGGGTCCCTATATGTCAGGAGGAGGAACATACGGACTTTTGAGATGGAGAGTAGCTTGCGCAGCCCCTGACTGAGATGTCCCATGGATAAAGGGCATTCCAAGCCCCAGGGCTGTCAATGCAGCATCTTCCACTATCTAGGATAAAGCTAACAAAGGCCCAACAGTTGTGGTCAGGGAGGCCCTCCCTGCTATAACATGAATTGGGTATATTAGGGAGGGTAGGTGGATTATGTGTATGTCTGTGCCACCTTTCTGTACCACCTCCCCCAGCACTGTACTGGGGAGAAGGTTGCAGTGACCCTGAGTTGAGTGGTGCCATCCAAACCCAGTGGAAATTCTGAGCTACCATGCCTGCTGTTTGCACTCTTTTCCCTCTCGTTTGATCCATTACTCCTCCCCACTCCATCACCAATGAACCACGCAGGCTGCCTTGTTAGAATCATCATAATTAGCTGCATCACCTTTCATCAGCTAACGAGGCTCCGCTTGACTCATGCTGGCCCAACACCACCTCCTGGGGCTGTTGGGGAAGAGCTTTCTTTCTAATCAAAACCAAAGGTTTTGAGGGAAAGGCAGAGAGGAGAGATGGAGGGAATGGACCTTTAACAGCTTTCTGGGTCATCATATAAAAGGATCATGTAAAAAGAGGGCAGATAAATATTTAATACATGTATTAATCTCTGTTAATTTCACTCTTCCTTTTTAACCCCAATAGAAAGCAAAAAAGCCAAACCCCACCTTTGTCTCCTTCAAATCGCTCTGCTGATCCTTTTAAGAAGGTCAGCACAGCTTGCAAGATGATGCAAGGCGGAGCAGCTGCACACTTCTTCCCAAGGAGCCCAGCGTGAGTCGGGTTACCTCTTTGAACCGAGCTCCTGAAGGCATGAACTCAAGGTCCTGATCACGGGTGATCATTACAGGCCCAAGGGTTCTTTTCTCAGGGGTGTGCAGTGGCTGAATTCTAGCATGGGTAAGGCTTTGTCTAGTGGAAACTTGTGCACCTGGAAATGTACCCCTAGCACGGCACAATGCCCCTAGTTTGGATGCAGCTAGAGCAGTATAACTGTGCCTATGCCAGTACAGTTCTTGCCATAAACTATAATGGTAGAAGGCACCTTTGTACTGGTATAAATGGATCTGCATTAGGGGTTGTACTGGAATAATTACACTGGTAATAAATCCAGCCCTGAACTAACATAGAAACCTAACTGTGCCAGTTACATTGACATCATGTTCCCATGTAAACCAGGTCTAGAGTATGTTAATCAGGACCAGCTCCCTACCGCCTTGCTCCCTATCTTGTCATTTATGCCTGTAGAAAATAGATATTAAAGGGTACCATTCCATTCTGGTAGCAGTTTACATACACTTAGCACTGTTGTAAACAACCACACAAGTAGGACCGGGCCCTTTGTGCAGCTCCCTCTTGTCATTTTTTGCGGATATGTCATTCTTTTTATTGCTTCAATACAGTTACAAAGATTGACTAGTTTTCCTTCTTCCTCCTTCAGGCCTGCACTGCTGTGTTACTATGCACTGTTAAACAGCTGCTGCATTCCACACCAGAGATGGCTGCATCAGCGGCAGGTGACCTGATCCCCAAGGACAGATTTTGTAATCAGTGTGTTGAGTGCTTTGTGATCTTGGAGTGATTGTCAGTTAACATCTGTGTCCCTGCCTCACTTGATGCAGCATCCATCCTAATTCTGTTTAGGAAGCAGTTATAAACATATAGTTTCTATTCTCTTGTGTTTCATGGAATTCATTTTGATTCATGTTCTCTTACACACACACAATCCATGTTTTAACATTTTACAGCTCCATGGAGGAATGCTACATGATCTACGGCCAGATGCATAAGAAGCTGAGCAATACAAGGAAGATGCTGAGAGTCAGAGCTTCACCAGATGCAAGTTACGAGTGCTTCATTGAGTTCAATGCAGTGATGCTGATACATCTCAGCTGAGGATTTGGCCCTGTATATCCTCAGCCCAGTGGCAGGAGGGGACATTTGGCTCTTTGCATACACAGACTCACACATTTTGTCCCTTATATCCAACTGCCAGTTACAGAGAGACACAAAAGACCAAGAAGGAAAGGCAAGCCAGTCCATTTGTCATCATATGGGGAGACAAAAAAATAAATCACACACCGCAGGCCTTCTCACAGTACTGTCCTTAAAGAGCTGCCAAAGTAAACATCCTACTCACAGAACATTCAGCGCCTCTCTCACTCACCGATATTAGGGAAGCCACAATACATATCAATGTGTTTATATATAATGTTAACATTGTAGTGGCAACATTAAAGTAGCAAAGCCAAGCAATCAAAAGTTAGGAACTGCCAGAATTAAGGATGCCCATGCAACCTTAATTCAGCCCCCTCGTGCAGATGCATTATGATGCAGTCTTTAATGACATACTATTTTTTCCCCCACAGGACCCTTGCCTCATTCAGTGCATGGATGGGTGCTCACTTAATGAGCAGCTATTCCGTATTTTGTTGCATCCTCCTTGTTCAGTTTGGCCCCAGGCTTTATTTATAACACACTATTCGAAGCCTGCTGTGAAGACCGAATTATTTATTTTCTCTTGGGCTATTCTATGGCACACACCTTTACAGTATCTGACTGCTTTCCACTCACAATGAATATGTCTGCACTGGACTCCTGCGAGATAAGGGGCTATTATCCCCATTTTACAGATAGGAGATTGAAACAGAGAGATTAAGGTCCAAAGTGACTATGTAATATCTCCCAGGAGCACAACACAGCAGGGAGTGGAAAAGAGCACTATATCCAACCTAAAACGTGGGGGTGGAAGACTCCAAATGACCTGAAAGCACCATTAAAATTAACATGGAGCTCCCACTAATAGAATCTGACATACAGTACCCGTCTTTTATTTTTTGGATAGCAAAATACTGCCATCACTCAGACCCTCTTGCTTAGTAAAGATGTCCACCACCGTAATTACTCAATGTACAAGCTGCCCAGGATGCAATGGAGTTATCATCTCATCTCTCTATTGAGCTGCTGTGGAGATTTTTATACTCACAAGGGGGGCTAGGGCTTTGGTTTTCTCTCTCACCTGAAAGGCAGCAGTTCACCCCACTGAGGCTCAGCACTGCCTCTGAAGGAGCGACAGCATCCTGCCAAATTATTTCTGCAGTTCCCAAGGGTGCCACAGAAGTCTCCCTTCCAAGCACCAATCTGACCTAGCATTGCTTAGCTAAGTTGATTCACTCCTACCAGAAGGCATCACAGCTGCAGGCAATAAACGAGTAACCATGAATTTAGTGACCTGTTCTGAATTTTGCTGTCAGCACCTAAGCGTTTATAACACCTTCCCTTTTTTTAACCTCTGTTACAAAAGGGGTTGCCATGATAACAAGACTGTTCTTTATCAACAAGACAGAGATCACTTACATATACAACCCCTTCTCCCCCTCCTAAAAATCCTTATGTCACTTGAGAGTATTGAGGAGCAGAAATTGTGGCAATTTACTGTAACCACAATCAAGCGCCCAACTTTCCGAGCTCGCAGCAGGCCCTGCTATTAATTCCAAACACTTGTGTGGGAGCCGGGATTCCATTAAAGGGGCCAATTTCAAGTCCATTTCCCTGATAAACAGACAGGAGCCAGCTCCTAAATGGGGCTTGATAGATTTGATTAGGGCAGAGTTTTCACAGGTTGTGATTTCAGCAAGGGAAATTGCTGTTTGATGTGCAAGCGAAAATTGCACTTGAAATCCTCTTGTGACGGAGTGGGGGCAGTGGAGATGATGGAGCATCTAAACACCTAGCCAATTACTATCATCTAGCCGACGCGGTCATCAAGCTGTCACGCTCAGGAAAATGGGCATGCAGGGGATGCTGCCGAGCAGCGCTGAGTTAGAAGAGCTGAAGGGATTAGCTGCCGTGAAAACAAAATGTTATTTAAACAAGGCATAACAAAATCTAGCTCTCTTCTCCGGGCTTGGGGACAGGTTGGCAGAGCTTCCTCCATCTTACACACACTAAGCAAGAAGCAGCCAAGCTTTGAGGGATGCTTCTTTCTAAGTTCCAACTCCTGAAGCGCAGGGAGAAAAGAGGGGGATCTCTCCCTCATGAGTAGCACAAGCGTCAAAGGCTGGCAAAATGTGCCCTGCTGTCCCCTCTGGTGGCTGACTCATTAGCAGATAATAGCCTATTATTGTTGCTGGCTGTCATGGATTCACCCACTAGGGTGTTCAAAGTCCCAAGAGCAAACTTTGCTGGTGATCCATGCAGCTGCTCCTAGCCTCCTATGTTCTCCTAGCCACCCATGATGGGTGGTTTTGGGAAGTGTGCGTGAGGTCTCACGCATGTGACTCCACGCGCCAGTGGTGGCCATAAGTCGTCCCAGACAGACACATGTACATGTACCACAGGCATGGCTACAGGGATTGTTAGCACTTGGGGGAAGCGACCGTTGTTTTGTTCTGTGGTTGTACAGCACCAAGCACAGTGGGATCTTGGTCTATGACTGGGGCTCCAAGGTGCTACCACTGTACATTGAACAAACACCACTAATGGAGAAGGGGAGGGAAGTGGATGAAATACCATAAATGAAGGGCCAGCCTTGCCATCGGGGGAGAACCAGTTCTCCCAGGGTGCCGCAGCCTTGTGCCCCATGAGGCCTGGCTAGAAGTATCCAAATGGAAGTTTATGGGCACTTGAGTGTGAAGGTTTGTTAGTTGTCACCAATTCAGTTCTAAAATATGTGTCTTGGAATCCACCTTCTGCCCTTGAATGCCAATGACCGGTTCTCAATAGGAGGCAATATGAAGCAATGCTGCATAGCAGTTTAGGACAGGGAATAAAACTATATCCAGCTGAAGGAGCCTTGGGGAGAAGCTGTGATCTAGTGAAGAGGGCACTGAACTTGTGTTCTACTTCTGGATCAGACCTGCTGCATCTCCTTGGGAAAGTCACATTCTTGCCTTGTGCCTCTTATCCTTTGTCTATTTACACTGCCAGCTCTTCAGGGCCAGAGCAGGGACTCCTGCTCCTGGTAGTCTTCCAGTCAGCTCTGCTCCCTTCCTGGAGCTGCAGCCCCAGGGCTGCTTCTCTGAGCCTGGACATCTTGGTCCAGGGACCCAGCACAGGTGCCAGCTCCACTGTGACTTTCCCACCCCAGCCTCTCTCAATCCTTCCTCCAGCTGCCCACTAGCAGTTCTTTATAGAGGTAACCCAGGCTTCCTTAATTGGCTCAACTAAGCTCACCTGCTCTGATCCAGGGACCAGTTATCCTGTGACAGGTCTCAGTGTGGACACCAAAGACAAATATGAATGATTTGGGGGGTTGTAAGACATTCCCACTCTTTGGTTCACTTAGACAAACTGAGAATTCACTTGGCTCTGCAGCTGGGAGTTTTAGATTCATGCAAACTCCAGAACACCTGAGTAAGGACTGCGGTGGGGTGAACTTGGGTTCATTCACGGCTTTCCCGGCAAATCTGGTTCTGACATCCTATCCGCTGCAGCACCAGTGGAATCCTCATGCTGCATGAGCAATGCCATCTAACACAAGCAGGTGCC
This sequence comes from Chelonoidis abingdonii, assembly GCF_003597395.2. NCBI lineage: Eukaryota > Metazoa > Chordata > Testudines > Testudinidae > Chelonoidis > Chelonoidis abingdonii. Next base: position 8,479,741 of record NC_133786.1, on the reverse strand, counting down.
TGGGAAATGACCGGGTCATGCTGTCCCATTTTAGACAAAACCCATACACCGCGCTGCACTGAGCATCCCCTTCACTCAGGCGTGCGGTCCCAGCTAAAACCAAACCAACCAAGTAACAGCATCGGCTCATTGGTGTATGTACACCAGGAGGCAAAATAACCCACACTCCCCATTTGACAGCAAGCTGCCTCCCTGACATTGCCTCTTCTTGGAAACAGCAGTAAATCCCCTTTGACAGAGACAGCAGAACCAGACTCCCCGCCTACCTAACTAAAGGATGAATATTCATTTCAGCATTACCTCCCACGTCTGGCCAGCCAGGCGGGCTGCATTCAGACTAGATCTCCAGAGAAGGTTTTTTAAGTCTATTTTTGTTTCATTCCCAAGAAGCAAAGCCCTGACTTTTTGGAGCAATGGTTTACTTAAGGGACGTTAATTAATTCTCCCAGACAATTTAAGTAGAGCAAAGATGCCATTCTCAATCCCCAGAACCTGGAAACAGCTGCCTTCTTCCATTCTACCTCTGCCTAGAAGCACACACCTGAGTCCTCCAATAGCCCAATTCTGTAGGGCACATGCCTGATGTACACGTGTGTAGCTCCAGTAACTTCAAGAGAGCCACTCCTGGGTTAAGAATTTTGCTGAACCGGGTCCCAAGTACAATGTCATTTAAAATGCACCAGTTCCCTTGACAACTAAACATTACTGTACCTCAGTCTTTGCAGCTGCCCTTCTTGGCAATACAGGGAGTAATGATAGCTCAGTATGCACCATATCTAGCTACTGAAAGAAAAACTGGATAGCTTCTAAGCGTTAGCACTGAAGGGATAAAATTCAGCTGTGCAGGTAAGGCTAATTCTATGTACCATTTTGTGATAGGAGTGCTCCAGTCACTGCCGGTCTTGCACCTCCTCCTGGCCACTCTGGGGATTAGCTCTTCAGGTCCACACACCTTCCTATGGTTGCATGCCCTCACTCCGTCACTTTCTTTGTTCCGAAGCCCCTCTCCTGGAACTCCAGGATCCTCTTCATGACTCAGTCTACTGGCCAGGTAATTCAGTGTTTTCCCCTTCCGGCGTGGCAGTCTCAGGCGATCTTCCCATTCACTGCCCCATTGTGCCACTCCCGCAGTGGCTGGGAGAGGAACCCAGGCCCTCCCTCTACTCTGAGTTCCAGTCTAGGGACCCTCAATCCAGCAGTTCTGGGCTTTCTTCTCCCATCCCTCACTGCTCCTTCCCTGGACTGCTTCCTGCCACTCCTGGTTCCCCACCTTATTCTGGTTTTACCAGCTCCAAGCCAAGGAGTAACTGCCCTTTCCCAGGAGCAGCCCCTGTCTGTTGTCAGCTTCCTGGGCCCACCTGCTCCTGCACAGCTGAGCCTGCTTGCAATCAACTCCCTGCTCCCTGGCTCTTCCTCCAGGTGCAGCCTGTTGAGTTAATAGGCCTGCCTGACCACTTTAGCCCCTTACAATCATGCATGAGATGGATACCCCATCACACACTTACATCCCATGCCTTATATCCAAATGTCTCAGAGAACTTTAGAAAAGATCCCATTATGCCCATTTTACAGATGAGGAAACTGAGGCACAGTGCGGCAAATTGACTTGTCCAAGGCCGCCATCAGCAGCAGACCCAGGAATAGAGCAGAGGTCTCCTAAATTTCAGTTCAGTCCTCTATCCCTACCCAGCCCCACTCTGCTGCTATTGCCCATTGTGAAGGTCTAAATCCATTGGCTCACTGTTTGATGGGATTGGGTGGGGTCTCAGCTCAGATGCCAGCAGACACATCTTACCTGTGTGACATTGTGCCTCAGTTTCCCAACCTGTACAGCAGGGAAAAGAGTGCATATTCATCACTGAAATCCCAAAGCTGAAGTGTTAAACTCATGAGAAGTTTTGACAGGTGCTAGAACAGCAGCATTCATTATCAGTTTTGCTCTGTTTAATGCTCTTTGCTCATGTGTTCCTCCCCAGGGCCTGGTTTAGTCCTCCTCAGAAATCTCTCTGAATTCAGCACATCTTAACACAGTAATTGGGATCATGTTGCCCCTAAGGAAGAGCATCTTTATCTTCCTAGGCCCCCATCTGTGGATGTGTCACTCACAATTTTGCATTATTTATGTGTCCCAAAGACTGCACCCCACACCATAAGCCACCTCCTCCCAGGATCTTAGGGGATATCTAATCTAGTTTGTTATGATGACAGCTGGTTTATTGAATCCATTTTATTACATGGGGCAATAAGTTACCAAGCCTGTAATTAATTAGCTGATTCTCACCTCAACAACATGAAATCTTTGGCTAATTGTAGAGCATTTTCCTCTGGAAATATGTGACTTTTACATACCTGATGAAGGTGCTCTGTATCTCTCTCTTTTTCCATACCCACCCCAGCCCTGATCTTGCAAAGAATTATGTGACCACGTAACTTTATGTTATGGGGTTTCTCGTGTGCGTAAAGTTAACCATGAGTATAATTCTTAGCAAGCTTAGGGATGTGTGAATAATAGGAAATTAACATTTCAGTCAGTTCATTATGTCTCGGATCATCTACAAACAGATCCTCCCCTATATTCATTCTTCATAATTATGCAAACAATTTTTTTTCTCAACTTATGCTTAGGTCATGGCTTGCTATTCCAGTTGTGTTGCTCAGTCAATTGCGGGTGGACAGCAATTTAAAACTCACTTCCTGAGGGTGCTCGATCATGCCAGGTGTAAGAAGAGATGCTTTCTGTGAACATTCACACTACTGAGTCATGAATCATCTCAGGGATACTGAGGATACGAGAATGTCAACTTCATCCAAGCAAGCTCATGGAAAAATCAGAACTAAGGGAGAATTGTTTTCACTCTTTGCCTGCACTGTCTCATGTGAGAATCTCCATCATATGCCTCCAATCCTCCCTTGCCTGAATCCAGGGTCAGAGATGTTTAGATTATAGACAGCTGCCATCAGAAGAATGGTTTCATTTTAGTACATTTCATAGCACCAGTTTAAGGGCTTGTATTTCCCTGCATCACAACTTGTGCAAAGTGAGTGCAAAGCACTACCAGAATTAGCCTGTGCAAGAGTGTAAAGGAGCATTCCAGGCACAAGGCTGGAGAGAATCAGGGTCATGGGGTATTTCTTGCAGCTCAAAAGGTACCAGCTCGACATCCCTCAAGATCAAAGCCCTCTATCCATCAACAGAGCAGGTACAACAAGGCAGTAGCATTTGCTGCCCAGATCTGCACCTCCTACGCTTCCACCTCTAACCCAGAGGGATAACTTCTAGGGGAGGGAGAACAGATTAGTCTCCGCCCTCTTTCATGCCTTGAGCTCTTCGCTGGCAAAAGAGTGTGTTAACTGTGCTATTGGCTTAAGTGATGTCAACACATCTACTATGATCTGGAGTGAGATTCCCACCCCTCCAAACTTCTTTCACAATAGCCATTGAGCAGTGATTGGACAGTAAACAGAAACATGTTTTAATCCTTCCTATGCTGCTGATAGGATCCCAGGAGAATCACTCTGAGGTTTTTATTTTAATAGCACTGCATGAGCCTTTCCTGGTGATTACACGCAGGGGGAAATTCACCTCTATGCAGAGGGGCTGACACAAGGACTACAAAATAGAACCATGGTCTCTAAGTTCCAAGTACCCACATGGGAAAAGATGCTGACCCCCTGCACAGGCGGTCGATTTCACATATAATTAGGATGAGTTCACATCTTTTTTTTCCGGAGGTTCTGTCCATGGTGCTGAACTGACTGGCCAACCCATGAAAGTTCAGCTATCTTGATAGTCTGTTTGATTCCCCACTCCACGTGACCATGTCCCTCAAAGAGAATATTTTTTCTGTTGCAACTGGATGCTTCTATAGCTGCGCTAGAAATACTTTGAAAACACTGCTGAAATGTTACACAGCCTTTTCATTGCTGGGACAAGCAGCTCTGTGGACCAGGGTAGATTTCATAGGGATTCGTGTCCCTGTTCCCCTCCCCCTCAAACAGAATCTGTAGGGAAATAAATAACATTTTCCTTCTTCTAAACTGGGCTCACAAAGCAAAAGCAAAATCAGGAGGAAAGATGCTCTTGTGATAAAGACACTGAACTAGACCACAGGAGAGATCTAGGTTCCTTTTCTGTCTCTGCCACAGACTCTCTGGGTGAACTTGGATTAGTCATTTACTCTCTCTGTGCATTAGTTCCTCATATGTAAAATGAGGCCAATACTTCCTTTGTCTATTTAGCTTGTGAGCTTCCCAGGGCAGGGACTGCTTCTCATTACATACACATGCCAAACTTAGTACAGTGGCACCTTGATCTTAGCTGGGGCCTCCAGATTCTGCCATAATGACAATCATATTAAATTCATTGGTACACAGAAACAACAACAAAGAGCAATCAAGAGTAACCTTTAAAAGAAAGATTTTTTTTAAAGTTGGCATTATGCAAACATGCACCTCATTCCATAAAAAATGGATGTGAGCAATTTTTGTAAATTATAGATTAGCTAGACGTGATCCCTCACCAAAAAGGCCGAGACAGTTACAAAGCCAGCATCGTTTCAACGGAGATCACTGGGCAGCAGGTCAAAACAGTCATAACAGTGTGTTCTCTTTTTTATTGTTGTTATTTCTACATCTGTATAACAATAGTTTGCAGTGTGGTTGCAGCTGTGCTGCTCCCAGGATATGAAAGAGACCAGACAGGGGAGGTAACATATTTATCAGATCAAATTATGTTGAGATCTGTGTAGCTCAAATACTTGTACCTTGCACCAACAGAACCTGATCCAATAAAAGCTATTACCTCACCCCCCGCCTTGTCTCTTTCAACAATAATGACACTTACAAAGGAGGATGCACATTGTACCTGTCTGGTGTGTGAGGGAAGGAGATAGTAGCACATGGGGAAGGATAGATCTAACACCACTGTTTTGCATCTCATACTTGACTGGTTGCTCCTGGTTATTAACTGAAACAATATTTGGTGTATGTCTCAATGGGACATTACTTGCGCCGGTGTGTGTGTTATACACAGAGTGGGTCTCTTGACAGAGTTACTGCTAGCACCAGGCAGAACTTGAGACACTGACAAGGTGACCCCATCCCACCTCCTGGGCACATTGCATTTCAGAAGATATTCCAGTGCCAGGGCTAGGCAGGGTTAACATTTGTGCCTGCTGCTTAAGAGGTAGGGGGACGAGGGTGAGGAACAGGCACCGGGGAGGCCTTAGGGAAAAGCCAATCAAAAGCCAAAATAAATACATCTGATGAGCATAACCAGTTCTTAAGAAGCGCAGATTTTCTCTGACATCATGCAGTCAAGACTCAAGACTTTGAAGCAAAGAAACATATGACAGAGGGGAATCCAGCTCGATGCGCCAGTAAGGAGCTTCCCCTTGATCACTATACATCTGACTGTGGCAGGGAAATCCCACCCTCCATGCCATTCACTCAGCCTTCTCTGCTGGCATCCAATCCATCCAGGAAGGGAGGGAAACCTCCCTCCTTCACCAATCTCTGCCCAGATGGGAAAACAATATATTTCCCATGTGTGTACGTGTCATAACCTGAACTACATGGCCACAGCTGCTTCTGAAAACAAAATTCCTGTCCTCTTTTATTAAAGGGACATGGACAGGTGTTAGACCCAAACATGTAATGGGGGAAACATGGAATTTGCAAAGAATATTTCCATGAAATGTTCCTCTTGAAGTTTCAAAAAGTATAGTCATTCTGTTGGGTTTAAAATCTCCCTCCACCCCTGCTGCTGGAAGTCCAAACACAAAAGCACTATGGTAGCTCATGAGAGCTGGGAAGTCAAGCAGATGAGAAACTGGAGGGAAAGTGTCCAGCCAAATTTGATTATGCTAAGAAGGGGGGAAATGAAACATCCCTGTGAGCCTTCTGTGCTAGAAGGAAAATCTCAGCCTGAAACACACACACACAAAACAAAGCTTGCTAGTGTCATATGCATGAAGTCATAAAATGGTGCAAAACTCAGCTTGGTTTCACTCATATGATTTAAAAAAAAAACTGAGCAAAGGGAAGATGCACGTGCAACTTTGCCCTGGGTATTTTCGCTGAAGCAGCTGCACCAGTGCAAACCCATTAGGCAGACAGGCAAAATCACTATTGGCATCAGAGAAACTCCCCCTGCTTGAAACTGGAGTAAACTGTACCACCAAAAATCACGGGTTACCCCATCCACATGAGCGATTGCACTGTTGCAACTACACCTGTGGTCAGAATGGGGGCAAATCCCCAGTGCAGTCCAAGCCCTAGAGCAGTGTTTCCCAAACTTGGGACGCCGCTTGTGTAGGGAAAGCCCCTGGCAGGCTGGGCCAGTTTATTTACCTGCCACATCCACAGGTCCGCCTGATCGCAGCTCCCACGGGCCATGGTTCACTGCTCCAGGCTAATGGGAGCTGCTGGAAATGGCAGCCAGTACTTCCCTCAGGCTGCACCGCTTCCACAGCTCCCATTGGCCTGGAGCAGCAAACCGCAGCCACTGGGAGCTGTGATCGGGCAGACCTGCGGATGGGGCAGGTAAACAAACCAGCCCAGCCCACCAGGGGCTTTCCCTACACAAGCGGCATCCCAGGTTTGGGAAACACTACCCTAGAGAGTCATATAGCAGTCCAGATCCTCAGCTGGCGTAATATCACTGCCGCTGTCCTTACAGATAAAGACATCTGTCAGTGCTGCTTTTTTTATCTACCAGAAGGGGTTACTGTTGAAACGAGCAACAGCAGACAACCCCACCGCTCCAGTCCATCCTAGCATGCTACCAGTCCAGGGAGGAGCTTGGGGGTGGGAGTGGAGAACCACAATATGTGCATAACATATTCAATGCAACATAAGAGCTGCTGGGAACCAAGCTGCCCATAGTGCTAGGGGGGAGTAATTTCATACTGTGTGGGCTCCACGCTGTGCCCGAATAAAGCTTTGGATGTGGAGGGGCTGCATTTCTTTTGGAAGCCTTCCTCCCCGGGCCTCAGTGAGACTGGCAATTTGGAGCTGCTGCCTCTCCAGCTCAATATGAAGCAGCAGGGTCTTCCAGCCGGAGGGAATGTGGCACTCCTCTTCCCTTCCCCCAGCATCCATCAGGGCCGAGAGAAGGACCATTGTGTTCCTTGTTTGCAGGGCATCTAGCTGTCACCGGCCGGTTGTGACTTGGAAGGCAACAGCTGCTCCCTGCTTTCCCTTGTGTAGGTCCCTGGGGTCTGGAGGAGGGGATGAGGGGCCCCAGAGCTCTCAAGATTATTAGAGCAAGGAGGAGAGTTTCTTGCCACCTCCTTGGCTGCAGGTCCTGAGGCCTGAGAGTGGAATTCCTGCTGAGGGAAGGGGCGAGGGGACGGAACGCCAGGCCTTTGCAAGAGAGGAAGGGACAGTCCCCCTTTTATTCTTATCTCCTCTGTCTTGGTACCCCCCCAGGTAGGAGAATGACAGGGTGACGTGTGACTACGACTTACCTCTCCTTCTGGCTCTCTCTCTGCAGCACTTGAGTTTCCCCATTTTGCACCCAAACACTGGAGACACCAACCCTTGTTGGCCCTATTCAAGGGCGAGTCCTTGTATCTCCTAAGGGCAGGCAGAAACCCTGGTTTTGCCTGAGCAGAGCTCCCCATGCTGTTCTGCTTGACAAAGAGAAGGGTTTGCCCCTCACTCCACAGGATTTAGAGACAGTCTGAAATCTGGGAGCAAGTAGCTGCTTCCTGGTCAGAGGCAAAGCCCAGCTGGGCCTGATTGAAAGGGGCACAGGTGGTAATCAGCAGCAGCTACAGCAGCAGGCTGAGATCTCAGCTTACAGGAGATGTGAGCAGTGGCTCAGAGTTAATGTCTGTTGGACTGTTGCAGAAAGCGGCCAGGATAGGAAAGCCTGGCTGAGCGGAGCTGAACCTCATGCATTTGGGAGACTTTCAAGTTCTTTACCTGACAGATTGGCTATTAAATATCCTGTGCGTTCAGTCCTTGCTCTGAGCTAACTGGAGTCCTTACTTACTGGCCCTCCCCACAATGTTACGCCATGAATGAGTTCTGCAATACATTAGTCTAGCCGCAGTGAATGGGTTGAAATTAGGGGTGAATGGGAGGGTTAGTGGCCTGTGATGGGCAGGAGTTGGTCTAGATAATCTGCTAATCTCTTCTAGCCTTAAACTGAAGGATTCTCGGGAGTCTGGTTCCCCGTGGGCCTGGGTGAACATTTCATTTGGCCCATCAGAGTTCTCATCCCTACCGCATGTATGATGCTGGGCAAACATTGCTGACACACCAGTAACGAGCAAAAGGTTTACACCGGAGCAGGACTATTTCCTGGATATTCACAGTCTGAGATCTGGGAGCAAGTGGGCCTCTCATTTGGGCATTTTAGACCAGTGCCATTGTCAAGCAGGGCTCCTGTGGCAATTTATGGAGAGTAATAATACTCCACCATCACCCAGAGGTACTGTAAAGCATACCAGACACTGCACAGGGATAAGGTTTGTCTGTGGCAGGAAAGGAACCTAGGTAAGTCCTGGCTCCTGCTCCACCCATTAGGCCACATCTGTAGACACAAATGGATTTGAAGGACACATGATGATTGTAACGTATATTTGGGGGAAAATGCTGCAGTTGGATGATTTTGGAAACACAGAGATTGTGGCGGGGGCGGGTATTGCAGCAAATGCAACACTCTCCATTCCAATTATCTCCCAAACACAGGTTTGAATTATGTCTCACCACATCCTGTAAGTGTTATCTCAGTTTTACAGACAGGGAAGTTCAACCTCTGTGTGCCTCAAGTGACCAGTCCCCCTGTAACTCCTCTCTGAAGTCCATTGAAGATTTCTAATTAGGCTAGTCAAGAAGTATCAAGTCATCGAGTCAGGACCCAGGTTATCTGAATCCTAGATTTGTGCTTCTTCCTTTCCAGCGAAAAGAACTTCAGGACAGTCCAGTGCAGATGTAGGTCTTGGTTATACATGTACATGGTCAGCATTGAAGGGGTTAAAGCAGAAGGCACTGAGCCCCAAGGAGAGCTTTGGGAATTATATGTTTGACCGTTCTCTGGTTTATTTGCATTGTTTTATTTCTCCTCTGCCTGGCAATTTTTTTAAAACTTCCATAGCAAAAACTGGGCAATTACCATAATTGGGTCACCCCTAAGATGTGTGATTGACACCCAGGGCACTCTACCAAGAGAAACAGACTTCTGACTCATTATGAGCTTTACCTTGACAGGCTATTTCAGTGGCAGAAAGAAAAGCCATCAGAACAAATGCACTAGGGAAAACCTAGGGGGCATGCATCCTGCCAGGTTAGCAGTTTTGATCAGCCAGTGTGAAGTTCCACAATGTCACCTAAGTTCTTTCTGGACATGGTCTGCTATGGAGGAGATATGACCTATTCACCCAGCTCACTAGGACCCATGATGGCCAATGCTGCTAGTGACAAACACTCACTACCTCCCTCTTCTTGGTGGAATCGGCTCACCACCATGTTTGATTCTCTCTCTGGAATTCTTCAAAGTCGGTAGAAGCCCTAGAGGGGTCAAAGCTGGATCCCAGGTATTCTTCAAGTTCAGTTTCATCTAGGTCTGGATCTAGAGTGTGGGCCTGGCTTCTAAGTTGAGATGTGCCCCAAAGTGTGGGGTGTTTGCACATAGGATTGGGGTCTGTACCCATCTCTAGCCCTAACATGCTGATTAGGGATGGGCAAGCTGGCTAACAGAGGTGCCAGGTTGCACAGGTGTCAGCCTGTTATCAGATGGAAAACATCAGCCAGTGCCCATGTGCGATGAACTAGGAATGTTCTTAATGTTTTCTCTGAATACTGTGTTGGTGCCTCAATGTCCCCTATGCAGTTCTTAATATCTAGGTGGTGGAATAAGGGTGTGTGATTGCTGCATAGCAAAGGGCCAGTGCACCTGAATGCCTGACCCTCTGTCTCCTAGCAACTGATGGCCTGGGCCCCTCCTCTGCAAAGGTGCCAGCTGAAGGTGTTGGAGACAAAGGGATCAGGTGACCTCCTGGCCCGGGAAAGGAGCTGAGCAGAGAGGAGGGGCTGGAGGGGGTGGTAAGTCTGGAGCTGCCTGGGGACAAGGAGTGAAGTGCAGACCTGGTGGTCTTGCTCACTGACCACCAGAATGGACCCAGCCGAGGGGTCCGGTTCACTGTATCTACAAGCTCAGTATTAGACCCTGTTTCTGTTATCGAATAAACCTCTGTTTTACTGGCTGGCTAAGAATCACGTCTGACTGCAAAGTGGGGGTGCAGGACCCTGTGGCTTCCCCAGGATACCGCTGGGGTGGGCTCGCTGTGGGAAGCGCACGGAGGGGAAGAGGATGCTGAATGCTCCAAGGAGAGACCCAGGAGGTGAAGATGCGTGAGCTTCTTGCCCTGAAAAAGTCTGCTCCAAGGGGGAGGAGGTTCCCCAAAGTCCTGACTGGCTTTGTGGGGAGCAGTTCCAGAGCATCGCCCGGGGACTCCATGACACCATGCTGTCTGTGTTTAGTGCTCTGCTGTCAACCTCAGCCTGGCATTAAAAGAGTAAGACCATGCACTGGGTGGCCAGCGGCATTTGGCTCGTGAGTCTCCCATGCAGGACAAAATCTGTCCAGCTGCCCTCCTTGGGGGATGGCAGGTAACCTGAGCATGTTGACAGCCAGGTGTGGGAGCTCTTTCTCTTATCTTCCCCTCCCCGGCTGGAGGGGACAGAGAATTGAAAATCTCCTGGCTTTCAGAGTGAGAGAGAAGTGAGGGACCATCTTCTCAGCTTTCCTCCAGGACCACAGGTGGTGGGATAACAAGATACCAGATTTCTTTGTCTGTTCTGCGCACACACATGTCCATGCACCAGCTGTTTTGTTTTAAATGGCCCCTGCAGTAGCACAGAACCTGCCCTAAGCCACAAAACAAGTGTAACATGGGTATTCCCTGTGCAAGCTTCCTTTAGGCTACCTGGAGAGTATGCCCCTGCTCTGTACTGCAAAGGACTCCTGTAGAGGAGTCAATGACTCAGGGACCATTTGATCTTCTTTGCTGAGACTCCTTCCAAGAGGGGCCAATTTTAGGGGTGGTTCTGGTACGTGGATACTGATAAAAACCAGTTTCCCATATGAGTCATTCAACAGTCAACAGCTGATAACTGCTGTGGCCCAGACATGCCCAGGAAAGGATTTAATTTTTTTATTGAGAGGATGTTTAAAAAAAAAAAAAGTGAACAGTACAGTTACACCTGTGTCCAACCCTCCTCATGGTTAGAGCTGAAACATATCACCTGAGGCAGGGTGGGGCTCAGAGCTGACTCAATCAACACTGAGAACAACTGAAATCCATCCATCCAGCCCTCTCTTTACATTCTGGAGCAGACACAGCCATGAGTACTAGCAAAGCCAAAAAGAACATCATGGGCCGAGCCTGAATAGAGAACCATCAGGCCTAAGGTGAAGGCAATGAAACGCCCCAGTTATGACATGAGACAAAAATCTGGGACTGTGTAAGAGAATGAGAAGAGGTGCCAAATGTTATCCTTTACGGAGGAGACACTCTGCCAAAGCGAGTGTCTCATGGAAGGTGAATCCCAGTTCTCTCAACCACACAAGTACTGTAAGGGAACTGACCATTGGGTAAGAAATACCTTAGTAGATAAGAAAATACCTTGTTAATAGTTATAAATTATACCTTACATGTTATGCTTTTTCTTTTATTTCTAACCTTATGTTTCCACATCCTTTTTACTGGCTTTTATTTGAAACTTTAACTCAAGCTTTGTTAAATAAACTTCAGTGTGGTTTCCCTGTCGACACGTTTAAGTGACTTATGCTAAGGCAAGTGCTGGACTGAGGTAAAGCCAATAAGCTGAAGTGCACTACTTCCCTGGAGGCAGCCGACTGGTGTATAATGGTGTGTCCCAAAGACATAGGACTGGGACACTTGAATGTAATAAGGTGGGGTGTGTAAATTGCTAGCCTGCACTGGAAAAGAGCAGGCCTTCTGGTAGCCTGGCCTGAAGTGTTTGTGTTGCCTGCAGTTGGTATCTTGGGACAATTTGCCCTAGCTGGGAACAGACAAGACTTCCTTGCACTGTAAACTGCTGGGTGACATCAGAGCACCTCAGTTAATCCCCCAAAGTGTCACAACTTCCAGTCCAGATTAAAACATGCACCGCATGTGGAAAAGGTCCCATGTCCTCTCTGGCACCAAAGTCATGAGGCAACCAGTCCCCTAGGAAACTAAGTGGACTTTCTAAGGCGTCATCAACTCTGCTTTCAGGGTGCAATTTTCAAAGGAGCTGAAGGAAGTTAGGTGCCCAATTCCACTTGAGCTACCCTGGAGTCTGAGAGTCTAACTCCTCTTGGCTCCTTGGAAAAACCCAGCCTCAAACCAGGCCCTGCCTAGACAACTAGAGCAAGAACACACCTGAACCCTACTCATCCAAGCAGTGCCTACCCACCACCACCGCTCCAAACGACACTGCTACTTTTAGCAGTGTTGTGTCCTGCTGCCAGAGTCCTTCCCGATGCAGTGAAAGGCTCCAACAGCGGAGAAAAGTTCTGTCCGCTCCCTGCTACCAGAGCCTTTCACTGACACATGTAGTGACACACTGCAGTGTGGAGGCAGCCTGCATTCCACCGCAGCGCACAGCCACATGTACCCGACATGCTGCTGCCAGAGATGTGCAGCAGAGATGTAGCCTCTGTCTCTATTGTGCTGATGGCATCAAGCTGCCTATCAAATGGCTGCCCTGTCCCAGGCCGTTCTTCTTTGCCTTTGCCCCTGGGACTCTCCACATTAACACGCAGCAAATGTATCTCGATCAAAACCAATTGTCGTCAGACAGCTCCGCCAAGTCATGTCTCTCTCTCTCAGTCAGAGCTGTTAAAGGACTGTGGAATCAGGATGGCAACAGATATTTTAAGGACTTCATAAATCTGTGAAGATAAGAAACCACCCACCCAGCACTTTATAACAATACCCCATGCTTGTAAACAGGTGTATAAGAAATTCAGACAACAGCCCACAGAAACCCTTCAATAAATCTCTCCTGCATATTATATATATATATATATATATATATATACACACACACATACGTCATTCATTAAAAACTTGGACCAAAAAAAAAAATCTCACTGACTTTTCCCCCTATGTGCATTACCTCCCCAATCTCCCTACCCCAGGTTGACCACTCCATGGCGGATGTCATTCCTTTCCTCCCCCCTCCCAGTCACTCCCCAATAACTCCTCTCTGAATTCCAATGAGGTTTTCTAATTAGACTAATTAATTTTCTGCCCAAGTTAATAAGACTGCCTGCGTTTCAGAAATAATTGGACTCCCCAAACACCCATTTCCCCTCTCCTCCCGCCTTCCCCTTGGTGGGGAGCTGTGATAGGCCTCCTTAAAAATGCAAAATTAGCTTCTGTTTTTCAGGTGATGGCTTCACATTTCAAGAGTTATTTAGTGATTTTTTTCATTCACCCTTTCACACCAGCTTCCCCATCCTAAAGAGAAAAGAAGTGCAGGATGGGCGAAGGGCGGGGCGGGGAGGCAACAAGCCTAGACTGATTCCATGAGCCACTAAGTCCATTCGGGGATCCGTACGCTATGAAATTTTCACTCTATATAGGATCAGTTTCCTGTAAGATTAATTTCCACCCCCCCAGGCTTTGCTTTTTACTTTCCACGGTAGGTTAGAGCACTGGGTGCATTGTGGCATCTGTGCTGAACTGATTGCCGAGAAAAGAGGGTTTGGTTGTAGGGCGTCACTCCCTTCCACTGTCCTGCTTTGGGGTCAGTGAACAGTCTCCTGAGGACGGTATGGCCTTTCTTTCTACAGCAAATGTCTCAGTTCCTGGTTTTCTGCACAAAGTCCCCTCCCTGCCAGACAGTCTTCAGGGATAGGTGATGGCATTTAGATTGTTAATCACATTTCGGATGGTAGTCCCTAAGGATCTGCCAGGGGGCTAGACACTTTACAGACACAGGGCAGCCCCTGCCCTGAAGGACTTACAATTTAAATAGACTCAGATTCTAAGACCGGAAGGGACCATTGTGATCATCTATTCTGACTTCCTAGCCTTCTCCAGAGAGTGTCCCCAAATTAATCCCTAGAGCAGAGCTTTTAGAAAAACATTCAATCGTGATTTAAAAATCATTTAAAAATCAACCACCACAACTCTGGGTAAGTTGTTCCCATGGTTAATGACTCTCACTGTTAAAAATCTACATTGTATTTCCAGTCTGAATTTGTCTCACTTCAGCTGCCAGCCATTGGAAAGGTCGGGTTAGGCCATTCTCTGCTAGACTGAAGAGCCCGATATTAAATATTTGTTCCCCAGGTAGGTACCAATAGAGTCACCCCTTAGCCTCTTTGTGAAGCCAAACAGAGAAGCCAGACACAAGGTGGGGGAAAGGGGTACAGTACGCAATACAGAACTCTGTGCTCAAGGTCACTGGTTCAAAGCCACACATGGCAGAAGGTCTCTGGGAGCTAATGTGAAAGGAGCTTGCAGTTTCAGGCTCAGCATCTGTGTCGCAGCTGGTGCTTTCGGGCGTGTTCTGCATCCATTTACACTAGATGGATGTAAATTGTAGAGCAGTATCAACCTTTTAGAGCGTGTCAGCAGGGTCAGGGAGCAGTTAAAGCACAATACTATAGCACCGACTACAACTGACTTCCCTCTGGTGCACCCTGCTGCACCATATAGACTAGGTCTCAGCTGGATGGTCCTGTGAGGAGCTGGGGTCCTGCAGCTCCCTGTCAGATTGATGGGGGTAGAGGGTACTCAGAACCTCACAAGATGGGACTCAAGGGGGAATGCAAACAGGAAGTCAGGTCTCCATTCTCATTTTCACAGGCAGTCCCTCCGGTGTGTTGTGTTCAAACATGCAAATTGCTACAGACACGCTCAGTATTGGCACTCTTACCACGTTTCATTTTAACATGGTAAAAACGGTGAATAATTAATACATCTGTATAAAGCAAAAAATAAAATAAAATTCAGCATTATCAAATGGAAATAAGAAAAGGCCAGGCTCATAGTTTCAATTTTTTTCCACTGACAAAGTTGTCAAAATCGCCGCCTTCCTACAAAACATTGCTAAATTGACAAACCTACATTTTCCAACAGAAAACTGTTCTGCCGAAAGTTTTTCAGCCAGCTCTAATGAATGTGTCATGTTTTGCCACTGGAAAACTAAGCAAACCAAGCATCTGTACAACCCACCAGAGTGGGAGACAAGAATGGAAGCCCCCACCCCAATCATGAACTTATCGATCTACCTATCTATCTGTGAAGGTGTGTTCCCCTTTTCTCCCACACCAACCTAGAGTTTCTGAGGACACCTGGAAGCAGGGAAGGGAGAGGGGCTGAGTCAGCAGAACCCAGAGATGCAGGCCTTCACTTTTCAAAAGTGGCTGGTCGTTTTCAGTACCCGATTTGAGACACCTTAAAGGGCCTGATTTTCAGGGGTGGGGGTTGGCTCAGCACCTCCTCAGAAACATGTTCCGTTGCCTGAGTCATATAGTGCATCATTTCCCCAGCTCATCTGATTCCCTGCTTCCTCCCCTCTCTTCATTTGTTCATGTGTATTTACCCTTGTTGAAATCTGGCTTGCTCCATTTATCCAATGCTTTGTTCCTCTCTCTCCCTCTGCCCTGATTTTGTATTACATAGAGATCTATCAGTGTGCCTGCTGTCTGTGCGCAGGCAGCGTTTGTCTGCAGTGTTACCTCGGACTCACCTCATCATTCTCTCACTGCAGCATTCAGAGGCATCAGCATTAATGTTAATGATGATGATCTTACATTTATTTCGTGCCTTCCATTCGGTTTCATAAAGTAAATGCCAAGGCCTTGAGTCACACCTTAAAGTGGACAAGATACCAGTGAAATGACTATCAACTTAGTCACCAGCAAAGATGGACGCTGGGACTTCCAGGAAAAAAGAGCGTGAGCTGCTAGAGTTGGAGCTAAAGAAGGACGTTTCCTCACTGGGTGCTATAATAGACTTTTATCCTTTGTGAATCAGGCACAGAAGCTAGAGAGACACAGCACACTCTGAACAGTGGGTTACACATGCCGCAAGATTGGCATGCACTCATGCCGACCATGACTTCACTAAGCAGGTGCCCCCCCATATTCTGCACTAGTGGAAGCATCCAAATGGCTTCTCAAGAAGCCCCACAAAGGACTCAGCCCAGTCAGGCCAGCTTGTCAGGGACCAAGACCTGGATGACTGTAGTGGGGTCTCCATTGGCAAGACAAGGCTGCTGCCTCCTGTATGAAGCAAATTAACAACAACAAAATCATACTGGGCTCCAGCTTCTAACTGGGAATCCAGCAGCAGTCGGAATCCAAAATTACCCCAAGACCTTGAACCATTATGGCCAGAGATGGAACATTCATAACCCTCACTTGATCTTCTAACTATCTGCCCCTGCCAGCCAGCATCATCTCCATCTTATCAGGACTGAACATGAGACAGATGATCTCACTCCCAGTCTTCTCCAGACACTAGGAAAGTAAGAAAAGGGCACCTCTTGGAAACAGTTGTGACAGTCAATGGTATATTAATGGCACTGGAGCCCCCAAAATCACACCATGCCCCTAGAAACCTCATGTGCATGTTAAGGAGAAGGAAAATGGGCAGCCACTCACCATCATCTTCTGGGATCTCCAAGAGAAGAAGGAACTGAGCTTCTTAGAACTCCATCATTCAGTGCAAGACCCTGCAAGCTGGTCAGCAGAAGCTAATGGACAATGATTGCAAAAGGCGCTCATAGATGTAATGACCTTTGTTCACCTTCAGGATATCATTGAGCAAAGACATTAATGGGGTCTTTGCATCATACCCAAGACTAAAGCCAGATTGCTAGGAAGCCGGGACACTGGAAGAATCCTCAAGCAACTGTAGTTACTCCAGCATGGCCTCCTTAGGAAGGGGCCAACCCAAGGCTCAATGGAGATACTCTCATTGACTTCAAGGGGCTGTGGGGTCAGGCCTTATCCCTTTGTGAGGAAAGGAAGGTGGAGATGGGCCATTCACTTCAAATGAAGACATTGGGTGCCGAGAATTTTTAGCGCCTTGCAAGACGGGGGCCATTATCTATCCTAATGAGAAATTTCCCAGCCCCATTAGACAGGCTGTGAATGGGCATGGTTTGTGAGCTAGGCTGAGAAAATGCGAATTGAAAGGAAGCAGTCTTTGGGTGCATGGGACGGCCTGTCATCAGCTCTTGGAGGAAGCCTACATTAACACAATTGGGAGGTTTAGACAATGTGGTCTCATCTCATTTCTTTGAATGCTCCTGATGCTACACTATATTTTCTGCTGTAAAGTCCAAACAAGCCTTATCATCATGTATATGGTGGCAGGCCCTAGAGTCCTCAAACAGTCCCATGCTCCATCATGCTAGGGGTTGTACAAACATATGTAGTAAGCAGCATTGCCTTCCCCAAGTATGCAGAAATCATGAATCCCCCCCATCATATTTTATTAAAAATATGAATTTGTGGTTATTTTTATTTGCCATCTGAGACTTCATATTTTCATGCTTTTCTATGCACCCACAAAAGTTAAAAATTTACATTTAAAAAAAAAGGTGAGAATTTCAAATAATCAGAGGACTCCAGAATCAGTGACTTTGGAAAAGAAACCATCAGCAAATATTGTGAGATGTGTGAGGAAAACTGTGTTGCAATAAGTGGTAGTCCATGTCCCAAACAATATGCAGTCTCAATTTGCAACAGATGTTGGAAAAACTAGAACCTCTCTGGAATCTGGTTATCTTCCTAGCTCTGATTTACACACAAGGGGGAAAAATTAATTTAAATTACTGATCAAAAATAAATTACTTGCTGTTGACTAGGTCTTATTTATTTATTTTAGAAATTACTTTCTAAAATTACTTAAATGTGTTAATATATTTATAAGGAAAGAAAACACCCATAAATGACATAAATACCCAGCCAATGAATTAATTTGCATCAGATTACTAGTGGTTACTACTACTGTTCAGTACCAGACCTTCCTACCCCATTATGAAGGGAATGGACAAAAATCTCTTGCCGCTGTTAATAATTTCAATTATTAATTTTACTTGATAATTCATCCCCCTCCCTGACTCCCTTGAATATAGCTGCTGTCTCTGCATCTCTCCTCTCTGTATTTCTATTGCTATACAACACCACTCGCAGCAAGACTATATATCACCTTGCAAGGTTGCTGGCTTTCAGAGAGTTATTTTACTTTATTTGTTCATAATCTGCAGTCATTTCCACAGAGATATACCCCAGTAAATACCTGCTCTGGAAAAAAACATAATAAATCCTTAAGGTGAACAAAGTGTTCCCTCCTCTCCACCATCCCCCGCCTTTTTTTCAAGGTAAGATAATGTATAAAATCCTCTGAGCACCCAAATCCTTAACAGAACATACAAAATTACAAATAAATCCACTTTAAAGCAAAGGGGAAAGGATTTTTTAAACACCTTTTAGGATCGAATTGAGGCATGGATGAAATCACTAGCAACTGCTATAGAGAGAGCTGGCGCGGTTCCAAAGACATCAGTGTCAGTACTTTCACTTGTCCAGAACTCTGAATTTGGATCTTGGAAGATACTTAAAGGAGGACTTAACGTGCCACACTTTTGTTTTTAAATGCATCTGTAATGCCTGCAAAGGACCCGGGGATTGTAGGCAGTTTGGGTCAACAATTTAATTGTTTTTAACACCTCAGTTCACCTTTAAAGACCAGCTTCCCATGGGAAAGGCTGGAGGGGAGTTTGTTAAGATGTGTACAGTTCTGGCCCTTTACAATCCTTGTTTCTCTTTCAGGGACGAAATATCTTTAAGGCAAGAACTCACTGTTCTTCAGTGGAATTCTCCCTGTAGTGACTTCTAAAGGGTCAGGACTGTGTACATTATAGGACTATCCAAGCTGGTGGCAAACAGGATGCCAGGTGGTGGTGGTGGGAGTGGACAGAGTGAGAGACAGAGGAATCTAACATGGATATGACAGGGTGATAATTCTAAATGTTCATCATTTAAAGGTTGATCCAAAGCCTATTGAAGTCTAGGGGTATGTCTAGACTGCAGTTAAAAACCCACGGCTGGCCTGTGGCCACTGGCTTAGGCTCATGAGGCTCGTGCTAAGGGACTGTTTAATTGTGGGGTAGATGTTTGGGCTTGGGCTGGTTTCTAGGACCCTGCGAGGGTCTCACAGCTTGGGCCCGAAAGCCCCCTTAGCCCGAGCCCCACAAGCTTGAGTCAGCTGGCACAGGCCAACTGCAGGTGTCTAATTGCAGAGTAGACACATCCTAAGAGAGCATTTCCATGGACTTCAGTGGGCTTGGAGTGGGTCCTTAAGCTGTTCAACCCTTTTTCAGGGACTGAGATGCAGCATCACCTCAGCACAGAAGCTGACAGGCGCGGGCACCGAGACTGGTTCCAAATGTCCCATCCCTTAAAGGTCACAGGAATGATCAAAGATTATCAAGCCTCCTTTGTGGCGATTAAGTTCTGCCAAGAGTCGTGCCTGCCCTCAGCTCCAGCTGCCACATCCAGGGTCAATAAACTATTATTCTAACAGCTTTTCACAGCCCACTGACTTGAAATTGACTGCCTGAAGCTCTGTGCTACTTCATGGAGGACAGAGGAAATAAGAGCATGTGGGGAAGAGAGAAGAAGTCGTGTAGGAAGAGAGGGGTGAGAGGCAGTGAGGATGAGACAGAGGCATTGCTTGCAAAGCAGATTTATTGCAGCTGACAAGCCCGAGAGAGGCACTACTTCCTGCAGCACCGACATTCAAACAGGTGCCGCAAGTGGGGGGGAGGGTCAACCCGCCCTAACCAGGTGAGGCTACTGCCTGAATGTTTCCAAACTGCACATGCTTCCCTGGGCTTTGATCCTCCTGCCCCTTGTGCAGTCATTTACAGCACAGCAACATGGGGTAAAATGTTACCAGATCTGACCAGTTGCATTTTGTACTGGGGTAGATGACTGCACAAGAAGGATCAGGGCAAGGGTGCCCTGGCCCCCATATTTCTAAGTCCAACTGCAGCTCAATCACTTCAGTTCCTTATGGCTGTTACACTGATCAGCCAGCAAAGCAGGCTTCTCCGTATCCTGCACACAGCCCCAGCTATTAAAAAGCGCTGATATTTCTTTCAGGGTGGCTAGGACTGGGTTGAGGGTCCAAGCATCAATACCAACGAGGTGTATGAAAATTAAGGAACTGGATGAAAGGCATGTCAGATGTACATTTCAAGACACACTCTTGAAATTCAGACAAATGACTCAGGATTCTTGGGTCTTGGTTCATTATTGTCCTGCACCTGTCCAGTCATTTTCATCAGTACAAAGCACCTGCAAATGCAACCATTTGGGTTTGATTTGATAGTATGTTCCACCCACTTTGCACTACTGTGACTGCACAAAACATTGAGTGGGTATGAATCAGGCTTTTGTTCTTTATGGGTCTTGCTTAGCAGTCCTGCCAAGGGTTAAAAGAGGCCAGTTTTAAAGGTCAGATGTTAGTACATGCATGGACTTTACAGCCTTTCATTGTGGAAGATCTTCAGTATTCCCACCTCCTAGTGTTCAAAAAATGTGAGCTGCTCCCCCACAAAAAACATTGAGATTATTATTAAATCTCATGAGTTTGAAGTCAAACTATTGTTATTAATAATACATTGGGTATTTTTAAATATCTTCTCATTTTTGAGCCTTTAGGCTTTGCATTTTCAAGCTTAGAAACTTACTTTTGAAGAATAAAAAATAAAGATGAGATTTGTCAGGTTATAACATGACTCCAGGAGCTGATACTTTAAGAAAAAACACCAAACATCAGGCACTATTGCCATCCAAAGCACTTTTCACTGAAGGCATTGGTTTGTGCAGCTCCCAAGCAAAACACTGAGCCATTCGATGAGAAACCCACCTAACTGTGGGAAATCTGCATTTCCCCAGAGCAATTTAATCCTAACAAACGTCTGTTGCTTTTGGCTCCTGTTGTGTTTCAGAGACATTTGAGAGAAGCAGCTGAAACTAGGCAAAATGAAGAAGTCAGACTGATCTATGGTAAAATTACAACTTTGCTCAGAGAGGACACCAAATTGGCCCATCACGTGCGTGTGTGTGTTTCTGTTTCTGTCTAGAAATTAATTTTAAGATCAAAAGGAAACCAGTTAATGACAGAAGATAAATAGGGCTGGCGGAGGATGGGGAATGGATGAAAAATCCTGCAGCCCTCGGGACATCTCTTGCCATGGAGAGGATTAATATTTCTGACAGATTTTCACAGGGAAAGAGAAGAAACTTGCTGATCAGCTCTGGGGGAGAGAGTCCAAATTTGGTTCCAAATGGAAACATGTTTAAAGAGAGCAAGACGCACACACACATAATACAGGTTCTAATCTATTAATCTCTTCCCTTTATCTAGAGGGTAGAATTAAAATGATGTTTGATGCTCTTTGATGATCTCTGGAGGGCAAATCAAATAACAAATAATGGGGAAAAAACAGCCAGAAAAAACAACAGTTTATATCACATAAAATAGACACAGAAGCAAAATAAATAGTAGGGTTGTTGGTGTTTGTTTGTCTTTTTCCCTTATGAGGAAGGGAGGGGAGAGAACATACTTTCTAGCTTCCAGAACAGATTTTTTTTTCTATTTGAGTGCTGACATTTCTAGGATAAAGAGTTCAAATTAAATTATAGCACTACCTGATTGGCTCCTGGGAATTCTGACTAGACACAGCCTTGCTCCGGTTGTAGAGTAATTATTAATCCTACTTTGCCCTTCTATAGCAGGATCTCCAAGTGCTCTGCAACCATGAATTAAGCTTCACAGACCCCGTTGCACCACATTAGATAAATATTACCAGTCCCATTTTAGAGCTGGAAAAACTGAAGCACAGAGAGGTGAAGTGACATCCCAAGGTCATACAGTGAGTAAGTGGCAGGACCACAAATAGAACCCAGGTGTCCCTGATCCCACTCCCCCTGTTCTAACCACTCCACCATTGCTTCCTCTGAACACGGCTACCTGCGTGCTCTGCTTTGACTGTGTCAATTTCACAGGTCACTTTAGCCGGCCAAAGTAACACTCCCTTCTTTTTTTTTTCCTGATATTTCAAAGTTGCCTCTCACTCCTCCTCTCCCATAGGTCCTCCCTGTGCTGTGCTTTCCCACACATGGTGAACAGCTCTCCACTTCAGGACTGAATGGTTAAATTGGTGGAAAGCAATAAAACAAAGAAACGAAGTCAAGCCTCCATGGCAGAGAGCACAGAGTGTGTGCGTGTGACTCCACTCTAACATGCGGCATCAACTCTGTCCTCACGAAATGGCAGCTGCCCCTACAGACTTCAGACTACTGGAAGCTTAAAGGCAGACACTGCAATGCAGCCACACACATCACACAGCAGCTCTCAAGAATTTGCTGTTCAATTCATTGTAAATATTCTCTTTCTAAAGAACCAAACAATCCCTCCAGGACACAGTGTAATTAACCCCAATACCGCAGACAATCCCATATTACCACAATATCAACCATACACCAGGAGATAAACCTTGATTTCTCAACTCCAAGCACACAGGCCTCTGTTACTTGAGCTAAAGGAGAGATTTCTAGTTTCACTTTTAGTAATAGGTCTCTTATCCTCTTTTTGAGCCAGTCACTAGAGGGCAATCTTGTTCCCTCGCTCAGACACACAAAGCCAGTCCATTACCATAGGCCTCCTCCCCATCCCCTCTTTTCTTCTCTTATAGAGGGAGAAAAGTGAACGCAGCTCTGATTTGTTTTTAAGGTGGTTTGAGCTCAAAGGGGAGGCCTGTCAGTTTGACATGAACCCCAAGTTGACTCCTTGGAGGACACTATGCAGAGGTGCATAGAGAGCGGCAGGGTTGCCTAGTGGTCAGTGCACTAGACCAAGATGACCTAAATTAATTCTCAGCTCTGCCTCGCGACCGTGGGCATGTCTTGTCTTGGTGCGTTTCCCACCTGCTGTCTCTCTTCTCTATTTACTTGCCAATTAATTTGGCAATTGATTTTTGATTATTAGCAGGTAAATATACCCAGTGGTCTGTGATGTGATGTTAGATGGGGTGGGATCTGAGTTACTACAGAGAATTCTTTCTTGAGTGCTGGCTGGTGAGTCTTGCCTACATGCTCAGGGTTTAACTGATCGCCATTGGGAAGGAATTTTCCTCCAGGGCAGGTTGGCAGAAGCCCTGGATGTTTTTCACCTTCCTCTGCAGCATGGGGCACGGGTCACTTGCTGAAGGATTCTCTGCAACTTGAGGTCTTAAAACCACAATTTGAGGACTTCAATAACTCAGACATAGGTTAGGGGTTTGTTAAAGAAGTGGATGGGTGAGATTCTGTGGCCTGCATTGTGCAGGAGGTCAGACTAGATGATCATAATGGTCCCTTCTGACCTTAAAGTCTATGAATCTATGGGTCTGTGATAAACTCTCTAGGGCACAGGCTGTTTCTGCCTATCTGTCTGTACAGCACCTAGAGCTCTGGAGTCATGACTTGGTTGGGGCTGCAAATCATAAATACACAGCGTAATCCAGAGACCTCCCTTGGAGTCTGTTGCCTTTATGGGAAGTATTTATTTATTTATACTGCTGGCCTGATCAATTTAACGAGCATCTCTTTGACCTAGGAAACTTAGTCTTCATTTTCATCGTTTTACCCAAAGAACAATGTGTCCTGGGGGCATCTTTGAACTCAGCAGACACTGTCATCATCCAGTCAAATGCTGGAAGTACCCATCTGCCACGTTATCAGTGTGTGTTGGCTCACTGAGCAGGACAGTGCGTAGGGGGTGAGGGAGCTCTTACTCTTACAGAAGTGACGGATGCTCCCGCTAAGCTTTTCAGCAATTAGAGAGACCAGCGCAGACTTGTGTTTAGAGTTGCTAGTTTTCACTCCCCAGACTGGAAGAACAGGAGATTGGGGCCTTCTTGGGAGATTTCAGTTCCTATAGAACAGATGTAAGTGCAAAGAGCGGATTGTCCCATCAATGGTTCACTAAGGCACTAGGTAGAACCTCAATTAGCCAAAATTTGCCCTTAACTCAACCAGGTTATATCCCTTGGCATGTGTTAGCTGAGATGAAAGCAGGCCCTGTGGTTCGGATCTGGGTTTAGATTCTAGCACAGTCACATGTCACATTCAGCAAATTTACTTTGGTCTTGTTTACACAAATTGCCCTGCGGGGTGGACTAAGGTGGCGTGAATTGCAGCAGACATTCAAGCTCTGCCTTGTGTGAACACTGTTAACATGAACAAAAAGGTACCTCGTTAGCAGTTACATCGTACTACATTACACCAATGAGGTACCTTTTAGATCGCACCAGCAGCGTCCACGTGGGGCAGTTGCAGAGCAACGCCTTGGGCTGCACTGCGATTCGCACCCCCATAGTCTGTGCTATGGGGCCACGGAGACATAGCCTTAATCTCGCCATGCCTCAGTGCCTCACTCATAAAATGGGGTTAATAATTCTGTTTTACCACTTTCGTCCGTGAACTCTTCAGAGATGGGACTCTCTCCAACTGTGCATCTATTCACTGCCTAG
Organism: Chelonoidis abingdonii; assembly: GCF_003597395.2. Lineage (NCBI taxonomy): Eukaryota > Metazoa > Chordata > Testudines > Testudinidae > Chelonoidis > Chelonoidis abingdonii. Next base: position 8,455,171 of record NC_133786.1, on the reverse strand, counting down.
CACCACGGCCCCCTGAACTCAGCTGGAGCCTCTAATGCTACAGTAATGTAAATAATCCCCTGGACATCTATTAGCTACATTCAGTTCCTTCAATTATCCAAAGCTTTCCAATTTCCCCAGTGGCAGTCACACAATCAAGGCTCTTCGGCACCAAGATATTCAGCTTTATACAGATTTGTTCTTCCCTTCCTCAAAGCCACTTCTCAAAGGAGGTTTCTAAGTGACGGCCTCTTCTGCATTTAATATAGAAATAATTTGAAATAAATACCAACAACAGTCAAAATAGTAAAAAACCAAACAAAAAACAAACAACCCCCCAAAAACAAACAAACAAAAACAAAACAACCCAACTTTTAAATAAAACACCCTTTGTTGCTCCCTAGCTGTTTGTCTTTCAAGTGGCAAAATAATTACATTTTGTTTTTAATTTATTATAGATACTACAGTAATGCCTATAGGCCACCCTCTGAAGTCACAGCCCCATTGAACCACTGAAAGAGTTTATATTCTAAATTGTGATATCCTCTAGTCCTTCCATTCTGCTGCCCACTCCAGAAAGATTGTCTTCGCTGCTGATTCTAATCTTAACATAACTCCCTGGCTATGTTTGTAATGTCCCCATTCTATTGGCTAGTCCACATAGATGGTAAGAACCTACTACTGCTACCAGCAGATGGAGCTATCCCTCTAGGTCAAGTGGTAGAACTTTTGGTGCTGAAAGTTCCACATTCAGTGTTCACTGGGGTAAGGCAGGGAGTTGTGGCATGATGTGTGTGATCAATACCACAACGCTCACTCACATGCAGCAGTGCTCACACAAATATCCCTATTCAACTACTTGCATGAATCCTGAGTAAGGATGGCAGAATCAAGCACTTAGATAGTCAGTACTTTGGTACTGGGAAAGCAGTACTGTACTGTATGGAGCCATGCAAATCTAGGGCACTATATGAGCAGACTGGGGTTTTCCAAAGGAAGCTAAGGGAGTTGAGCGCCCAGTCCCATGGAATTCACTCTCATAAGCTCCTTGGAAAAACACAGTCAGTGTGTAATAATCTTCTACTGAACTTCCTGAAGAACCCGCATTTTCCACTCATATGGATTTATGTTCTTCACCAGCCAGCCTTGTTGTTAATGAATGAAATGCCAATGCACATGAAGCTTTATAAACCCACCTGGAAGAACTACATCATCCTTCCCATGAATAGCTCACAGTGCAACTGAGTCAGCCGTGATGCGTGGGAGAAACAGATCAGGTGCAAGAACAGGTGGTGCCACCCTACGGAGGGCTACCGACAATGGAAGAGGTGGGGTTTAAGGAAGGATTTGGAGGGATGGGGTGTTCTCAGTGCTTAGAAGGACAGGACAGTGAGGTGTGATGCACTCTGCTGCATGGAATCTCAGAGCTACATAAGTAGATGTCAGAAGCCTTAGCAGGACCGTACGAGAGATTGCCCTTTAGCTCAGGTCTTGGAGATCTGTGTTTTTGGAGAAAGAGGACAAGGTTCTCTCCTCATCTTTGACTATGCGCCTGCAGATGCTGTTGGTCTTTCCAGGGGAGAAGAGTGGCTTGTGTTTAAAGCCTATAAGTAAAGGAAAAAATCCAGCGTCTTAGACCTCCCGCTTCTGCATCTTCCATGGGCAGCAAAGCCTCTTTGTCTAACACAGAGCACAGCTCCGATGCCCTTATACATATGTATAAAAACAGCTAACAAGCTTGTTTGCTTCCTTAACACAGCGGGGAGAGTGGTCCCTCTCCACCTCAGCCCACAACAAGCAACAGCCCTTCTGGAAGAGGAGTTGGGAGGAATTTGCTACTCTCCCCCCACCCCCACCCCACCCTGATAGCGCTGAGGGAAATCGCTGCAGTGTAATGAGATCAGCTGGCCAGACTAATCACATCCCTGGCGCGGGTGTTGCCTTGCCAGGGAGTGAGAGCTTTTTGGCAGGTAGGGGCTGGATCTCAGGGGCTGACAGTGCACTGTCTCAGAGCTGTCTACAGCTGATGAAGTGTCAAATGAGAGGGAAAAGCAAGTGAAATCCATCTGCAGGGAAGCAGGCGCTACCAGGCTGATAAATACAAGGAAGAGGAGGAGGAGGAGGGAAGAGTTAGCCAGACCATCTCTGAGACCCACTGCCGCTTCCATGAGCTGTGAGTCAATGCTGAGTCAGGCCCAAAGGAGCACCCCTCCGCCAGCTCACCCTTCGACACAACGGGAAGATTCCCCCTCCCCTTCTTCAGCTCTTGGGGAGAACGATAATGATTTCCATCAATACCTTCTACAATGACAATCACAGTCAATCAGCATCACGATCATAAACACCACTAATGACTCCTATTAATTACTGTCCTTTTTCATGATGACTGGAGAGGGCCCCAAGCCACAGCCATGTGGGGCTGGTTTTCAATATGGGGCAAAGCTCAGATCCAGGATGTGGGAGCTTGCACCCCTTGGAAGATCTGGCTTTGGAGTTTGAGCCCTCCGTCCTCAAAAAAAGGATGGGGAGTGGGGGCGCAGATTGTGGTTCAAGCCCATTTCTCATCAATAATAGCGAAAGAGCTTTGTAAAACCCAGCGAGAGGGTAAGTTAAATAGATCCTGGTGGTTTATCTTGACAGTGGTTAGGCTGCTGGGATGCCGAGGCCACGTCCTAGAGCCTTGCGGGTTGACCAGCGTTGTCTCACTGTTTCTTTGTTTCTCTGTTTATGAGAAAAGCTCAAGCCAGAAAGTAAGGCCTTTACTCACATTCTCATCATTGTTCATCTTTTATTACAATAGCCCCCACCAGAATCAGGGACCCATAGTGCTCAGTGCCATATATACATACAATGAGAGACAGCCCCTGCCAACAAAGCTTACAATTAAAATACACAAGAGACACAAATGTGGGGAGGGGAAACAGAGTCACAGAGAAGTGACTCAGCAGATCAGTGGGAGAATCACAAATAAAACTCTGGTAAACTCTGGTATCAGACAAGTGCATTATCCATTGGGCAACACTGCCCCCAAGGGTTGAAGACAATGGGTTACTCATGTGAGTAATTGCTCACTAGTATGAATAAGGGCTTCCCAATCTAGCACTTGGATTGGTATAGTTCCTTTCACCTGAAAGTGCTTTACAAACTACACACCTACTCTTTCATAAACAGAATCACACACCTACACACCCATACACACAGAGGAATAGAAAGGAAAACTCAGCATTACTGGGCTACAATTTTCAAAGATGCCTGTGGGAGTTAGGTGCCCAGTTAAATGAGATTTAGACACCTAAATCCTTTTGGCGCCTGTGAAAAGCCCAGTCCTGGTTCACGTGGGATTCCTGGAACCCTTTTTCTTTTGGTGCTGGTTTATGCGGAGAGGGTTTGTGTCCCAGATTTCAATTTGACTCTGAAAGTTCAACCAATTCAAGCCAAAACATTTTTCCAGATGGCATGAATCTGAAACCAGAAATCCCTCCCTAACCCTCCAGGGAGCGGGTGTCACACTGAAACTCAGTCCCAGCTCCCTCAGCTCTGATAGAACTGGGAGTGGTGCCGACAGGTTGCACAACTCCCAGCAGGAATCACCTCTCCCGGCTCCAAAACGAAACACGGCCAAAGAAAATACTCAGATGAAAAGCCAAACACACATAGCCACAAGGTTGTCTGTTTTGTGATATCCATTAATAAATAGGATCAGCTAAACAGGGTCAGCATGTAAACGACAGTTACTTTACAGATCACAAAAAATAATTTAATCTGCAATGGTTTTTCACCTCCAGGGGCCTGAGAACTGGTATGTTATATCTACTTATTTAGCTGATCTTGTTAAAAAGGTATCAGAAATAAAGAGGGGGGAATCTTTCATCGTGTGAGCTGAGCCAGAGAAAACTTTGCCTCTAGCAAGACTCTGGCAAAAATCCCAGTTCCACGCTACTGGTGGTTTGAAATACAAACAACCACATCTGCTGAGTGTACAATGGATTTCACACAGCCCTGCCTTCTGAGTTCAACACTTTCTCCTCTCTTATTTGTCAGATTGCCCTCCAGACAAAGGGGGTGGGAAGCTTAAGGACATGCCACTTTTTTTTTCCCACTGCTCAGAGACATAACATCCCTCATCACATCTTCCAGACAAGGATTGTGAGGTTGGAGCACATCAAGGCTATTCCAAAACTGGCCATCTGGAGGATACAAGAATGTATGTCCCTAGGATGGAATTTGTGTCAGCTGCAGGGTTACAATGTCCCTGCTGGCCAAAGCACTGATGCTTTCCTTGATGGTTCAACACAGCCGAGGAGTGACAGGAACGAAGTTCAGGGGAAGGAAACCAGAAGCAGTTTGGTTGTACAGTCATTGAGGGAGTCTCAGCTGGCTGGTGCTGTAGTTACCTTCCAGGTGCGATCAAATCCTCACCTGTACTGCAGACCAGGAAGGCTAGATCCAAAGCCTGTGGCAGCCAAGGCTAAGATTTCAATGAACTTTAGCTCAAACTCTGGAAAATGGACACAAACATGGAGTGCTCTCTCTCTCTGTCCTATCTTTAAAACATAGTCACACATGGGATGGAGCCTAGGAGCAGCAATGAAGACGACTTTCTCATGCCATGAGGTTGTGAATGGCTGAGATGGATAGGTGAGAACAAGTGACACCAACTGAAGTTTTGCGTTTTTTTTACTCTGGAGGAGGGAGGAAGGGAGTCAAGGCACAAGGACCTGTCTGATGAAGAAGTCACAAGTTAATGAAAGGTGGGAGACATGGAAGAATCTGCTCATGGGGAGGTTGTTAAGATGCAAGGAATGGAGTGAGACAGATTGAGGTGTGAGACACATGATCAGGGAGGAAGGATGGAGAGTCATCTCCTCCCGGGCTTGTCTACAGCAACCAGGACATCCTGCTGGTGATAGGATCAGAGTCTGAGATGAGGGACCACAATTTACTCCAGTGTAGGCAGGCACCAGTCTGCAGAGTCCGTTAGAGGGCGACGAAGATGACCTGTGCCAGATAGTGGCAGGTTTGCTGTCTTCCTGGCTCTAAATTCCTGGTGGTGAGGAGGTTAGAGAAAGGCATAACTTACTTCATCAGCAGCCTGGAGACTACAAGCTGCCAGAGCAGGAGATGGTGCAGTGAGCAACCTTCCCACTGTATCGGCCTTGCATCAAAGGGGAAATCTCAGGATGAAGTTGCTTCTCCCTTGGGGTCTGCTGCTGAAGCAGGGAGGCGCAAGGGAGGTCTGGCTGGGCTGTAGGCTACGCAACTTCCCGGGGTCCCCAGCCAGTCACCTGCACTGCTTGGACTTAGCACCAGCCCTGGTTTGCTTGGCTAGCGCTTTATCCCCGCTTGCTGTTCCGCTGGGCACATTTCAATTCATGTCAGGTTGTGCTATTGACTTTTTTATTTTTGGTTTGCCCTGTGGTCAGATTTATATGTCAAAGCTTGTAAAATAAACGTGTGCATGTGAGACAGAGAGAAAGAGAGGCCTGGGTGCTACCGTGCACAGTGCATTAGACATGCTGCAAATTACACAGAGCCTAGCACCTGTCCCGTGTCATTTTTTGCAGGAGCTTATTGCTATTCAATAGCAACCCTCCCACCTCTGCAGGAAGGCTGGGAGCTGGCGGCTCAGAACTGGAAAGATAGGGAGGTTTAGGGATGATAGAGGAGATTTGGTGGGGAGGAAAGAGAAGAAATAACCTGGGGCGAAAAGGAATATCAGTGTAGCAAATACAAATCTCCAAGTGATCAGCAGGGGAACAGGCCTTCTCATGTGAATAAAGAGAGTGGGATCTGGCCCTCAGCAGGGCAGACAGGCTTCCACCCCAGCACCACATTATTATACAGCGAGGTGCATTATAGGAAGCTCAGACCTTTCACAGGAGTATCCAGAAGCCAGACTACATACTCAGAGCACAGCACCCATATTCCCTGCCCAGGACTGAATCCCAGCAACCGCTCTCTTCCCCTGCGTTGATCACGCTCTGTACAATTAAACACACAGGCCATGAATCAGACAGGCCAGGATGTTTTCCAAAGATGCCTGGGTTGGTTCCCTCCCCAGTCCATACATTCTGCAATAGAAGACTGCACATCCTAGCTTCCCGCCATGGCTCAATGCTGGGATTACTCCTAAGGGAGTAAGGTGCCTAATTCCCTTAGGTTCCTTTGAGGATTCCAATGTACTTAACCAAGCCCTGCATGTGACTGAACCCATCCTTTAGCAAAGGGGAGGAGAACAGGCACAGATTATTTTTTTTTATTGTTTGCCGCGAGTTAGCACCTAGCAGCCAAGCCAAGAACCAGGATGGTGCTAGGAGCTGTATAAACACAGAACAACAAAGACAGTTCCTGCCCCAAACAGTTTATCCGAGCCAGTCACAGCTCATTCCCATTGTATGATGAAGAAATGGGTGAAAAGCCAGAGAAAACCCAGGAGGTCAGAAAATCCAACCTCAGACCTAGTTAGGTGAGAGGAAGCTCCCAGTTGCCCAACTGGGAAATCAAGTGAAATTGCCAGAATGCTAATTACAATGCACACCCCAGAATAAGCCCAGGTAACACACCCTTCCCCTGCCTCAGGACCTGAGAACTTTGAGGTCCCTTCCAGCCCTCTATTTCTATGGTTCTGCCTCTGTGCATTTTTTGCCCTGCCGCTCCATGCAACGTTCTTTCTCAGCACAGTTCAGCGGCCTGCTTTCCCCTGCCTGCTGCTGGGCATTTTCATCCAGGGAACACTTCCCCCCAGCGCTCAGGGCCAATTCTGTTCTGATTGCTTCCACCAGATCAAAAAGGAAATTGAAAAGATTGCAGCGCGTGCACACACTCACACACACAAAAGTGGGAAAAGGCAATGATTGGCGCCTCCAGCCGTGACCTTTATTTTCCATTAATGGACCTGGGTGAGCGTCGGCTGTGTTTGAAGCTGCATAAAATGAACTGGAAATAAGAGGGATAAACAGTAGCAGTTAAGGCCTTTTTTTTCCTAGAGGAATGCTGAGCCAATTTCAGCAAGTTATCGACACACAGAGAGCTTCTGATAGCTCCTGATAAGAGGCTGGGAAACAGCCAGGAGCCTCAGGCACCAGGTACGCAAGCACACAAAACAAACCCCCCTATTCTGGGGATGATGCCTTAGTGGTTTAAACCCTTGCTTTTGGAATCCCTAAACTTTTGGGAGTCACAAATTCAAACCCCAGCACCCAGGTTATACATCTGTATAGGCCAGAATCTGCAAGCTCGGGTGCCTATGCTTAGGCACCTGATCCAAGATTAGGTAACTATAAAAGTGGCTTGATCATTAGAGTGCTGAGCTTCCACTGCTCCCTCCTTTTAAGATCGGCCCTGAATATGGATTTAGCTGCCTGGGTTTGGGTATTTTGACCCTCATTCCTTGCAGTTCACTGTGCTTCTCTCTTTTGGACGGGACCTTATAAAGTGGGTCTAGAGGTGCCAGTACTTTTAACGCAGCATTTAAAGTAAGTGGACAGTGCCCGCCCCCCTACCCCTCTATATCTGTGCTGTACACAGGTTGAGAAGGTCAATGTCCATCCACTTCACACAAGCAGCTCCCATTTTTGTGCAAAACTGCAGATTGGGGAGGAGAGGTTACTTTGCATACACAAATTGCAGGGACAAACAGAGAGGCCAGAGTGAAGCTGCTAACCCAAAATGGCACTTTCAGAGAGAGTAGAGAACTTGCCTTGGTTTCTTGGGGAAAATCTTCCCTTCCTCCACTGTTAAAATTTCCATTGTCATCTGGCTGCTGCTTTCCACCACAGAGGCAGCTGCATTTGCTCCTCTGCCTACAGTGGTCACCATTAAAAAGTCTGCATTTGCCAAGAGGTACCTGAGACACCACGGTTTGTCCCATTCTTTAGGAAGTAAATGTGTATCTGTTGCCAAATGTTAACTTTATCATGGCAACTGATATATATATATAATTTGTTAAGCTTTTGGGGGAATTAGCTTTGCTGGATAAATGTAACATACTCATTCAGATAGTGCTGTATCTATATCTTCTGGGTATAATTGTATTACACTAACCCCTAGATGGCCAAACTGAGACCAGACCCCCTTTGTTCTAGGCGCTGTACATACATTAGGGATACCTCTGCAAGTGATGTATCTGTAGCATGGGTAGCTTTTATACATCCAGTGTGGGTAACAATAGCAGCGTAGATGAGGCAGCACAGACTAACAACCTGAGCACATGTCCGCCAAGGAGCCTGGAGATGTACTCTAGCCAATGTCATCACTACATTGTCAGGCAGGTAGCAGGCTGTCTCATTCATCTGCTCCCATCCCTGCCACAGACACCGAAGGCCCAGCAGTCGAGTTCTGATTTATAATTTATAGGGAACCTTCTGCTGGATCTTGAAGGCTTTTTCTTTCCTAGGGAAACACTGCCACATGGGCCTTGCTCAGCAGATCAGAGATGATGCAGGTGTTTGAACAGCCCCAGATGCAGGGACTCAGAGGCCAACATGGGGCTAGGATAAGCAATTTTAAGATTTCAGCCGGCGCTGTGCTAGATTGCGAACTCTTTAATACTTTAAAATCAAATCTCGTCAACCTCCCGACTAGGCCTTTAATTTAAATTTAACAGCTCTTCCACATTTAATAAATAACTACTGATTATTAAAAAGCGCCCTGGTTGAAGTGTATCACCTCTAGGGTGGGGACATGTGCAGAGACAGACAATGCCTGTAATAGCATTATTAAGCCTCAGTCCTAGGCATGTGTTTAATAACCACTTGCTACTTAATTAACTGGTGATTCCAGGGCTTATTTGGGGAGGAGATTTTTTTTTTTCCCAAAGAGAACATAGTGCTGGGGAGAGATGCTGGAGTGACAGCCTGGCAATTGGTCTCCACACGTTATCCTTGGAATAAGTGCAATGCAGGCACTGCAGTCTTCTCCACCTGAGTACTCTGATGAGAGGAAGCACCCCCTGCAGCCAGAAGAGAGGCGTTTACAGCCAGCCAAGTCCTATCTTGGGCTTCTCTGTTGAGATGGCCAGCAAGGAGCTAGGACACACTTATCCACCGGAGACTGGTCTGAGAAGCCACCCATTGGCCTCACTTACTGAACAGCCACCAAAGAACTGTACCATAAGCCTGAGCTGTGTCTGGAGCAGTCACATGGACACTGAAAGGCTCACAACCAAGCCCCTGAGCCGTTTCATCTCCCTGTGACGGGGGCACCAATGTCATGTCTGTTTGTCTGAATGCCTTCCCGGCCATCTCCTTCCTGGTGAGTCACTCTCAGAAAAGAGACAGGAGAGCTCTGAGACATCACTCAGTTCACTAGGAGGACAGAGGCTTGACTTGTACCATTCTAGGCCTTTTCATCTTCCAGTTTATTATAAATAAATAAATAAATAAATAAGGAAGCATTTGAATCTCTTCCTTCTGGAATGTCTGTGCCTGGCAATCACGAAGGCACATTGCAGGAGAGCGGAGAGATTAAACAGACCTGACGGCTTTAAGCTGCCGCTGTTCTGAGGCTCAGTGGCCGTGGATCAGTCCCCGTCAGCTCTGAATTAGCTGCAAGGCTCATGACGGGAGTTAAAGGAAGAGGAGTTTGATGAGTTGATCATCTGGCAGGATTTAAAGAGGTACTGTCAGCTACTGCTCAAGGCTTTCGGAAGGGAGCCTGCTCTCTTCAGCTCAATCTCTTAGAGTTTCTCTTCACTGCAATGTTAACTGGAGTCCTGTCCATATACCAAAACATTGACTTGAGGCTGTTCCTGCTTTTAACTCAAGATGGCTGACCCGAGATTGGGTACAGGCTAAAACTCAAGTGAGCACAAGTGTGTTGTTGGCTAACACAAGCCCTCTGCGGTGCGGACAATGGCTAGCACCACTTGAGTGCTACTCATCCACCAGCACCTTCCCACAATTCCTCAGGTACCCAGAAAGGACAGACATGTTTTCCCACAATTCACTGAGCAAGAATTCACAGAGCAGCTCAATGCTAAGACCCAGGGGCTCTGCCCCCAGAAGTCTCAGGACCACATGCAAGGGAAGCCAGCACCTTTGCGGATAGGGTGACCAGATAGCAAATGTGAAAAATCGGGACAGGGGGTGGGGGGTAGTAGGAGCCTATATAAGAAAAAGACCCCAAAATTGGGACTGTCCCTATAAAATAGGGACATCTGGTCACCCTATTTGTGGACAAAGCAGCTGGAGAGTTATTGATGAGGCTGCTCACCCTTGAGCTAGGCTGACTCAGGAGGAGTGCAGGTAATTCGCCTTAACCCTGGAGCGACGACAGACCCAGAAAGGGTACTAGCCATTCTGGGAAGGGTCTGCAAAACTCAACTCTCTGAGCAACTTTCCCCTTGGCTGGTTTCTGTGCCACGGATTCGAGCATGGACCTGATTGCATTGTCCTCCAGAATCGCCATACCTGAACTCCCCGCAATCACTAGTCAGCATAGCCTCTGCAGCTTCTCTGACAGGCCTGGCAATATTACCCTCCTGGCCTTCTCCCAAGGTCACAGAGGAAGCCTGGGCCGGAGGCAGGAACTGAACCCACTTGCCTAAGTCCCACTCCAGAGCCCGGACCACAAGATCATCTGTCTTCTCTGTGGTTGTGTATTGCCAGCACATTCTCCGGCAAACCCTCCAGGAGCTAATTAAGTGCCGAGCTTTGCAGCAAGCAGTATGTCTGCCTCGCCCTTCCCCAGAACCCCACATTATCATATTTCACATTAAACATGAGATATTTAAAGGTAAGTTTCCATCAGGACACACGAGGATTTATCTGCATAGGCTCCCATTAGTGTTAATAAAACCATGGCGATCAACCTAGTACATTTCACTTTGGCCCGTATAAATGCCTTCACATTCACAAGACAAATGACTGCTGGAATCATGGGCAGGAAAAAAAAAAAAAAGCCTCTGGGGCAAATTTAAGACCTTTTCTTTGCTAGGAAAAGTGGTTGAGTTTAGGTCACGCTCAGCTAACATATGCTCGCTAAGTGCATTCCCGATACACCGTTTGCCTGATGTAGATGGAGGATGGCAGCTTGCAGTTTAATTTAGCGGCTCACGTTGTATCCTAGCCTAGAGTTAGCTCAAGTGGTAGCGGCTCATGATTTTAGCCCAGTGAGTCTCGTTCTGTGTAGATTTTTATACTGTATCCTTTCAAAGAGAAGGCTAGCAGAGCACCTGAGCACCTTCCAGTAGCGTAACACCCAATTTGACTGACATCTCTCATGTGTTTGTTCTCTTCTATGTGTTTATGTTAGAAGGCAAAGTCAAAGAATTCCCACTTGGAGAGGTTTGTGATGTCCCTTCATTCCTGGTGGAGTCCATCCCATAGTCTTGGATTGGCTCCTGGGCTACATGCCCATTGTTGGCTGCGGAGCAGGGCAGTGGGGTGGGCGGGATTTACTTCCAGTCAAAATGCACCCCCCCCCACCCATCTTGCCTGAGTGTGGGAAAAATACAGAGAATGAAAGTCCTCCTAACAAAGAGGTGTCGCATGACACGGGCAGCCCCTTCTCAAAGGAAGGAACTCAGCGGTTCCGACGTATAGAGACAGCCCCACTCATAATGCAGGACAGAGGAGACCCTGTAACTCAGAAGTATGGAGAGAGCCTTGATCACCATGTTGCAGGTCAGGGAGCTCTGGCTTTAGGGGGTTGGCGACTGTGGTGACTTGGTGTAGGAAAAAGAATGTTTGGAGGGATGGGGGCAAAAGTGGAAGTGGGTAGAGGGGATTCTGGGAGTTGGAAGTGTGGAGGCAACAGCCTCTCCCAACTTGGGACAGAGAGAACTTCGAAGGTGACTGGTGCGAAGACAGCTCCTCAGAGTATGTGGAAGGAGGCACTCTGGGGATGGGAGCTCAGCTGGGCTGGCAACCATCCACCAGAGAATAAAAATAACTTGAGGAGGGGAGAAAATTCTTAAATACGAGGGCTTGCTAATCCCCTATGGACCTGCAGGCTCCCAGGCTGGTCTGTTTCTCTAGACTACAAGAAAGGGTGAACATTGCCTTGCCAGAGTTCATTTCAGTAGCCTGTCAGAGACAAGGACACCAAAGGGAACATGCCTGCCAGAGACAGGGACAAAAAAACTAACAAAGTGGCATCGATCCCACCTTGAATGCAGCAGATTCAGGGGCGGGACTCAGACAGAGGGCTGTCAAGAAATTACACTTGAATGTGGGTGCCTCAGGTTGGAAGCCTTTTCCTAGGCCCAGTGATGGAGAGCAGAGGGGACTGCCCTGTGCCTGGTCTGTTGGGAGACTGAATTGCAGAAGAAGGGGGCTCAGGAGGGAAAGGGAGGGGTTCCCGGCTGGGATAGCCAAAGTTGCTTTAGTGCTGCCTAAGTGGATGGTTTCTCCAGGGTGTAACTGGGCTGCGACAGCCCAGGACTGAGTGACTCTACAGACTAAATTCCCCACTTCCCTCAGCAAAGGGTACCCTCTCCAGCAGAGGCTAGCAGAGCTGCGTGTGGCATCAGTGAAGACTGACTCCAAGGAAGGAATCCTGTTCTTAGTGCCCTGCATACATGATCCATGCTAACCTCTCACTTCCACAGCCAAACACAGCTCCTCTCTCAGGAGAGCGTGGTTATGGAGCCAGCCCCACTGCAAGGCACTGGAACAGCTCATCAGCACTCCCGGGTCTTGTAAGGGAGCAGAGAGGCATGGGCCAAAGCCCAATCCTCTCTCACTGCCATTGCTTTGTCAGACTCCTGCAATTTGATGGAGTGAGAACAGAGCTGGTCACACAGCATTACCCTGGGCACTGAACCCGGGAGACCCCTCTGACGCGCCATACATTTACAAAATATTGATGGGGCTCTGAGCACACAATGTATGTGCCGGCAACAGGGCTGCTTCGGGGTGAAGGGAGGAGGAGGAAGGGTAGGAATTGGATCGGGCTTGCTGGGAAGTGGCTGTTACTGAACAATCACATAAAGGGAACATATAGCTTGTGGTCAACAAGCTGATCAGAGGCTTGTTTGCTTCCTGGGGAAAGGAGCGAGGGAGAAAAGCTAAGCTTAGATGCTAGGGGGATGGGCACAATGGCAAAGCCATGAAGAGAGTGAACACGTTTCTGAGATGATAGATAGATATCCCTAAAGGCTGATCCCAGGACACCAGCGTTAAACCCTGAGAAGGACTCTCTGGGGTCTCCTGGGGTGACTCTAAAGTCCTGCCCTGTACCAGAGAGGGACACTGCAACAGAGTCGGCCTCTGGCCTTGCCAGAAACTCAGGGTATCAGATCTAGAGTGTTTGTCCCCCCACAGAGACAAAGATCAGCTGCCATGTCTTGCTCTAGACGGGGACTTCTCCCCGTGGTTGAGATACCGAGTTTGGGCTTGGTCCCATCGCAGAGAAAGACACTGCACAAATGATAATGCAAAGCCAAAACCAAGAGAGTTTGACCGGAAATATGCACCCCTGGTAGAACATGTACAGAGATGGTTGGGGGAAATGTCTAATCTTAGAAACAATTCATGACTAAAGAGCTCCCCCTGGTGTTTGGGCCTTATGAACCATACTCGGGGAATTGACTGCAGGACGAACTCAGTGTACAGCGAGCTCAGCGCATGACTGTGTGTGCATGACTGGAGCACAATCACTGAGAGCTCCCAAAGCAGTGGCAGGGGAGATCCAGAGGGAGTAGCATCTATCTGTTGTGACGGGAAGGGAACTAGCAGCTCCTACACATCCTCTCCCTTATTTCACAGGCTGTTGCCAGGGACTAGGCAAAGCTCTGAACCCAACCGCAGCTCCTTCTTTCGTGTTCTCTGCTCCTAACCAATTACAGAGGTAACAGCAGTGAACTTGGGAGAGAGGGAACTGCTGGCAAAAAAAAACCTTCCAGGAGTCAATTAAAAAGAAGCTATGAACCCCAGCATAGCACCTGTCCCCTGTATTCCCACGGGTTTTCAGTGGCTGCCTGGATCAGTTCACAAAAAAACAAAACACAATGAATGAAGGGAAAATAAGCAGACCCATCCAACAGGTGGTGTTAGAGCCTGGAGGATTCCCTCCTGTCACCTCTCATAATATAAGGGGATCCTCTCCATCCCACCAAGGATTCGTGTATCAGGATTTGTGTGTACCATGAGCAACAGGCGTGGCAGCCTGTGCTTATGAAATCCTAAATGGATGCACAATCCTTTCCCCCCCTCTCCTTTTTATGCAAGACCTCTGATTGCTATTTTGCACTGTCCCAGGTGAGGCTGCCATCTGCCAGCATGCCCCCCTGCCAGGCAGCTTTGGGAGTGCTGAGGCCCGTGTCACCAGGAAGGTGACATTTTTCAGGTTTTTTTTTTTTTTCCCTTCCTGAGCAACTTAGAAAACAAAAAGATCAGACAATTAAAAACCTCGCAAGCAGTCCCGTGGGATGACAGCAGATTGCATCTCAGCTACCCTCCAGCATCAGCAGCATCTGACCCCTTGGCCTGAATTCACTAACATTTCAAATGTGAATGCAAAAGGGTTTTGAAGTATTAAAAAAACCCCTCTTTAAGGTTAGTATTATTCCAGTAGCAACAAGCCCTCCCCCGCAACTGGCATGAGGGCCACATTGTGCTAGGTGGTGTAAGTACTCAGACACATAGTGACAGACCATCCCTGTCTCATGGAGATTACAATCTGTCTACATTATGGTAGAGCTAAGCAAGAGTGTGCCAGGTGCTGTACATACTCACAGCGAGAAACAGTCCCTGACTGAAGGATCTTACAGTCCAGACAAAGAGTAGGCAAAAGGGAGTATTATTACCTCCATTTTACAGATGGGGAACTGAGTCCCAGAGAGATTTAATGACTTGCCCAAGGTCATACAAGATAACCACAGCACAGCCAGAAAATGAACGTGGGTCTCTTGAATCCATGTCCAGTGCTTTACCCACAAGCAAAACCTTCTTCTTGCTAACACTTATAGGAAATAAATAGCTGCCCATAATGTGATTAGCAGACACTTTATCAATTTATAATAATAAAAAGTCCATCTAAAATATTATCTATGTGTTTGGGTCTGTCTGCTCAGCCATCAGATGCTGCTTGTTTGCTTGATCCTACAGCTGCATAAATCTCTAGTTACTCCTTTAGCTCACATGGTTGAGATTCTGTTTTCAGTGTTAATGGCCATAGGTTCAAAAGGCACCGGTAACCCACCCCTGGGGAAGTTACATGATCTCTCCCCATTCATCTCAACTGGTGTTAACTCTGAAGGGTAATGATGGTGATTTAAATGTCAGCGTCACTCATTATTTTAATTCTGCTCATTTGAGTAAAACTGGCCAGCTACTCCCTCGCTGTGCATGGGGCTTGGATTTGTGGGGTGGACCCTTTGCTGGCATGCAACATTGGCAAAGCTCTTTCAGACCAAACTTGGAAGGGTTTTTTTGCCTATCTCCAGCCTCTGGGTCTCCTTCTCCCCCTGCCATGTTGAACACACATTCCCCTTTACTCAGCTGTCTGTTATATCTTTGACAATAGTATGCCAGATCTCCCTTAGCACCACCACACCACCTTGGATGTCGGTATCTTAGATGGCCTGTCATGCAACATTAACCTCTGGGCTGCATCCATGCGTAGCATGGGCAACACACTATTAACATGACCCATCTTCCATTGCAACATCAGTTTTCCCTGCAGCCCTCAAAAACTGGAGATGGGATAGAGCCATCAGACTCATTTAAAGGTTTACTGTTATCTGCCTCTAGGCCAGCACATGCTCTCACTGATTTGAGGCTGGAGAGGGAACCAGACAAATCCATGCAAAAGTCTGATGCTGTTGAGCCAACTCACCATTTTCACAACACAACATTTATGATCCCTAATTACCAGCCTGACTTAATTTTCAAGCAATTGACACTGATCACTTTTACTGTTGCCTTTGGCTGTCAATTGCATAGATTAAGTAATCTGGCTACAGAAAAAAAAATCGACCTACATTCCTTGGGTGTCCTGCTTCTGTTTCTTGGCTTCAATTCATGTCCACTTGTTCCTCTAATCTGACAGTAGTTTAAAGAAGCTCCTGGCATCAAGCCACTCAGTTCCCATCAGATGTGGGTAAAACCTCAGCAAGGTCCTGTCTTAATCTCCTCTTTGCCAGTAGTTACAGAGCCAGTGTCTCTAACCCTGCTTGGATAGCAGACCTCTCCCAGACCCTGTATCATTGTTCTGATTACCTTCTTCTCTTTCTTTGCTGCTTTGCCATTACCACTGTAGAATTGTCAACCCCAAGCATTTAAAATGAAAGACTCAGACCCTCCCAAATCAGAAGACTGGCTTCAAAATCTTTAAAGTTGATATCTAGATGCAGCTAAACAGTGGTCTCTTTTGATTTGCTTTCTGGGTTTTGAAACATTAAAGTGAACTCAGGTCAATATTTTCAAGCTTTTCGCTGCAACTATGAGAACTAGACACATACTTTGAAAATGTCTCTCCTAATCACAGGCCTCCAGGAGCTGGGGGTTTATGAAACAGGCCCTTGCAATAACCCTTAGAAAAAAATTAAAAACCTTGATGGATGCACAGTTAATGAAAGAGATGATAACTTCAGCACTAAAGCAATTGGTCTAGTCTCAGCGCAAGTCTCAAAACAACCTTTCACTCCAACCTTACACCTTTCCCCACCCTGCCTACCACCCTTTGATGGAGTGGAACCCCTTGCTAGAGGGCTAGAGTCATTTCCTCACTTGTAAACTGCACACTTGCATTGAACTTGTCTTTGCTTTGAGTCTGATGCCAAAGCTTCTGGATTGAACTCTCTGTACCTCAGAGGCCTTTGTCCTTCTAGTATCTAGTAACCACTCTTTTCTTTTGGCGTATAAGGGAAAGAGACTGGTTGAATGATTCACCCATCATCTCGTTCTTTACCCCTTGTTCCTAGTCTGTCCAAGCTGCTCTGGGCAGCGTGGTCTTCCTCTGGACTAACTGCACCTCAGCGTCCTGATTTGGAGTTCATCTTGCTTGGTTTGAATCAGCATCAAATTTCATCCATTTCCTTTCAGGATCACTTTCTAAAGAGAGCCAGATCATTTCCGATACTATCCCAGACCAGGTTTCATACTGCACTGTGATATCTCAGTGCCTGACCTCTGTGGGCCTAGTGACACTTTAAGTCCATCTGGAAATGTCAACAAACTGCTGGATGGATGGATGGATTCATAAATTATAGATTCCAAGCCCAGAAGGGATCACTGACATCATCTAGTCTGGCCTCCTGTGTAACACAAGCCAGAGAACTGCCCCAAAGTAATCTCTAGAGCAGAGCTTTTAGAAAACCACCCAATCTTGATCAAAAAGTTGTCAGTGATGAAGAATTCACCACAACCTTTGGTAAATTGTCCCAACAGTTAATGGAGAAGAGATCCCTGGGTGGGTGTATCGGTGGGGTGTATGGGGACAGTAGACTGTGTGAATGGCTAGCTGGCTGGTGGGAATGATTGATGAGGGAGCAGACTGACAAACCGACTGCCATTTGACCTTCCTGTCAGAGCATTTCTGCCTTCTCCCCTGTGCTCCCTGAATTTCTGCTTGGCTGGATCGTCATGAATCAGAGTGTAGCAAGGTCCTTATAGACTGGACATTCGGAGAATAAGTGGCTGCAATATACCCAGCTAGTTCACAGTGAGTGCGAATCATGCCTGAGGTGCTGGCTGGAAAAAACAGGCCCAGAGTGATAACTGATGGGGGGATTTCAGCTTTACATATACGCATGGCAAGAGTGAAAAAATTATTCACTACCAGGGCTCTGGTTTGCCCCTGGGGCACAAGACAGGAGTGGGACATTGCCAAGCCCAGCAAGCTCAGCCACTCCTCAGAAAGAAGAGAGAGAGAAACTTTGCAGAGCACTCGGGGTTATGGCTGGGTTTTGGCCTGTCCCTAAGAAGCCCGATCCCAAGGCTGAGTCCCAGAAATAAGCCAAACCCCACACAGAGAGCTCTCCACCTCTCGACCATGCGCAGGGATTTCACCAGGTGCCATGTCATGGGGCCCTAGAGGGCACTCCATGGTGCCTGCCCTGACTCCTGAGTTCAGGCCAGTACTCAGTCGCTGATCTGGGAGACAGAAAACCAGAGAGAAACACAGGGTCTGTCTGAGCCCTGATATAAAATCCCACTTTGATCCATTACAGCCGAGTCTTGCCTCCTCTCTACCATTGTACAAATACTTCAGGACTTAATTTGCCTAACTCCCAGACAGGGTAAGTAATTAGTGAGATCAGCCAGCCAGCCATCCAGGGTCTGCGCTGCATCTCCATGGAGCAAGAGGTCGGCAATGGGAGCATCTCAGAAGTTTCAGGGGGTTGTGAGAAGCCCCCAGAACTCGGTGCTCCTCCAAAGCTCTATGATCTGCTAATAGAGCTGGGAATCTCTGGAAAACCCAAATGCCCTTGCTACCCCCAGGTGGAGTGACCAGACAGCAAGTGGGAAAATCGGGACAGGGGGTGGGGGGTAATAGGAGCCTATATAAAAAAAAAGACCCCAAAATCAGGACTGTCCCTATAAAATCAAGACATCTGGTCACCCTATCCCCAGGCTAGGGGATGGCGCAGGCACTGCTGGTCTCATGGCTCTTTACTCATAGCTCCTGAGGGAGCCAGAAGTGACTGGAAGATGGAAACGATTGGGAGGATAGAGCCAGGGCAAGTGACACTTCTGGGATCTCAAAAACCAGGGTGGCAAGTGAAGGCCGAGTCTCGTGCATTAGTGCTATGTGAGGGGCCGAGGCACTGCTTCAGAGTGAGCTGCTGCTTTAACCAGTTGTGCAGCTTCTGTGACCACCGCCACTGGAGGGGTTCGTAAGCCCATGCTTACAGGGGCCGTGTGCCTTGGAGTGGAAGGGGTGGGTCCCGGAGTTCTTACAGGGTGAGGAGCTCAAGGGGCTTTGTTCACATCACAAAGGGTAGTGACAGGACTCTGGTTGGCCCCCTCAGCCGAGGCTTCTTAGTTTGAATGAGCCACGGAGATGGAACTCGTCGCTTCTCTAGAACATAAGAACGGCCAGAGTGGATTGGGCCAATGGTCCACCTAGCCCAGTAGCCTGTCTTCCGACAGTGGCCAATGCCAGGTGCTTCAGTCGAAACGAACAAAACAGGCAATCATCGAGTGATCCATTCCCTGTCATCCACTCCCCGCATGTGGCACACCGAGGCTACGGACACCCACAGCATAGGGTTTCATCCTTGCACATCTTGGCTAATAGCCATCGATGGACCTACCCTCCACTGCTGCCTCCTATGTGTATGTACAGTGCCTAGCATAATGGGACCCTGATCTTGGCTGCAGCTTCTGGGCACTGCTCTAATATAAATAATATTGCAGCTCCCGGACAACAGGCACATTTTGCTCATCTAGGAGCTGGATTTCCAAGACTTGGCACCTCTTGCCAGGAGGTTAGCCCTGCACTTTGCCCTCTGTTGTGCACTGGTCCTGAACCCACCTGTCCTTCTCTGCAGGTTGTCTGTCTTCCTGCCAGGCAGGCCTTACACCAAAGCTCTGTTGTTTACCACTGTGCCTTACCCAGAGCTCACTGTTTGCCCACTGTATTCTCTCCTGACAATTGGCTGTGCCCCGGCTTGCCCTGCACAAGGCTGCAGCTGCTTCCTTTCTCTTTCTCTGGTTGTCTTTCTTTTCCAAACTAGCGCTTCGCTACGTGAGCTCCAGCAATCTCCCAGAAGAAGAGCTTTTATGCAGCGCCACTGTGCAAAAACAAGGTTGGCTTCAGCTGGCGTTCCTGGAGCGTGTAATTCTCTACTGCTTGAGAATAATGCGCTGGCACAATGTTCCCAGTGGCTTTCTTTCACTGCATTATAACTTGGTGTGTGTGTGTGTATGCACATGCGTGCGTGTGACAAATCGCCTCTTCACCGTCTTCCAATTTGCTGTGGGTGAGAGGGAGAGACAGAGTTAGTATTTATTCCAGTGTGCACATCAGCAAGGATGCAATTGTTCATGTGTGTATTTCTATGTATGCCTCTGCAATTGTGTTTGCTAGAGAGCTTGAGGGAGTAGGCCAGAGAATGGGAGTTAACATTTGCGTATGTGCATCTAGAAGTGAATCGCTGTATTTGTGCAAAAGAGGTAACGTGCGTGTCAGTGTCTGCTTCTGTGATTGTGCGCAACTGTGTGTTGGTTGTGCAACAGTGAGGGTTTGCACATCAGTGCCCCTCTGTTAAGGTGCATGCCCTGTGCGTGTATGAATGTAACTGAGGGTCTGTCACTGTTTCTCTCTCTCTACCTTGCCTTAACCTGGGATCCCGGGCTGCCTCTGGACATCTCGATGCAGCCCTGATAGCCCGGTTCTGACAGACGAAACCTGCATTTGCGCTGGGCTCGTGACGGTCCAGTGAGATGGCTTCGACTCTCACAGATGGAAGCTGGGACATGGCAGGCCTGTAGGTGCACAGTACTATGGCCTGCCACGCCAGTTCCACTGGAATGTGCCCCCTGAATGGAGTGTCGGGGGCCAGCAAGTGGGGTAGGAGGGGAACAGACTAGAAAGGGCAGAAGGAAGGAGAGCCAAGGAGGAAGGAAGAGAGAAGTCCTGAAAAGGCCTGGGCCTGGAGTGAAGCTGGTGCAGTGGGAAATCAACAGCAACCCTCCCATTGTTTAATGGGAGCAGGCTAAGCCTATCCCAACAAGCTCCTCCAGCTGGCAAGGCGGGTCTCAGCATCTCCATCCTTCTGTACTGCTCCCAAACTCTGGCCAGAGAGGCCTTCGAACCAGCAGCTGCCCGTGGTGCCTGGGTCCGTTCTGACTGGTGCTGGACCCTTCGTGCCAGCCCCCCGTTGTGTGCAGATTAAAGCCCAGCAAGCCTAACAGTAACCCCACCCAACGCCCGGCACTATGCACTGTCCCAACGGCGCTTTAAACATCAGGCTGCTAAACCCACCAGCCATCCACTCCCCTTAGGCCTTGGCAGGGTCCGACAGCACCGCCTTGACTCCAAAGCGAAAGCATCTAACGGAGAGACAGAACTTGGATGAGGAGGGAGAGGCCCAAGATAAACCCATAACTCTACTGCCAGCGTGCACGCTGTCTCCTGGATTGAGGACACTGAAGGTTAGAGGAAGAGTTAGTGCTTCACGCTGCAACTGCGCTTGTATAAATTGTGTCCCTCCAACTTATCTCTTTTGTTCTAAGTCTTCAGAGCTGAATGACAGGTGAGAGTGCCAGGCTGGGGAGCTGCAAGTGACTCTGGCATAGCTCTCTTTTGCCATCTAGTGCCCAACCCTCGGCACCGCAGGTAGTTCACATCCCAGGTAGGGAGTGTGGAGGCAAGACATACTTTTCCAATGGAAATTTGGAAGCGGGCAGGGCAGAGGAGAGAAGAAACTTGCCGGTGGTTTCAGATTTCTAAAACCTTATGAAGGAGGTGATTCTCTTGCAGAACTAGAACTGGACATGGTCCAGAATTGGGTGCCATAGACCTGAACCTCCAAAGTTGGAGGCATTCAGATGTGGTTTGGGTTCTGATGTGTTTCTAGCTATGCAGTGTTGGTGCCAGGATATCAGAGAAATGAGGTGATGAGGTCTAATAAAATATATTACCTCATCCGCCATTTCTAAGAAGGCCTTTTCACGCACATATTGAATGGAAGTGAGGAATCCCAAAACCGGACTGATTCAGTCACATTAGAAAATATGGGAGAGATGGTCTTGTGTTTAACACCCAAACCTGGGAGCCAGGGCTCCTGGGGTCCATCTCAATCTCTGCCACAGACTCATTGTGTGACCTTGCACAAGTCACCTCCTTTCTCTGTGCCTCAGTTTCCCCATCTGTAAAATGGGGGAAATAATTTTGATTGAGGATGTAAAAATGAATCTAGCTACATACCTCATTGTGGTCCTGGGAAGTGTAAGTGGTGAATGCTTGTAAACATCCTTTAAAACGTTAAATGGTAATACCCTGCACATGCATGGCAAGAGCAAAAGATTTTCCTTACGGAACTGCTGGATTTCTCCTGTCTGATATTTGTACATCTACCCTCGACAGACTGAAGCATAGAAACATCATTTGATATCTACTGCCTCATATCACATGTTCTCTATATTCATGGAGCAACATGTAATAACTCAAATTCGAAAGCATTTTAACTGATACATAATATACAAGCAGCTATTTCTGCAGCTACCATTGGAATGCAGCTGCCTCTGGGGCAGAGAGTAGCTGCTGCTTAACAGCTCACAGCAACAGTATACATCACTAATGAACAATCCAATATCCAACTAGAACTGCAGTAGAAATTTAGAGAGGCACCGCCTAACTACCCAAGTCAAAATTTAAGCCAAGCCACAGAGGTTAAGCCCCTTAGTTCTCACACAAAGCACCACCTGACCTTAGATGGCTGCAAACATTCAGGACATAGCCTCAGAAAGACAGGACTCTGCAGAATAGCTGGCCTCTGGCACCCTGCTCAAATGTTTGTTTGTCCCTGACATGAAAGGAACAGTGCCATCTCATGAATCCCTAACACCAAGGGCTACAAAGGTGTTGTAGTGGCACTAACCCAGCCTGAGCCTGCTTAGCTTGCAAGATGTGCCGGGATCAGAGCCCATATTGGTCTGGCCCTACGCAAGGTAACCCACTTGGTCTATGGGGAACAGGGGAGACATCACACCATGCTCTCTGTGGAAGTGAGGTGCTGCTGTGCGCCATCCTGCTCTGCAGAGGTGAATGAGCTCTGCTGTGGATACTGAACGTGGTATTTACATAGCTGCAGCGGGACAACTGCCTGTCAACAGCGCGTGTATCCTCATTGGGGCTCCGGTCTTTTCCCTGCCACTGAAAAGGATCTGCTGTTTTTCAGGCTCCCTTGAAGGTGCTGCTCATGCCCGGCTCCATGGCATGGGAACTCGGGCTGCAGGTGTGCCGGACCACCTGACTGCTGCACTGCCAATGCCTTTTACCAGAGCCTCTGTGGGTTTATTCACTGCATCTGGCTCTCCACTGTGAAGACCCTCTGCTACCGATGTGCTTTGCAAACAGGTCCCCAGAGTCACAGCCCAGCCAAACTAGTGAACATGCACCTTCAAAGCCCTGGGTTAACACTTGACAGTGAGCAGTTTCCTACTCATCTGTGGCCAACTCAGCTATCTCGTGGCCATGTGCTGCACAGCATGGCCTCTCACCTCCCAGACTCACTACCAGCCCCTCTGGGTCTGGGAGCCTGCTGGGGCAGATCACTCAGACATACAGGCTGGGAGCACCTCCTCTGGTTGGCACTTGGTGTGGAGCTGATGGAGCTGCATCCCAAGTGTGTGTGTGTAGGGGATCTCGGGGTCTCAGTGGGACAAATATATCGGAGTTTCCTATAAAGCCTCCCCCTCCTAGGGGAAGAGGACTTGGAGGCCCAGATTTCAGAGCAGACAAGGCATCCCGAGCCCGTGGATCAAGGGAGCCATGCAGAAAGGGTCTCCCTAGTCTGCAGAACCGGGTGCTAACTGCAGAAATAGCTCCTAGCCACCTTGCCCCCAAACTCCCACAGGGTGAACATGAGTCTACATTGTGAGTTACTGCACGGCAAGCCAGGGGGTGAATGTCCAGCGTGCAGACTTGCTGTGTGGACCCTGCTACCGCCCACTAAATATTCTGTAGTGTGTTTGGATGCAGTTCCGTTTCCAGCAGCAGCAGGTCAGAGCAGGGTCCAAGTGGCTGGTTAGTGCCAAGCAAGCTGGTGGCTTGGAGATTCACACCCTGGATGCTCACCATGTAGACAAGCCCTGCATGCCCTACAGAGTTCTAGGGAAAGAAAATGATGCCCGTGGAGGTGGCCTCCCTCCCTCTTCCATACAGGCAGAAAAAGATCTGCCCAGAGAGGTAATTAATTAGGGTCACAAAGACAAACTTTCTCCTGGTGCTGGCTTCTGGAGTCAGAGATTCCAAAGCCAGGAGGAACCATTATGGTATCTAGGCAGACCACCGACTTTCTCTCACTGGTTCCTACTTTGAGCCCAATCACTCATGGTTAAACTGGAGCATCTTTTTCAGAGGCTTGCAATCCTGGATATGCAGAGGTAGCTTGAGAAAGTAAAAGCCCAGAGGAGAGGTAGGAAAATGAGCTATCCAAATGGTCTGCAAGCGATGAGCTGCTCTGAGATCCAGCCAAGGTATGAAGTGGTGGTTCGTCTCTCCGAACAAGCTCACAGGCATTATCCCAACTTCTCCTCCCCCTCATAGAACAAGAGATGCTGCTGTAGGGAATGGAAATCAGATCTGGTCCCAGAGAGTAATAATACATCACCATTAGATCTCAAAGGGCTTAACAAAAGAGATAAGCATCAATATCCCATTTTACAGATAGAGAAACTGAGGCACAGAAAGGTGAAGTGACTTTCCCGAGGTCTCCCAGAGACCAGTAGCTGGCAACATTACCTAGGCAATACTACCTAGTAGTCAAGTTAGGCTCCTGAGTGTTTCACAGCTGACCCGTTACTCCTTCGCCAACTTTACTCCTATCCAAAGACTTCCCACCACATATACACATAAAAAAAGATAGACACCCTCCCCTGCAGCCCCAAATCCCATTGCTGAGCCCTAGTAACTCATTGCATGGATGGGACATGCCATCTTCTACTCCCTGCACATTTGTAAATATATTGTACACGTGGGAAAAAAATAGGGAGGAAATGAAGTTAGGACCTTCAGGGATAGATAAAGAGAAGGGTGCAGGTTTGAGAGGGGCTGGACAGGTGATCAGAAGGAGAGAAGAAGGACTATCAAAGAAAGCGTGGAAGGGAGAGAATAGCAAGAATGGACGAGGAGTCTGTCAAGGGAAGTTTGAAGCCCTCTGAGCCTTACAAACCCCTGCCACACAGCAAAGGGAGTGGTGAAGAGTCCTGGACCCCTTTAACCCCATGTAAACAAGAAAAGGCATTTTGAAATGAAGTGGAGTGATTGTGAAGGGCTCTCCGAGCGACTCTTCCAAACTCTTGTGTGTGGTCTCAATGCACTCATCTGGTTGCATATGGGATTAGAGAGAGAGCATTGACATCTAGTGGCCACCATCAGTGTTTACAAGCAAATAATAAACCCAATACAGATTAAGATACAAAAAAAAATATTTGATAATCACAATATACATTTATTGATAATTGGCTGCTTGATGGGACAGAACATGAGTGCACCAGCTGTCTGCCAGTGCAAACAGTTACATGGCTTCTATATGTCACAGAATCATAGAATCATAGGACTGGAAGGGACCTCGAGAGATCATCTAGCCCAGTCCCGTGCACTCAAGGAAGGACTAAGTATTATCTAGACCATCCCTGACAGGTGTTTGTCCAACTGCTCTTAACAATCTCCAATTATGGAGATTCCACAACCTCCCTGGGCAATTTATTCCAGTGCGTAACCACCCTGACAGTTAAGAAACTTTTCGTAATGTCCAACCTAAACCAGCCCATTGTTTCGTGTCCTATCCTCAGAGGTTAAGAAGAAGAATTTGTCTCCCTCCTCCTTGTAACAACCTTTTATTTATTTGAAAACTGTTATCATGTCCCCCCTCAGCCTTCTCCTCTCCAGACTAAACAAACCCATTTTTTCTTCATCTTCCCTCATAGACCTTTAATGCTGTCTGAGGATGCTTTTCTTTGGGAAAGTCGTTGGCCCAGGTGAAGGGCCCAATTCTCAGCTCAACTCAGACAGAGCTTCCTCGTGTGCCGGCTGGAGAAGGAGAAATTCAGCATCTCTAAAACCAGGCCCTAAATAGAGTGAGCCTCACAACACCCCCGGTGGGACAGAGGCGATTGAGGACGATGCAACTTGTCTGAAGGAGGCAATGGCAGGACAAAGAATAGAACCCAGGAGTCCTAGCTCCCAGGTCTGAGCTCACATCACCCCCGTCTCTATAATAAGCTGAACAAATGTGGATAGCCTTCGATAAGCTGGTGAGTGGGAAAGGCTAAGTATCCTTATTAAAATGATGAATGAGAAAAACACAGGCCAGAAAATCCTGTTAACAATATTATTTTCAAATGTCATGGCATGACCTTCCCCTCCCACTCCAAGAACTCCTTGGCGCGGACGTCCCCTCGGCTTTGTACTGCCAAGATGAATTTCCCCTAATGATGAAGCCGGTCCTTTGACGAGCCCATTTACCATCACATCTCCCGCTTTGCAGGCTGGGAACCTGCCGTTTAGCCAGTACCCTGGTTCCCCAGGGCCCTCGGGACATCTGGGTCCATCAGAGTCTATCAGTCAGGCAGCCCTTGTGGGAGTGGTTCTGTTCCTTTATCAGGTAACCCCTTGGAATGGAGGTGTTATGTGGGTTCCGTGCCAGGCAAGGCTGATCACACAGCCATTGCTGCTACTGCTAATGAGGCCCTTAGACTAATTAAAAAGACCAGTAAAACACAAAACCATAATGAGGAGTCAGTTTATCAGTCAATCAGAGGACTGGAATGTGCCAATAAAAGTTTGAACTCCCTTTTCGCTGGCAGCTTCCCTGTGTCTGCCTAGCACAGCGGGAGTGAAGGCAGGCAAAGAGCTGGATTCCGTACCAGGACCAGGGTACAGTGCGGGAGATGACCCTTTTCCTCATGCTATCCCTTCATCTGACATTGGGGTAGAAAGTGGCCTTTGGCATTTACTGAGCAAGGGAAAATACAGAGGTCCAGAGAAGTAGCCCAAAACACCAGGAGAGAGTCCAACGAGAACCCTGCCTCTGAACACCCTGCAGCTTTGCAGGAGCTCAGGACATGCACATTTTAAATCAAGATCCAAATGGGCCCAGCTTTAGAGTAAGATGAGCCCAAATTCTGGGTCTTGTGAAGTTTTTAAATATCTGATTCTGGATCCAGATGGACAGCCTTGATCTGAAGAGTCATTCGGAACTGGACTTCATGATCACATGTGCTACCATAAGGAGGAAGGATGGTCTAGTGGTTAGCCAGGATTAGGAACACCCACGTTCAATTCCCTACTTTGCCCAACACTTCCTGTGTGACCTTGGGCAAGTCACTTAGGTTCTTGGTGCCTCAGTTCCCCATCTGTACAATGGAGATAACAGCACTGCCCTGTCCCACAAAGGTGTTGTGAGGATAAGTATATTCAAAAGTTTGAAGTGCTTTGAGATCTCCTGAGGAAAAGTGCTATGTAAGAAATAAGTATTACTAAAAACCAATCCATTGTTGTTACTACATACAAGTGCCCCTGGCTCTGTCCTTCAGCCCATTCTGCCAAAATGTCAAGGCGGAGAGAAAGGAAAATGGTGAAAACCTCTTGCTGTCTCCACAGCAGCTGGGAGCCATGCTGCGCAGCGTGGGTAGCCAGACACGCACTAGCTGTGCTCGAGTTAAGAACTTAAGAGCGGCCATAGTGAGTCAGACCAAAGGTCCATCTAGCCCAGTATCCTGTCTTCTGACAGTGGCCATTGCTAAGTGCTTCAGAAGGAATGAACAGAACAGGTAATCATTGAGTGCTTCATTCCCTGTCACCCATTCCCAGCTTCTGGCAAACAGAGGCTAGGACACCATCCCTGCCCATCCTGGCTAATAGCCATTGATGGACCTATCCTCCATGAATGCAGTTCTTTTCTGAACCCCATTAAAGACATGGTCTTCACAACATCTCTGGCAAGGAGTTCCACAGGTTGACTGTGTACTGCGTGAAGAAATACTTCCTTTTGTTTCTTTTAAATCTGCTGCCTATTCATTTCATTTGGTGACCCCTAGTTTGTGTGTTATGAGAAGGAGTAAATACCACAAGAACTAGGAGTCTAAAAGGAGAGGTGTAGCCATGGTGGCATAAATGGCTGCTCAGGCTACCCACACCCATATGTACCTGACCAGGGCTATGCAGGACTGAATGTGTGTTTGCTTGAGCTGAACTAGCACAGGCCTCCCACCTGCTGTGCAGATGTATCTCCAGCTAGGGAGGGCGAAGCAGAGGGTTTGGGGAGGTGGTTCCATGGTCAATGTCTTTCAAGGGTTTCCCCTCTGCCTCTCAGGCCCCACTTGTGGATGATCCGGAAAATCTCCAGGGTGTCTTTTCAATACGCAAATGTAAACAGTTAAATCTAAACAGCAGCAGCTGGAGCTGCCATGCTTGGATGCCCCAGGGCATTGGCCCATCCTGCTGTGAAGTTAAGGCAGGCTGCACAGTCAGGGTGACACACAAAGGGAAGGGGCATTGCTCTGCCCGGGGATGTAGGTGGTGGCTGCTGTAGGGATGTAGCAATGTTAGGGGAAGGAGCATACGGCTTTGAATCTCCTAGGAGCAACCGGCAGCTTTGCAGTGTGCTCATCAGGTCTTTTAGCAATATGGTGTGGATGAGACCTTAAAGCCCTGCTCCACATAGACATCCCAGGTCCATTATGCCACTTCGAGGAAGGTTAAGCCCTTGTATTCTCAGTCAAAATCCTACCCATCCCCATTCTACTGCTGCACAATAGTTGGTTACCACTCTTCACCCTAGAGGTGGCTGCATTTCAGGTGCTGCCACAGTGCAGCACCCACTGGCTTGGGCACTTTGAAAGTGCCCCTACAGGGCTCTCCTCTGGCTACTGGACTCTTCAGTGATGTTCTTCTGCTTTTGAGCCTCTTACTGGTTACATTCCAGGGTGCAGTCCAGACCAGTGAGGGGTCAGGCCTTGTAACCTTGGGAACCTCGTGGCGCTTTGCTGCTGTTCCTCCCAACTTGGACTGTTCACCAGCCTACCAGCATGCAGGGTACACCCTGAGAATCTGTGTGCTAGACAGCCCTGGTGAAGCAACTCTGATGCCAGCAGCCTGTCTACAGCCACACAGCCCAGCTCTGGCTTCCACCAGCCTGGGTTACCATTTGCAGGGTGACCCCAATACACTCCCAGGCCCAGGTTTTCCCAAAAGCCTGTATTCTGCACTGTCCAGCCGCCTCCCGGACTGTTCCGATATTGAGGTTCATTGCTCCAGCAAGGAGACAATACTCAGCTAGTGGTTACTTTAGCTGGAGTTACCAACCTGTTCCATTTAAACACAGCACTGGATCGGGTGTGATTAAAAAGAAAACACACTTATTAACAAATGAAGATCAGATTTTAAGTGAATTCAAGTATAAGAGAGAAAGTTAGAAATGGTTACCGGAAACATGCAGCTAAGAGTTTAAAATTTAATATAGCAAGTTTTAGTTCAGGGCTTTATTTAAGATGGTCTTTCTCACCCACAGTCCTCCAGCAAGATGGACACTGACCCTCTCCTCAGTCAGGATCGCTTCCCAAGGCCCAGAGGTGCTGGTGCCTTTGCCTTCTTAATGAGAGAGGGCTGTCTGGCTTTGAACATGTGCTAACATCACCACACAGGGGGAATTCATAACGTTATGTATAATGTTGCCACTTACATTTTACCGTGAGATTATTGGCCAGCAAGTTATTCGTTTTCAAGTGATACTGCACAAGGCATATTTTGTACAAAGGTTATTACAAGTGGGCCTAGGGTGTGAATACGGGGGTGAATTTAGTCACAATGCACCATATAGCCTGGCTCTCAGGCTACCCTAGCTTCCATTCTCCCACACAGTGTCTTACTGCTGGATCCCCTCGAACGGCTCCCTGGATAGATCCCGACTGTTACCGTACCTCAGGTTTTTTCACAGGAATGAAACTCAGGGTATCTCATAACATGGAGAAGCCCCTTCTGGCCTGGCGTTCATTACCAACTCACAGACTCTCAGAGAGGAGAAGACCCATTAGAGCATTCACCTATCTCCCTGAGATCAGTGCAGGATTATTCCCTACAGAGCAACTGGTCCACACAGGAGGTTAACAAAGAGTTTGCTACAGCTGCCAGCTAGGGGCCAGGTCTCTAGCTCAGTGACAGAAGCTTATTCTTTTATCACTGGCTTCAAGGTCCCATTGTTTCTTTGTGCTGTTGCCTCTTGTCTGATATTTAGATTGTGAACTCTTTGGGGGAGGGGCTGGGTTTTTTTTTGTCTGTGTTAGTACAGAGCCTAGCACAATGGGTTCTCCTATGCCTTACTGCAATGCAAATGCATAATAATCGATCATTAATAACACCACCTGTTCTTCTGGGCTAAGTGGGGCAGGTCATACGTTCCGCGGTGCTCTGTTAGTCTAGTTCTAAAGCTCTAAAGGGGCCTTTCACCACGGTGACTAAGCCACAGACAATACACCTGGGCCCTCATCTTCAGCTTCCTTTTCTTACCACACCTCATTTCTCCTAGTGCCACTCCTCCCACATGCTGCCCTAAATATGTCCCCTCCCTTCTTGGCATTAATACCCATTGATCTGTGGTTTCTCTGTCCCACCTCACTGTACAATCCATCTAGTTCCCTGAGCCTTCCTAGGGTTCTTCTGGGAATGTCCTCCCGCTTGGCTGTATCTTTCGGCCAAGCGGGGCCCAGAACTGAATGCAGCATTCCAGGTCTGGCCATAGGGAGGGACTGAGTCCCATAAGACTTTGCAGCCCAGCATTTAACCCTAAAGTATGCTCCACCAACAGAGTGACTTCTCTCTTCTTGGCTACCTATGTGAGGAGATGACACTGGGAGCTCATTCTCTCATATGCAGGTGGCACCGAACCTCCCCAGCCTACGCAAGTTCCCTCCTCTCCCTCAGCTTACTGTCAGGAAAGCTTCTGAAACAGAGATGCTAATTCAATTACGCTTCCTGCCGCAACTGCTCTGTCAAGCAAATAAATAAATAAAAATTAGAAGGTCATCAAGTTGTGTTTGGAAACCGGCAGATTAGCATGTATCTGCATAGCAATGAAGGGAGAAGGACCATTTAAAGTGAGCTGGTAATTTCGCCAGCCAAGTAAACTTCATTACCTTTAAGTAGCGCTGCAGGATAAACACTCATTCACACCTTTAACTACCCTAGCACAGATGGTAAATAGGGGCTTTGGGTAAACGGCGGCACCAGACAAAGTGCCCTCATCTTTTGGGAGCCGCATCCCTGTGCCGGGGCAGAAAGTGAAGGGAGAGTCAGGGCTAGGAAGGCAGACAGCTTTGCCAAACATGGGCTCTGTGGCCAGTGATGCCATCACGCCAGGAGGGCTTTGCCAGCCCAAGTTGATGCCAGGAGGGCAGTGCCATCTGCAGCTCTCCAATTCTGTACAATCACACAGCTCCTCTGCTCTACACAGGCCCCAGTTAGCATTCAGGGAAAGGCCGGGGCCATCTGTCAAGTGTTCAAAGGGCCCAGTGCAGTGGTGGTGCCACAGGGCGACCGTATGGCTGCGGAGTGCTTCCTGCTCTGCACCCGGTGATGGCCCAGCGGGTCTGGCTTTGATAGGATGGAGCCCCCTATCTGCTTCCCACCAACAGGTTCTGCATGGAGTGGGATGGACTGAGCTCCACAGGATTGAGCTGACATTCAGTTTGGAGAGAGGCAGGACACTCCGAGTACATCCACAGACTGACTCTGTATCTCGATACCAAGCCAATAGAAGGGTTTGAACCATCCTGTACTCCAGTGGTGAGTGAGCATTACAGGTCTCACTCTGTGCCCAGTCCATAGCGGATATAAGCCTGTTACAGGCCCAGCTGTGGAGCTTTAGCTCAAGCTAGAACAGCTTATGCCTTCAGCTCTGGAAGTCCTTGGTTCAATCAGGTTCCCTCCTCGCTCCTGAAACAGGAGCAGGGCAGACCTGGAAATGCAGGTGTTTAGAATGAAAGGGCCCCTGCCAAGGATGGAATCGGGTGCCATCTAGCAGAGATCAGGAGGCCAAAGGGAGCTCCTTCATTTCTCCTAGACACAGAGTCAGCTTCAGAGCCATGAGGCTGGACCTGGGTCAAGCTGTTTTTTACTTGCCCTGCCAATCTGAACAGCACCAATCTTCACCCACCCTGCTTGCCCTGCCAGGCCCTTGGGGAGGCCCCACAAGATGATTCTTTGGGACGTGACCCAACCCTCACCAACTCGTTCCACATAAACCCTGTCTTTGATCAGAAGCAGTGGGGGGGCAACCTGCAGATCCTCACTCCAGCGGAGACAAAGGGTGAAAGGAACAATCATCTAGGGTGAATCTGTTTAAATCAGAGACAAAACTTGCATGGATTTCAAGAGGGCTAGGATTTCCTCTCTTGAGGTTCGTTCCTTTCAGCTCTGGCAACTTGTTTCTATCAGTTTACATCCCACTGCTGTTTGCAAGGCTGTTCACAAGGGAGAGGGATAGAGGCAACAGAAAGTCTCACATAATGCCAGGACTCCAGAAGCTGGGGCTTTAAGGAACACATCAAATATCGCAACACTTGTGATACAGTCGAAAGCAGGCAGCACTGAATTCTCCTACATATGTAGAGATCCATGCACACCCAGGGGACTAGAAGCCTATGTCACAGGTGTAAGCACAGACCCCCTGACCCCCTTACACACACACACACACTCTACACATGGGAGAGAAGCTCACATATGCCTTCATATCCACAGACTGGACAGAAGCAGGCACTCTCCCTACATAAGTTAAAGATCGGGGGGAGAGGGGTTACCCAAGCCAGGCAAAGCAGGGGTTGCTTTCGCTCTGTTTTTGCCTCACCCCTGCATTGCAAACTCCCCCTCCCTCCCCACCCCAATACCTGCTTTCCAAGCCTTCTCTTCCAGAGAAATGGCTTCAGCATACCATGTGTAGCCACCAGAGGCTGCTGTAGCCCCACATTCCTGTCCCTGTCTCTCCATTAAATGTGACACCTGATTTCTCTGTGCTGTTATGTGTATATTTATTTCCAATAAGGTCAGGAGTATCAAGGTTGTAAAATAACATATTTTCACTCGTTGTCTTCCCAGATCTCATACGAAGCGCTTCCAAAGTCAATTATCTTCTGGAGGCTGTGCTCCCCCCTCCTCCCCTGGCTCAGCTCTGCTTTTCAGCACATCACCCGCCTGACACCAGAAGGCTGGGGAATGAAAAGGCGGGGGGAAGGAAACATATTTCCCTGATGTGGGACATCAAATCTCAAATGACACTTGGTATAAAAAGACAATCGTCAGCATGAGTGCTGCAATTATCTACACAACAGCCTGGAGCATCAGATAAACAGAGGCTGGCAATGCAGTAAGTGGGAGCTTGCCTGTAGCCAATGCTGCCGCACAGCACCCTCTGCTGAAAGGAAAAATGACTGCACCTGGTGCTTCTATGCCATTCCTTATAGCACCCCCTGCCGAGAGAGACTGCAGAGTCATCAAAACAGAAATGTAAGGCTGGAAGGGAAGTCATCAAGTCCAGCCCCCTGCGCTGAAGTAGGACCAAGTTAACTTAGACCATCCCTGAAAGGGGTTTGTCTAATCTGTTTTTAAAAACCTTCAGTAAAGGGGATTCCACAACCTCCCTTGGAAGCCTATTGCAGAGCTGAATTACCCTTACAGTTAGAAACTTTTTCCTAGTATCTAACCTAAATCTCCCTTGCTGCAGATTAAGCCCTTTACTTCTTGTCCTACCTTCAGTGGGCTTGGAGAACAATTGATCACAGTCCTCTTTATAACAGCCCTTAACGTATATGAGGATTATCAAGTTCCCCTCAGCCTTCTTTTTTCAAGAATAAAGAAGCCTAGTTTTGATGGGTTTTTTTTTAAACCTTTCCTCATTGGTCAGGCTTTCTAAATATTTTTATCATTTTTGTTGCTCTCTTCTGGATGATCTTCAGTTTGTCCACATCTTTCTTGAAGTGCAGCGCCCTGAATTGGACACAGTACTCCACCTCAGGCCTCACCGGTGCCTACTAGCATGGACCAATTACCTCCCGTCTTACGTACAACACTCCTGTTAATACACCCCAGAATAATAGTAGTTTTTTGCAACTGCAAACTGTTGATTCATATTCAATTTGTGATCCACTATAACCCCCAAATCCTTTTCAGCAATACTACAACCTAGCCAGTTAGTCCTCAGTTTGTAGTTTTGCATTTGATTTTTCTTTCCTACGTGTACCATTTTGTACTTGTCTTTATTGAACTTCATTATGTTGATTTCCACTTTGTCAAGATCACTTTGAATTCTGATCCTGTCCTGCTGTGTGCGCTTGCAACTCCTTCCGGCTTGGTGTCATCTGCAAATCTGCATGCTCTCCACTCCATTATCCAAGTCATTAGTGAACATATTGAATAATACGGGACTCAGGACTAACCTCTGCAGGACCCCACTAGATACACCCTTCCAGTTGGACAGCGAACGGTTGATTACAACTTTTTGTGTATGGTCTTTCAACCAGTTGTGCTCTCACCTAGATCACATTTCTCTAGTTTGCTTATGAGAAGATCATGTAGCATGATGTCAGAAGCCTTACTAAAATCAAGTTATATCCCATGTACTCCCCCCATCCCAATCCACTAGGCTATAACTCTGTCAGAGAAGGAAATTAGATTGGTTTGGCAGGATTTGTTCTTGTCAACTCCATGTTGGCCATTCCTGATCGTTCTGTTCTCCTCTAGGTGCTTACAAACTGATTGTTCAATCATTTGTTCCAGTATCTTTTCAGGTATCGAAGTTAGGCTGACTGGTCTATAATTCCCTGGGTCCTCTCTGTTCCCCTTTTTAAAAAATAGATACTTGCCCTTCTCAAATCCTCTGAGCTATCACTCATCCTCCGGGAGCTGTAGAAGATAATCACTAACCATTCTGAGATTGCTTCAGCTAGTTCCTGCATAACCTTAGGATGAATTTTGGCAGGCTCTCTCAATCTGAATACATCTAACTTCTCTAAATATTCTTTAACTTGTTCTTTCCCTATTGTGGTTTCATTCCTTCCCCCTTGCTGTTAATATTAATTGTGTTGAGTATCTGGGCATCAGTAACCTTTGTAGTGAAGACTGAAGCAAAATAGGTACTAAATATCTCAGCCTTCTTGATGTCATCAGTCATTAGCTTCCTTCCCTGCTGAGTAGAGGGCCTCCACTTTCCTTCATCTTTCTCTCTTGCACCCAATGTATTTTTAAAAAAATCTGTTTTTAATTGCCTTTTATGTTTCTTGCTAGGTGCAACTCATTTTGTGCCTCAGATTTTCTCATGTTGTCCCTACAGGCTTGTGCTATTTTGTACTCCTCCTTGGCAATTCACCCAGGTGTCCACTTTTTGTAGGATTCCTTTTGGATTTTGGGGGGATTAAGAGCTCCTGATGGAGCCATACTGGCCTTTCATTATTCTTCCTATCTTTCCTTTGTGTCAGGATAGTTTGCAGTTGTGCCTTTAATACTGTCTCCTTGAGAAACTGCCAGCTCTCCTGAACTCCCTTACCCCTTCCTTAGATTTTTTCCCCAGAGAACCTTACCTACCAGTTCTTTGAGTTGGTTAAAGTCTGCTCCTTTGAAGGCCACTGTCCTTATTCTGCTGCTTTCACTCCCTCCTTTCTGTAGAATCATGAGATCTGTCGTTTGATGGTCACTTTCACCCAAATTGCCTTCCCCCTTCAGATATGCTATCAATTCCTCCCTCTTGCTCAGAATGAAGTCTGAAATGTGTGATCCCCAGGTCACTGCCTCCATTTTCTGAAACAAAAAGTTGCCCCCAATACCTTCCAAGAACACACTGGGTATTTTGTGTTTGGCCATATGACTTTTCCAACAGAAATCTGAGTAATTAAATTTAGGCAGGCTGTCTGTCCGGTTATAAATTAGACAGTCCTGGTTTTGGATGGTTTGTCCCCCATCCAGTATGTAGACAAAACCGGATGTGCTTTGGTCTACTATTGGACAGGAGACCCCATTTTGAAGATTACACCGCTCCGCCTCCATTGGTGTGACCATACACACGCTGTATGTGCAAGGTCATGCCAGTGCAGGCAGAGTCATGCCAGAGGGGACATATATATATTCTGGCTGTATAATGCAATACATCCTCCCTTTCTTCCCCTGCCTGTCCTTCCTGAGCAGTTATTCCCCTCTATAGCAATATTCCAGTCATAAGATTTATCCCACCAACTTCCTGTGATGGCAATTATGTCATAATTTAGCTTATGTACCAAAGCTTCCAATTCTTCCTGTTTGTTTCCCATGCTTCTTGCATTTGTGTATAGATTGTTGATCAGATTCCCATACTGATTTTCCCTCTTTTTGCTCCTATGACCCAATTGTAATTGTCCATATCCCACCCCTCAATGTCTAGCTCTCTGTTAAGGCTGATGGCTTTTTTATGCTTACCTGTGGTCTGTTATCACCTGCCCCCTTTGGCTACAGGAGAGCTGGGAGCTCCCCCACAGCCAGTGCTGCCATACAGCATGCCCTGCTGAGAGACACTAGGATTGCAATAACTCAGAGCTAGCCCATAGCTAGTGCTTCCTGCCATTCCATACAACACCCCCTGCTGAAAGTGACTAGAACTACAATAGCTGTGAGCTCCACCATAACCAGTGTTCCTGCACAATTCCATACAGCATGCAACAGGCCAGTTGTACAATAGTGGTGAGTTGCAGTATGCCTACACCATTCCCAGCCAGTGACTCCTGTTGGGACAGACTGAGCTCACAATATGTGTGAATTCCCCCAGGGTGCCTTTAACTCTGTCACTTCTGAGATTCCATCCCAGAACCACCTCAAATAAACCTGCTTTTGCTTCGCACCATAAAACACATCCCACTCAGTTCTTCACAGTGAGAGCAGTCTAAGACTCAGGCCTTCCTGCTTTAAATCTCAGGCATCTACTCCTTGAACTAATGGAGAATCCCCATCAGCTAGCAATAGTAAAGGGTGTATGATACACAGTTCTGGACTCCTCCAATAGAGAGCAATGGAAACTTGCAGGTCCAATGTAATGTTTACCAACTTCCTAGCATTGCTGCAGCACACTTTGTAATCCTTGCACCAAAGATAACACTCAGAGGCCAAGATATTATAATTTCAGATGCCTGCGGAGCAGCAAGAGGGGAAGTGTCCTCTGCTGCTGGGAACAAGGCACTGGGACAACCAGCTGAAGATCAGAAATGCTGCAGAGATCCCCAGAGATCAGAAAGTACCAGCAGTCCTGTTAGGCACTGCTGTAAATTGAGGTTGCCATCGTAGCGTTGAACCTAATTCGCATCTCAGTTACACCAGAGTAAAACAGGGAAAACTCCATTCAAGTCAGTGGAGTTTCACTGGTGTAAAATTAACCTGCAAGGAGAATTAGGCCCATTATATTTCTATTGCAAATGATTGTTAACAGCAGTGCCCCCTCTAGAAAGCTGCCACAGGCTCCTACATCTACATCACCATTGTCTAGCCTCACCACTTAAAGGAACAGTCCCAGCAACGGAGGAAAGAGTGAATGGAGAGAGAGAGAGACCAAAATCCAACCATCTGCCTGAAGCTGAATGGGGAGATGGAAAACATACGTGCTGGACTTGTTTCTAAAGACAGGGGCAGAGCACGGCTCTGTGCCCAAGACCTCGGGGTAGAAAGCTTTGAATTAAGGTTCCCAAATACGCGTGTAATTTAGATTGAATGAGACAGCCTGCATTGTACGCTACATACATAAATATCACATTGATTGTAAGGCTCAGATTAAGGAAGGATTAATGCCCTGGCTCAAATAGGGTGTTGGCTGGATCTCACGCTGATTAAACCTCCGTGAATCAGATGAGATATCTCACTGGTGCAGGAGAGTTGACTGAAATGGATCTAGCATTCCAGGCTGGCGTTTCTCATATCTAGGGAAGTTTGATTCTCTGCTCGTTCCCCCAGAGCTGGGGGGTCTGAAAGCCACTGCACCCCTGTCTACCAAGCAATCAATTGCCTCATCAGTCTTTGACTTGTTTTAATCTGTGTATGATCACAGCTGTGCTCCGGTGCAGTGCCGAGGAATCAGGGCAAAGGCATTGCATTATTCAGGACTGGAGGGCAGAGAAAGAGTTATCATCATCATTTCTATCACAATAGGGGCCTCAACCTCGATCCACAGACTCACTGTGTTAGGTGCTGTTCACACACACACACACACACACACACTCCCTGCAGCTCGGGCAGCCCCTGGGCCAGCCAAACTGACCACACTGAGCCTGGTTCCACTCCCGAGCAGCAGTGGGGGGTCACCCCCCCGAGCATGTGTGGCACCCCCCAGAGCACCCACGGTGCTTCTAGGCCATTCCCTGCCCAGATCACCCAAAGTTTAGTCAGGAGTATATCGTACAAGTCACGGACAGGTCACTGGCCGTGAATTTTTGTTTGCTGCCTATGATCTGTCCATGACTTTTACTAAAAATATCCATGAGTAAAATGTAGCCTCAATTATAAGACTCATAGCCTGGGGAGTTATCTCCATTTTAAAGATGGGGAACTGAGGCACAGAGAGATTAAGAGACTTGCCCAAGAT
This sequence comes from Chelonoidis abingdonii, assembly GCF_003597395.2. Lineage (NCBI taxonomy): Eukaryota > Metazoa > Chordata > Testudines > Testudinidae > Chelonoidis > Chelonoidis abingdonii. The sequence goes on along the minus strand of NC_133786.1, from coordinate 8,416,995 downwards.
CACACAGGAAGGCTGTGACAGAGCCAAGAATTAATCCTGATCTTGTGAGTCCATACTCCTAAAACTACATTGCTCCGCTAAGGAAAGTGTTTGGCCTCCAGGCCTGGAGCTCCACATGCCCACCTGTCTAGCAAGGGTGAAGTCTTGTAAAGATATAGCCTCTTCCCTGAACCGATCTGAAAGGGCTGTACTGAATAAACTGTTCTCCCATTTCTCTGCCTTCCCCAACACACACACATACCCTGCCCCACAGCAATGTGGCATCTAAACCAGCAAATCACACAGCCGGGAGTCAGCAGTCATGGCAGCTGCAGGCAAGACGGGGCTCTGGAATCATTACTGTCATCTAATCTTGCTCAAAGCAGCACAGCGCAGGTGACAGGTGAATTACAGTTCTGGGGCTTGTAGTGTATCATTGGGAGAGTATGAAAAGCCCAATGAAACCCACTATCGGCCCAACCACCCCCTTCTGTTACAGGGAGGCACAGGGCCAAGAGAAGGAACCTAAGATTTAGAAGATTCCCAGCAAGGAAGCCAATAATAATAGCTCACTTGTTTTATCAACAGATCTCAATCACTTCACAAAGGGAGGTCAGTATTATTAATACCATATTACAGATGGGGAAACTGAGGCATAGAACAGTTAAATGACCTACCCAAAGTCACCCAGCAGCCAGTGGTAAAGCCAGGAATAGAGGCCAAGTCTCCTGAGTCCCAGTCCAGTTCTCTGTCCATTAGGACACTGATTGGAAGAGTAGCAGGCTAAGAACAAAGGGCTATATAATTCTCGGAAACCCAGATGTGATAGACAGGCAGGAATGGTGGAAGCACATTGCTACACAGGAGGCCACTCTTGCAATAGGAAATGACCCCCATATTGACAGCACATGGTTGGGATTATCAAAAGCAAGCTACTGGACTTATTGTAGAGGTGGGGAAACTGAGGCAGGTGAAAGCCAAGTCAGAGCTAGGAATAGAAACCAGGAATCCTGAACTCCTCACCCCCAATTTCTATCCTAGGTCCATGGACCCCCAGATTCCAGTACTGACTGTGATGATTGAACTTGCCTCTCCCCTCCAATGAAAAGTGAGCACCAAAGCTTCCAGTTAGCAGCGCCCTCTCCAAGCCAGGGCTGTCTCTGTTGGACTCAGACACACACAGCGATCAAGCATCCTCCCCCCAAAATTCAGAACAAAATGAACATGTGTGTATGGTGACCCCTTGCATGGTCTGAAATGGAGATTTTCAGCACCATGGCACAAGTCTCAATTCATATCTGCTAGAGTCGTCATGCTATTAACTGGCAGTAGTAGTAGGTTGTTATCCTTTCGTGGACCAGGCTCTCGAGGAAGACAAGATGTGATGCACAGTTGCCCATTGATGTACACTGCTGCCCTGTGCTGGAATAGCAAAGTACTTCCTCAACATGCCCCTGCTCCCTGTGGAAATACTCCTCCTCCTCACTGATTTTTGGAGACTGAGTTCAAATTCCAGCATCTCTGCTCATGGAGACAATAGCTATTGCTAGACAAGAGAGTACCTGGCCTGAGAACTTGCTCCCTTTTTTTCCAGTCCACCTCCTTTTATGTCAGCCAGGCCTACAAGGCCTGATCCAAAGCCCAAATTAGGTCCTTTCCATTGAATTCAATGGTCATTGGAGCAGACCCTTACAGAGTATGCATCACAGACAATTGCAGCCCATGGCAGCGAACCACCAAACCTGGGTCAACAAACTCACACAAGCTCCGGCCCAAGCTGTAATGTCTACAAGGCTATATTTAGCGTGGTGGCACAAGCCCTGCGAGCCCAAGTCAGTTGCCTGCTGTGGGGTGGGTAGACATATGCAAAGAGCCAGACAAGAATAGATCCCGCCCAATCAGTTCCTCTAAACACAAAGGGGACCCGCGAGAGCATAATTTGTGGATTTGTTCTGTGGCTTTTAAAAGATTCTGCTGTGGCTGGATAATTATCATTGTGTACTTCCCAGCATAATCCTGGCTTGTTCCTCACCTCCTTTCTCTAACCTGAGTGCCCAGCAGAACTGGCAAACAGCTGACGGACAATAATAGTAAGAGAGAGAGAGAGAGAAAATGATTGTTTTTTTCTTGCATCTCATCTCCCTGGATTAATATTATTTGGGAGCGTAACACAATTTAACAGCACAATAAAGGGCCCACTGCAGCTCCACAGACTTGGAGTCAGGAGTCAGGAATTAGAAATTGCTTCTCGACTGTTTTTCATCCCCCTCCCCCCAACTTTTGTTACACACTCACCAGTCAGATAGCGACAGGACAGCAGCAGAGATCAACATATTCATAAATATGGAGAAAAGGAGGAACTCGAGAGGCTGCATTGCTCAGGCTCTCTGTCGGGTGCTGGGCCAACGCATACGCCTCTCTGCCCACTCTAAGCAGCGGAACTAGGAAGCAGACAGCTGCCGTGCGGTAAGGGATTGTTGTGGGCGAGCAGGAAAGGACAATGACATCCCTCTCCCTCCTCCACACACACACATTTCCATCTGGTTTATTCACACTCCAGGGGCAGGAAGACACCCTAGGGGCAGGAAGAACCTTTCAGAGATGGGGGAAATTTTTCAAAAGTACCTAGGTGCCTTAGGAGCCTATCTGCCGAGCTGGAGATGTGCTTCTCAGCTCGAGAAGACATACCCAGGGCAGTTCTGATCGAGCAAGCGTGACAAATACAGAGTGCAGCTGCAGTGACACAAAGGGTGGGTGAGGCTAGCCACCCCAAGTATGAGCCTGCCCAACATGCTAGGTACATACTTCGCCTTTCCTGCTGCTTGTGCCACCATGACTCTGCTCTACTTTTAGCACGCTCTCTTGCTCAGAGCTAGTGTGGGTAGGTTGCCTCAAGCTGGAAATTATACCTCCTGCTCCAAGTGTAAACACAGTCAAAGTCTCGTTTTCAAAAGAGACTGGGACCTTAAGAGATAAAGGGTCTGTCTACACAGCAACCAGAGGTAGGACTGCCAAACACATAGACTTGGATCTGGCGTGCTTGAACAAAAGCCATGAAGTCGCAGCAGCACAGGGCTGTCTGAGCCCACACAGGGCCTCAGATAAAGATGTGAGCGGCTAGTCTGTGCTGGTGAGGTAATTGGAGCTAGCTAGGTGAAAGCTAGGGGCGTCTAGCCATAATGCAGTCACGCCTCTGATTGCAGTCTCATTGAAAAGAAATGGAGCTTAGCCTCGTAAGTGTCTACGGCCTGGTGTACACTTGTAACTTCTCCTGGCCAGGAGTGTGGGGACCCCCCCTCCCACATGCCTGGCAATATAGCTGTTGACAAAACAACCCCACATAGACACAGCCATGTAGAGAGAAGAGGGCTTCTGTCAGCATCGCTACCATCGTTTGGGGAGGTGGTGTTCCTACATTGGCAGAAAAACTCCTTCTTTTGTTGTAGGCTGCATTTACACTATGCGGCTGTGCTGACATAAGTGCTGTGGTGTAGTCATAGGCTACGTCTACACCACAGCTGATACAGCAGCATAGCTATGATGTTGCAGCCGTAGTGCAGACACCTCCTACATCAATGGAAGGGGTTTTTCACTGTTGTAAGCAATCTCTCTCTCCAAGAGACAGTAGCTAAGTCGACAGAGGAATTCTTTTGTTGACCTAGCTGTGTCCACGGTGGAGGTTAGGTCAGCCTAACTACACTGCACAGGGTGCACAATGTTTCACAGCCCTGGGTGACTAGATCCATCTAAATTTTTAAGTGACAGTCAGGCTTTAGCCCAGTGGCTCGCAAACTTTCCAGATGACTGTACCCCTTTCAGGAGTCTGATTTGTCTTGTGAACCCCCAACTTTCACTTAATTTAAAAACTACTCATCAGACATAAAAATACAAGTGTCACAGCACACTCTTACTGAAAAATTGCTGACTTTTTCATTGTTTACCAGATAAATATTAAATAATTCCTTTGGAATATAAATATTGTACTTACATTTCAGTGTGGAGTATATAGAGCAGTATAAACAAGTCATTGTTGGTAGGAAATTTTAGTTTGTACTGACTTCACTGGTCCTTTTTAGGTAGCTTGTTGTAAAACTGGGCAAATATTTACATGGATTGATGTACCCCTGGAACACCTTAGCGTACCCCTAGAGGTACACGCATGCCCGGTTGAGAACCACTACTCTTGCCTAAGTCCCTTCTGAAAATGGGACTTAGGTTATTAAGTCACTCTAGTACTTTTGAAAAATGTTACCTCTGCTCTGTGTGATTTTCATTGTTTTTTTGTTTGCTTTTACTGATTTCTCTATTTTTGTTCTAGGTGTTTTAAACTGAAATAATAATACCAGAACAACTGTGTGTGGACAGTTATACTGGTATAAAAGTACTTTATAATGGAATAGCTTATTCCCCTTCCCTTATAGGAATAAATTATAGTGGTTTAAGCTCTTTTATACCAGCATAACTGTGTCCACACTAGGGAGTTGAACTGTTTTAACTATAGCAATTTCAAACCAATATAGTTAAAGTGATAAAGATGTATGCATAGAAGTCATCATAAGAAGCACCACAATTATTATTGTTCATGTTTCAGTTGCATCTAGAGGGCTGAGTTCAGGTCCCCATTGTGCTAGGGGCTGTACAGACACAGTCTCTGTCCTGAAGAGCATAACTAGACAAGAGAGTTACAGGATGGGAAACTGATGCACTGAAAATGGAAGTGTTGTGCTCAAGGTTACTGGCAGAACCAGGAATAGAACCTAGGTCTCCTGACTCCCAGCCTAGAGTCCCATCCACTGGATGCTCCTGCTTCTGATATAACACTGATATTACTCCTTCAGACTAGATTCACTTCCATGGAGTAAGTTACATGGCCTTACGCTGCCCCCTTCCTCAGTGGGGGTTCCACTTGGGAACAGGGCCAGCAGCTTTAACTCACCATGCATAGTGGCTGTAAAAGCAGAGACTGCACCAAATCAACTCATTCCCTAGCTGCCCTGACCATTTCCTCTTCCCACCCATACCCTGAGGTCGTGCCAGTCTCCTACTGCCCCCTGTGGTGGAAAGAGAGGTTGCAATTGCATGCTCCAAAAGAGTTGGAGAACCCCTAGGTGAGAATAACCCACCTGCTCTGCTCCAGCTGTAATATGACTTTTAATTCCCCTCCTCCTCTATTATTCATCATTTCACACTGTAATAGTGTTAGATCCTCCAAAGAGCTTTCAGAGGCAGGTTGGTATGAAAGACACTGTACAAAATCAAGTTGTATTGTAGAGTAATTGTACCTGGAAGGTACAGAAGCAGCTGTGCCCAAATACCATGTGTTGGCTCTTTGAAATGTGCGAGAAGCCACCTGAACATGGCAGGAATAAAAACAACAAAGGAGAAAACTAGGACAACCTTTTTAAGACCCGGGACCGGGAGGAGGTGGAAGCGACTGACAGTGAGAAGAGGAATGGAAGGATTTTCCCCATCCATCTGCGGGCATCTGCAAACTCCCTTGCCCCCACTCGTCCACCCCTTTAGATTTCAATTTTGGTACAGATGCTTCTATGTGGGGTGCCTCCTAACTAGACTGTCATGGAGACTAGAGTCCTGTAAACTCACATCATGCCAAACTGGGGTTCGGAGCAGACCAGATTTCACTGTGCAACACAGACCGACAGTAAAGTGCCTGGTGCTGGGACAGTCAGGATAGGTGCTGCTGATCTCTTCCCCTGGCAGCTCATGTCCAGATTAGGGCTGAACAAAAATGGTTTGACCCCACGAGTTAATGCTAAAGAAAAACCAACAACATTGTTTGAACCACTTTGGGTTCCTGGGAAAGACTCAAGCCAACATGAGTGTGGTGTTTTTTGGGGTATTTCAGCAACCCGTGTTCCAGATGGTAGTATTGGCAGCAGCAGTGGGGGGAGTATAGTCAGTATTGGGGGGATCCAGTACACCAATTAGAGCGACCCTAGGATGTGGCACTACAGAACAGGCTGGAAGCTAGAGAGAACTACAAGTTCCCCGCCTGTGTCCAGCAGCAGCCCCAGTGAAGAAACTCCTTTATGTTCATCACAGCCAAGTCCTGTCCTCTTCCTGCTATGACAGGTTTCAGAGTGGCAGCCGTGTTAGTCTGTATCAGCAAAAAGAACGAGGAGTCCTTGTGGCACCTAAGAGATTAACATGCATGAATCTGATGAAGTGGATTTTAGCCCATGAAAGCTTATGCCCAAATAATTGGGTTAGTCTCCAAGGTGCCACAAGCATTCCTTGTTTTTTTTTCTGCTATGAGGGACTCTACATTATCTACTGCTGCTTCAGCTCACTGTCCGGAAGAGGACTGCCTCAAGGGGGTTGGGGAGCAGTGTCTCTCTTTCCTGGTTGCCCTGACAGTGGCATATGGGGGATGGGCCCACGCCAACCACCACATAAGGAAAAAACAAGGGGAGGGGAGGCTGCGACCTAGCCCATACCCCCTGGAAACATGGATTGGTAGTAAAGAGATTTCCCAGGGCTTGTTGGGGGGATGGATTAAAACTTAATAGTGAAAGCAGTAAGGTTCACAGGGAGATCAGGAACTGCAAACAAAGCACTGAACAGCCTTTGTGCCGTTAAGATGAAAGTCTTGAGAAGCTGGAAGAGAGGGAAGCAATTCCATAGCTGGGACCCCCCTTCCAGATGATGTCATAGAATCATAGAATATTACGGTTGGGAGAGACCTCAGGAGGTCATCTAGCCAACCCCCTGCTCAAAGCAGGACCAACCCCAACTAAATAATGGTGTCCTCTCTCACCAAAGGAATACCAGTTACTAGGAAGAGCCAGGTAATAGTAATGGGGGATTTGATTAGGGTACAAGCAACATAAGGAAAGATAGGAGAGAGGTCCTGGAGGCCAAATTTAGGTGTGGGACCTCCATGGAAGCATTATCTGAAATACTTCAAATTCCATGCACAGGGCCAGAAAGACAGACAAAGTACAGGATCCCAATGCCTGGATAAGATGATGGTGTAAAAGGAGGGTTTTAGGTTTCTTAGGAATTGGGGACCCTTTGGGGAAAGGAAAAACCTGCACAGGGAGGATGGGCTTCTCTAAACCAAAATAGAACCAGACTGCTGGCATGTAAAATTAAAAACGCTGTAGAGGAGCATGTAAAACAAGGGATGGGGAAAGTCGACAGGAGCATGGGAGCAGGTGGTTCAGACACAGACATCCCTTAGGGGAGGATTTATTAAAGGGAATACTCTACATCTTAGGAAAGATGATTGCAAAGAAGTTGGTAAATTACAGGTAGGAACTAGTGAGGAAGAGTAAAATGTAAACAAGTCCTATTGAAATAAAACACATGAAAGCAAGCAACTTAATATTAACAAACTGTGGTACAAGTGCTTATGTACAAATGCCAGGAGTCTAAATACTAATGTGGATGAACTAGAGTGCCTGGCATTCAATGAAGATATTGATAGAATAAGCATCACAGAACTTTGGTGGAATGAAGATAATCAATGAGACATGGTAGTACCAGGGTACAAAATATATAGCAATGACAGTAGGTTGCGCTGGGGGGGGGAGTGGCACTATATATGTGAAAAAAATCAGAGTCAAATAAAGTAAACATGTTAAATGAATCTAACTGTACCATAGAATCTCCATGGATAGAAATTCCATGCTTGAATAATAAGAGTATAGCAGTAGGAACATACGACTGACCACCTGACCAAGCTGGTGATGGTGATTGTGAAATGCTCAGGGGGATTAGAGAGGCTACTAAGGCAGAAAACGCAATGCTAATGGGGGATTTCAACTATCTTCATACTGACTGAGTAAATGTCACCACATGAAGGGATGCAGAGAATAAAATTTCTAGACATCATAAATGACTGCTTCTTGGAGCAGCTCATCCTGAAACCCACAAGGGGAGAGGCAATTCTTGATTTAATCCTAAAAGGTGCACAGTATCTGGTCCAAGAAGTGAATATAGCTGAACCTCATGGTAATATTGACCATAATATAGGGGGTAAAGTGCCAAAGAAATCCTCACGGGGGAAAGTACAAAGGAAACCCACCACAGTATCATTTAACTTCAAAACAGGGAACTATACAGTGTGGAGACTATTCAAAAACATCATCATAAAGGCAAATATATATACCGAGTCAAAAAAACACCAGTAAGAGCACCAAAAAATTGTCACCATGGCAAAAGCAGAATAAAAGAGGTGGTTAGAGGCAAAAAGGCATCCTTCGAAAATTGGAAGTCAGATCCTACTGAGGAAAATAGAAAGGAGTATAAACTCTGGCAAGTCAAGTGTAAAAATATAATAATGGAGGCCAAGAAAAAAATCTGAAGAGCAACTAGCTAAGGACACAAGTACTAAGAGCAAAAAAGAAAGCAAGAAAGAACATCAGAATCTGGAAGCTTGCCAACAAGTCCACTGTACCACTGGACGATCAAGGTCCTAAAGGAGTTAAAGGAGCACTCAAGGAAGACAAGGACATTGCAGAGAAGGCAAATGAATTTTTTTCTTTTTGCATTGGTCTTCACTGCAGAGGATATGAGGGAGATCCCGACACCAGAGTCATTCTTTTTAGGGGACAAATCTGAAGAACTGTCCCAGAATGAGGTGTCAATGGAGGAGGTTCTGGAACAAATTGATAATCTGAACAGTAATAAGTTACCAGAACCAGAGGGTATCACCCAAGAGTTCTCAAGGAACTCAAATATGAAATTGCAAAACTGCTAACAATGTTATGTAATTTACGGGTTAAATTATCTTCTGTACCAGATGACAGGATGGTATATAGTGTAATAACATTTTTTTTCAAAAGCTCCAGAGACAATCCTGACAATTACAGGCCAATAAACCAAACTTCAGTATCAGGCAAATTTCTTGAAAGTATAGTAAAGAAGAAAATGATCAGACACAAAGATATACATGATATATTGGGGAAGTATCAACGCAGCTTTTGTAAAAGGACATCATGCCTCACTAACTAAGTTCCCTAAGCCGCATCGCTGCGCAACTGCCTATTAAGTGCTGCTCAGGTGCTCAGGGATGCGGCAGGGAGAGATGCCTGTCCCCAACCCCCGGACCTGCCATGTTGCTCCCCTCGGAAGCCCCGACCTGCCGTAGCTGGGAGACAGGCGCCCCTTCCCCAGCCCCGACCCTGACCCAGCCCAGCCCAGGCCTGCTTCAGCCAGGGGAGAGGTACCTTCCCCGCCTCCAGCCCAGGTGCTGCTGTGGGGGGAGAGAGCTGTGGGGAGTCTTCTCTCCCCGCCATAGCCCCGGGGAGCCCCACTGCATCCCAAACACCTCATCCCCAGCCCCACCCCAGAACCTGCATGCCCAGCTGGAGCCCTCACTCCCCAGCCCCACCCCAGAGCCCTCAGCCCTTGCACTCCAACTCTCTGCCCCAGCCCCACCCCAGAGTCCACCTGGCCCTGTACCTCAACCCTCTGCCAGAGTCCTGAGCCCCCTCCCATATTCCTAATCCCTCGGCCTCACCCCACCACACAAATTTTGTTGTGTGCATCAATATGGAGGTGATGTGTCATATTGGTGCATATAACAAAATGCATTCCACACATGGGTGGGAAAAATTAGAGGGAACACTGCTCCCTATTCTACTACAATTCCTTGAGGGCATCAACAAGGGGGATCCAATGGATATAGTGTACCTGGACTTTCAGAAAGCCTTCAGCGAGGTCCCTCCCCAAATGTTCTTAAGCAAAGTGAGCTGTTTGTGAGATAAGAGGGAAGGTTCTCTCATGGATCAATAACTGGTTAAAAGATAGGAAACTGAAATTAGGAATAAATGATCATTTTTCACAAAGAAGAGGAGTAAATAGTGATATCCCCCCCAAAGGTCTGTACTGGGACCTGTGCTGATCTGGAAAATGGAGTGAACAATGAAGTGGCAAAATTTGCAGGTGATACAAAATGACTCACGATAGTTAAGTCCACAGCTGACTGCAAAGAGTTACAAAGGGATCTCACATAACTGGGTGACTGGGCAACAAAACGGCAGATGAAATACAATGTTGATATGGGCAAAGTAATGCACATTGCAAAAGAATTCCGCAACCATACATATAAAATAATGGGATCTAAATTAGCTCTTATCAGTCAAGGAAGAGATCTCGGGGTCATTGTGGATATTCCTCAAAAAAGAATTAGGTAAGTTCATGGAAGATAGGTCCATCAAAGGCTATTAGCCAAGATGGTCAGGGAAACAACCCCATTCTGGGTGACTCTAAACCGCCAGATGCCAGAAACTGGGACTGGATGACAGGAGATGGATCACTAGATAATTGCACTCTTCTGTTCATTGCCTCTGAAGCATATGGCACTGGTCGCTGTCAGAGACAGGATACTGGACTAGATGGACCAGTCCCAGTATGGCCATTCTTATGTTTTTATGTTCTAACTTGGCTGAACTGGAGCCAGCTCACATTCAAGTTCACAAAATCTACATGACCTGAAACCATCCACCCGAAATTTTTTACCATCACTGACTGTTTCCCCCTTAATAACCTTTCAGTATTGCAGTGGAGGCACAGGACTGGGACTAACAAGACCTTCCTCCTATTCCTGACTCTGCCACAGACTTCCTGTGTGCCCTCAGGCAAGTCACTCAATCCCTTTGGGTCAGATTCACAGAGATATTTAGGTACCTGAAGATGCAGAGAGGTTTCAAGCGGAGCTTTAAAAAGTGCTGTAGGGAGTTAGCCACCTAACTCTCTTAGGCCTTTTTGTAAATTCCACTAGGTGCTTATCTGCATCTTCAAGCACCAACACTCCTTTGTAAAATCTCTCACGTCGTGCCTCAGTTTCCCCCACCTATAAAACTAGGATAATAATCCTCTCTCCCATCCATTGTCTGTCCTGTTGATTAAGATTGTAAGATCTTCAGAACAGGGGCCCCCTATTTGTACAGCTCCTTGCTCAATGGTTGCCTCTGATATTGATTGGAATTACCGTAATACAAACAATTAACAGAAGCAGCCAGGCACACTCCCATAGATATGTGAGGTAATCCAGAAATCCTCTTCCGCCTATGGTTTTGTATCACCTCGCTGAGGTGATCATGCTTGCAGACCAACACATTATTAATACTTTTTTTATGACCACCTTTAAAAAAAATAAGCACCTCACTCCAGTAATAATATGGAGACATTTCTCGGGATGCCAAATAATGAAATGCATTTCCACACCAGCTTCATAATTAATGTTTGCATCATTTATCTTTTGTGGAAAGATTATTCTGACTAACGAGGTTCTGGGCCACTAATTCATTACGGTGCCTTGTCACTTCCTGCTCCTTCTTTTTACCCAGAAATAGACTCATTAGTCAGAGTTCAGTGACAGGGAGAAATTGTGTACGTTAATTTAATTCCCTTCTCTCCCTTCTGGGTGAGCGTTTATCCAAAACCAAGGACTAGAAAGAGGTGGGGAAAATATGACTGGTCGGAATGATTGATACTTTCCTTGCTGTGCTTCCAACCTTGCACCTGCATGGCAGGGAATAAAGGACAGATCATGAGAGTGTGTGTGTGTAAACAGGTGTGTAACTGATCTGGGATCATGCAGGACTTCTGGATCATCACCCTATCAGATGGGATGCTGAGAGGTTAATAATGGGCAGAGGAAGGTGAGAGAGAGTCTCATTGCTGCCTTGCAGTCCCCCAGTCTGTCTGTATCCATCTCTTGTCTTACATGTAGATTGTAAGCTCTTGGGGGCAGAGACTGTCTTTTTGTTCTGGTTTTGTACAGAACTGAGCACAATGGATGATGACTAGGGCACCCAGGCACTACGGTAACACAACTGATTCATAATAATGTAACACAGTGTTTGAGCTGGAAGCTTCCTCCTATCCTGCAGGGTGAATTCCATTGGCTAACACTGAGTTCCTGTAAACATGACACTCCTCCTGCAGGACAGGTGGAATTTTAATGCTGCCACAGTGCACCCCTAGCAGGAGTCAGTGTACTGAGAAGCTCAGATTGCTAGCTAGCTGCTTCCTGATCCAAAGCCCACTGAAGTCACCAGAAAGTCTCCCCTTGACTTCGCTGCCCCCCTCATTGTTGCTGCTTTGATAAATGGGGTTGGGTGTTACATTTTCATAGAAGAGCTAACCGATCTTTGCCAGTCCTTTCCTCGTGTGCATTGAGCATAGTGGAGGTGGGGAGCAAGGAAGCATACAGGACTATCTTGGCAGATGGCCTGTGTTTTTGCATGGCTGAGCACAATTTCAGGGCCTGATCCAAAAGCTTATTGAAGTGGAAAGATTCCCATCGACCACGGCGGACTTCAGATCAGGCCTTAATAGGCAAGTGCACCCAAGCAGGAAAAAATACAAGCCACTTGTCTAACAGGTCAAGAGCTCAACGGGATCCCTGCAATGGAGCAGGGAGCTGGCTGGGACCCCACTGAGGTGGAGCTGATCTTTATCAGGCAAGGAGGTATGTGTGTTATGATCTGTGCTCATACCACTGCATCCACCCCCACTTCATACGTGCCTGTAATATGTGGTTCAGATTTTCCCCTCTCTGAGATTTATCACCTTGCTGGAGTGCCGTGATGGAATTACAGCTCTGTATTTTATGGTTACTGATCTGTTCTTCTACAGCTAGTTGCCCATTGTCCGACCTGATGTGATGTTTTATTTCCATCCCCACCCATTTCGATATTTTTACCCTCACTTGCTGCTTCTCCCTTAATAACCATCAAGCTATTTCACCCAGAGCAACACTCTGCCAAACAAACACAAGCAATGCGCTTGACGTGCCTCTTCTGCAATGAACAATCGCTGTCCGGGCTAGAGCAGAAGGGGATAAAAGGAAAAAAATTGATTAAATGTAGCAAAGGAGGTGGAAAGGCACTGGGGGAAATTGATTCCGAATGAGAAATAATTAACAATTGCAAATTGGGGTTGATGGGACCTGAAGGGCTGGGAGGATCAATAGACAGCCTGTGAACCAAACCCAGGGCCCTGAGCACCCATCATCACTGGAGTTGTGGCCATTAACTACAGAAAAACTGCTGGCTATCAGCAAGGCAGAGAATTGGCCACAAGGCTGGTAATAAACATGATGAGGTTGGAGAGTCCATATATTTCCTCTTCATTGCCTGGTCAGGGCCCCTTTCAAAGAGCTTGCGAGTTCTTTAAGGTGGGAAATTTCTTTTTGTTCTATAGGTCCGCTCCTGCAGTAGGGTTGTGATCAATGTCTGGGGCTTTTAGATGCTACTGCAATGCAAATACATTAATAATAGAGACACATCCATCTCCAAACCAGTTATCACCAAACTTAGATCTGTATCCAAATTTCATGCTGGTTCCTTTCTCAATAATGGGTCAAGCCAAAAATTGCAGATCGGAACAATCACAAACTCTGGGCCTGGGAGGCATTCTCTAACCTGAGCATGCATGGTACTTGTATTTCTATCTGGGTCAAGCCAAAAGCCTAGATCTGAATTCCCTTAAACTTGGCAGGCAGAATTTTCAAAGATGCCGAAGAGGGGCTGGGTATACAGTGCTTTGAAAATCTCAGCCTGTAGGTCTAAAAATCCATATCCAAATGTTGGCACCTGCCTTTCTATCTACTTCTGTTGCTCCCTTGGTGAATGTGAACCTCCCAATTATTAAATGATTTAGCTTCACAACCTTAGGGTGAAATAAGGGGACATTGTTAACTCTGTTATACAGATGGGGAACTGATCAATTGACTTCCCTAAGATCTTCTGAGGCCTCCGGCAATGACTTATCCACAAGACCACTCTGTAGCAAGTGTTAATGCTGTCCCCCTAGGTAACTATAGCTACAGATATCTATGTAAGCAGAGAGGACTGCAGGATGGAAATTCCATTTCACAAAGAATTTCAAGATTTTGATATCTGGGTTTGTTTGGAATTGGAATGAAACCAGCACATTTTGAAATTCTCAGCAAAGGAAAATACCAATTTTTGTTTGTTGAGTTGGTGGAGTTTTTCATTTTGACAAAATCATTCTTTTTCAATTTCAGCTGTCTTTTACACACAGTGGCGGCTCTAGCTTTTTTGCTGCCCCAAGCACGGCAAGCAGGCTGCCTTCGGCGGCACGCCTGTGGGAGGTCCCCAGCCCCAAATTGCCACCGAATCCGCAGGACCGGCAGACCTCCCTCAGGCATGCCACTGAAGGCTGCCTGACTGCCGCCCTCGCAGGGACCAGCAGGGCACCTCCCACGGCTTGCCGCCCCAGGCACGTGCTTGGAGCACTGGTGCCTGGAGCCGCCGCTGTTTATACATCATATTATATAATATGATAGAATATATATATTTTTTTCAAAATGAAACGGAATTTCATTTTGACATTTTAAAAATGTCAGAATGGAACTTTGAGGTTTTTCTCCTAAACAACATTGTAACACAATTTCACAAATTTGATGGAAATGCATTTTCCAATGGAAAATGGTTTTGTCAAAGTTTGTTTGATCAGTTCTAATATGTAGTTATAAAAATGACATACAGAGAGTATATGCCACACATGCAGACACATTATATATTAAAATCCACCGTTAAGGTGAAGATTTTAAATTCACGAAAGATAGGAAATTCAAAGGCAATGTTCCTGTCAAAACTTGGAGGTCAGTCCCGGGTGTGCATGTATTACAAAATCTAGACTCCGATTACACCACATACAGTTTAAGCAGCAATGCTAAATGGTACATGTTTGCATTCACAGTAACAGAAAGAGGAGCATTTTAAACATACATAAGTTATGTGCAGAGGCTCAAGAGAGGAGCAGAATAGAGAAAAATATGCAGATCTAGTCCACTGGGTCTTATTATACTGTATTCTGTGCTGAATAGCATGTGGATTTACTCAGTGATACTATAATGGCACATCATGGTGTAGTGCACTGGCACAAGGGGATAGAATTAAAGGTAAATTGCAAAGGAAAGTGAAATGCTCAAAGCAAGATTCGGAGTTGGGGGAGAGCATATGTTTGCATGTTTAATAACAGAAACATTGCATCAAAATTGCCTCCCTTAGATCCTGAGTAATGGATTCTACAAACCTCCTGGCTTCTCTGCCCTAAGTCCTAAAATCACAACAAACATTCAGGGTGCATCTTCAGTAGAAAAAGATGCATGCTTAACCAGAGTTGGCCACCATGAGGTAATAGCCTAGCGAAGGCAAGGCAGCCTGGAGTTTTCACAGGAGTTCACAGGTCAAGGTAAAGCGTCTAGAGGAGCTTAGGGTTTACCATGACCTGCTGACTTATGTGAAAACTACAAATTGCCTCTGCTTGTCTAGGAGTTTTAGCTTGAGTCAAGAACACACTTCTTCCCTGTGACATCACAACCTCCATAAGCAAAGCCCTCAAACCTGTGTTGGGGTAGTTATGAATCTGCTTCTGGGGGCTAGAGGTGGGATATGAAGTGTGGATTTGTCAGGATCAAATGGTTTCAGTACTGCACTGATTATGGAATATTCTTGGTTTCCTTAAAGCGATTACAATAATAATGCAATGTAAATACTTTACAGATCAAAAAGGGGGGTAGGGATGGGGGAGAGACAAGGGCAAACAAGATCATAAGAAAAAATATGAAAAATCTATATACTGCTGCTTTCAATACCCCTGTGACACCTGACCCAGGTCTACAAGTTCAAATGAAAGACTCTGGTGCCACATTTAGTTACTGCGCCTTCATTTTCATGCTGTTTCATAAGGCTGGTTTTATTAAACCATGCAGCAAGGCCTCAATCAAGCACACTCTGAAACCAGCTCCAGAGCTCCCATTAACTTCAATGCAATCAGGCTCAGATCCTTGGGGATCATGACTTTAAAGAGCATAATATTATCTGCATTACGGCAGCACCTATGTGATTTACACTATGGGTAGATCTGAGTGGCCTTTACCCTGAGTGAGGCCACACGGCACTAGACACATAGTCCCTGCCCTGAAGAGCTCACAATCCGAATAGAAAAGGCAGAAAAGAACCATTGTCCTCAGGGGACACTAAGGCACAAAAATGGAGTGACTTCTCAAGGTCACACAGGAAGCCTGTGGCAAAGATGGGAACTGAACTCTTATCTCCTGATGCCTAATTTAGTCCTGAACTACAAGGCCAGTCTTCCCTTCTTAAAGGAAAACTCTTAACAAGAGTTTGAAGGATTTCATTGCAGGGAGGTGGAGGCAGGGTTAGGAACAGGGGCGGCAGAGGGAGAGAGATGCTAAACATGTTAATGTGTTAGTGCATACTGGCAAGAATAAATACACACTGCAAAGCCTGATGCGAAGGGCACAAAATACACAAAGGTTTCCAAGTTTGTAAACATGAAATGGAGGATTAGTCTTGTTTGCAAGGCATCCTTTGCACAAAGAAATTGAACTGGGGGCCTCTGCATCCTCAAGAAGCAGGGCTGCCTCAAGAGCTGAAGACCTCTCTTACCATACGTTTACACTGCAATGAAAGGCCACAGGCACGGAGTCTCAGAGCTTGGGTCACTCGGCTCAGGCTGTGAGGTTTAGTTATGACCCTATTTCTTCAAGCAGATCTCTGCCCTGCCTTCTTGGAGATAATTCCTCCGGGCACTCTTGAAGCAGCCTTAGCTTCCCTGATAGTCTAAAGCCAGATCAGGGTTAGGCCTGTTCCAATTAGCTGCCCCACACGCTGTCCAGCTTACACTTCTTCAGCTGCAACTAGCTGGGGCTCGCATAATGCTGTTCATCACAGGGTCCATTTGCACATCTGGGCTATGCATTTCCACGAGTTGTTTTTTAATCAATACCACTAGCTCTAAAACGGTAGAAGTTGAGAGTCGAACAGTTAGGGAAGGAGTATGGGCTATGATAAATGGGCATTCAACAGAGATTGCCCCAAATTAAAGGTTCATGCAAATTCTTTTGAGGGTGCAGCAGGTGGCACTTGGAAGAATCTCCAGCAATGGAAGACTGACAGCTCCAAATTAGCCCCTCTTCTTCACTGGTCTTCAGTGCAAAGCTCAGCTGAGGATGCAAAGGATCTCTGAGAACAGTCATACTTCAGCGCATGCTTGGATCAGAGAGGAAAGTGCATGCTAGGGTGACCAGACAGCAAATGTGAAAAATCAGGATGGGATGAGGGGTAATAGGACCCTAAGAAAAAGTCCCCAAAATTGGGACTGTTCCTATAAAGTCGGCCCATCTGGTCAATCTAGTGCATGCCCAGGCGGGGATGGGGAGGCCAGGGGGAGATACAGACAATGGTCTTGTCCTCCCTGCACGCTGGGGACAATGTGTGAAATGTGGCTACTCATGCATGATTTGATTGGGTAGGAGGGTTGATCCATGTTGATCCAGAACAGTCCCACCAGCATTGAAATATGTCTTGACTAGCAAAACTCAGGCAACATGAGCTTTGGGGCTGCTTAAAACCAGCGTTTATATTTCTCAGCTCAAATTGGTCTCTGGTACAGCTGCATCCCCCATTAAGGACACACAAGGTAAAATCCTAGCAGTGGGACTTGTTCTGAAATGAAAGGAACTAAATCCCACCCCTGCCCCCACCAGTGTTTAGCACAGGAATCCCCCCGGGGAGGGGACCAGAATCCCAGCCTCCTCTCTCTAATCACTACATGGCACAAACATCTTGTAACACCCCACTCCCCACTGGAACTGCTATTAGCAGTTGACTCTTCATTGCAACAGACCCTCTAATTTTCTAAATATTTCCCTCTAATATGCTCTGCGTCTCCACTCCTAGCTCTGCTCCCACCAGGGGGTATATTTGCTTGGACTTTCCCATACATTGTTCTTGCACCAGGCTCACACACAGTCCACATTAGAGCCCTGCAGGGGACTAGGGGAGAGCCCTGCAGTGGGACTGGGATACCGGGGACCCACGGCCATCCTAGTGGGAGCGGGATTAAAAAATAGCCCTGCGCAGGGCTCTAGCCCACAGCAGGTACCTGAGCTCAGCTAGGGTAAAACAGAGCTGGGGGCAGGGGGTTGCATGAGGGGGGTTAAGGTTTAGCAGGTGACCTTGTACCACAGTGTCCATTAACCCCTGAGTTACCGAGTCACTACCAGTGCCAGAGAATACATAGGCCAATCCCTAAGGCTCTAAGCACCACCTGAGAGCCATGCATGGTCCTAGCCCCTTTAAGGGTCCCACTGACCAAGAGCAGTAGCAAGGGGTGGGGGCCACCCTACCAGCATGGCACCAGCTGACCACCTTTACCCCTTTAATTCCCTCCCACACACCATACCAGCAGCGGGGAGCAGCTACATTGGCACAGTTTCTTCCCCCCGATCCCTTAATACAAGCACAAGTGAAATGTTTACAGAGGCACAAAGCCTACCACCAGCATGGCGCATTTTGCACATGGATGCCAAAAGCTCAGGAGAGAAGGGATTCATCGCAACAGAGAGACACTTTCATCCAGAGAACTTAGGCATCCAGGGCATGAGGAGGCTGCCCCAAAACACTGCCAGGAGCTAATGTCACACAGTCCTGACCTAGAGCATGCAAAGACAGAAATGGGGACAGTCCTGTTTATCTGGTGCCTGGTAATGGGACAGGCAGGGCAAACCTTGCTAATCCAGTGCCTGGCACAGGGATGGTGAAGAGGCCCCCTCTCCGTGCAGCAAGCACACACTTGAAAACCCATCTGCCTCCATGCGGAGCTAAAGTGGGCTTTTACTGCCAGGAAAGTGACTCTATGTAAACCCCACATCTTGATGACCCATATTGATCCTTGACTGGCCACTTCCCCAGTTATCTTTCTAAGTCAAGCGGAGGATTTCTCTCCCTGTCTACAACCCAGGTGGAGCTGGGCTCTGGGATAATCCAGCTGTGGCCTCCTTTCCCTTTCCCACATTATCACCAGCACACGCAGGCAGGAATCACAATTAGGCTGGCAATTTTTACTGATGAAGAGTGGAAGGGAAGGGGGAAAAAATACACAGGCTCCGCACGCTCTCCACCCACTGTCCTAACTCCCTGGGGCTGTGTTTCTTCTCCGCAGCAGCTTTTCCCTATGCTTTCCCCCTTGCTGTGCTTGCATGAAACCTTGTTTAGCTGCACCCCTCGTCAGCACAGGCTAATCATCCTGAGCGTAGACACGGCTCTGAGGAAACAGCCGAGGAGCAGCATCCAAGGCCGCCCCGGATCATTCTGCCAATAATTGGGAAGCACATAGAGGGTTTGTTGCTGTAATTTAGGTTCAGGCGTTTGTTTTTCTGGGCTGGATTTTTTCAGAAAAACTCAGTGCATTGGGTGTTGAGCGCTTTGGCAGGCAGCAGCGCCATGCGAGTTGCTGGCAGAGCAACGTGCGTTGGAAGAGCTGGTCCTGTTCAGATCAGCAACCAGGACTTCAAGGGCCTGTTCTCTGCCTCATGGAGCTCTTTGGGTGGCGATACAATGCCATTCTGCTCTCCTCTTGGTATCTGCACCATCCAGGAACTAAAATACCATTTGCCACACAAATAATGCTCCAGAGGCAGGCTCTGTTTGCTTGGTTCCCTACTGCATTGCCACCTCGCCTTATCTTTAGGTAACAATGTAATTTTTTATGGCTAACCGTTCTGTTTACTATTAAAAAAATTGCAATTAAAATGAGCTACACAAAAGTATACAAGACAAAGCCGCACACGCCAAACACACACAGCCCGTATCAACCCACGAAAGGCCACATCCTTCAGTCCAGCCACCCCAAATGCCCTGAGCACCACCCACCACAACACAACCCATACACTGAAAAACTAAAGGCCAATTCCTAATGCCCATCCCTTGCGCCATGCAACCCCTTAGCCCAGAACCACACTTTCCAGTAAGCACCCTGCCCAAATGTTCATTCCTATCCCCAGGCATTCCCTAGCTTCCCAAGTCCTCCACTGAAGTGACACAACAGCTGGCAGCAAAGGCCCCCAAGGGGCGCTCTTCCTCAAGAGTGAACACAGAGCCAGTGTCATCAGCAATAATCATTCCGAGGCCGTTTTCTCCACAGCACGCAGCTCCATACACATCCTCTTTCTTCAAAGCTTTCGAGGCAATAAAGAAGTCTCCGTTTGGTAGCCACCTACCTGAGCAGTCGTCTTCTGATCCAGCTCTCCCCGTTCCACCGTCCTCCGTGCCTGCTTTACTCTTTCACTGCAACTCTTTATTTTCCCCCCACGCTTTAAAAAAAATTCCAACTTTGCCTTAGGGATGAGCAGAGTAAAATGTCACTTACCTAAAAAAAAAGAGAGAAAGAGAAGAGAAAGCCAAAGCATTACACACACGTTCTTTGAAATCAGGTCAGCTTAAAGCTTTGAAAATGACTACTTTCCTCCTCCTTTCTATATTTTAATGAAACTTGCTGCTTTTCAAAAACTGTGTCCCCGGGTTCAGATTTCCCTTCATTAGCACTCTTTTGTTTCACGTTGTGTCCCGTTCTCCCCCCCGCCCCCCGTGACTCCCTGTTGCCCCCAGAGAGGTCAAGGGAGAGGCAGAGAAAAGCACATCAGAGCGCCTGAGTGGAAAAACATCAGGAGCCTGAAATAAAAAATATGAATGCATGCAAAAGAGTCTTTGGTGTGGAGAAATTGCAGAAGTTAAGAGATGGAGAAGAATTTTGCTACTCTAAGTACTTTTATGGCCTTAAACATTGCAGTCCCCAAGCACCCCACGACCAGTAACTGATTTCTTGCTTATGACCATTCTACCAGGTGGGAAAGTATTACGCCCATTGTACTGATGGGGAACGCAAGCATAGGGGAGATTAAGTGGTTTGCCCAAGATCGCTCTGAGAACCTGTGACACAGCCAGGAGTTAAGCCAGGGCCCTTGCATCAAAAATCCAGTTTTTCTTCCCACGAAGCCAACCTTCCTACTGTGGCTACCTACCATAGGACTGAGCCCTACAGGGTTTCTTCTGGTTCGTTTTCAGATGACTCAAGTGATGGGGCTTCCATTATATTTTTCAGGAAACTATTCAACAGCCGAATGGATCTCACGGTTCGGAAATGTTTCCTGCTATCCCTCCCTCTTCACAGTGGGATCATTATCAGTATCTGAGTGTCCCACTACAAAATGGCTGCCCAGGTGGGACTAGAACCCCCTGTGGGTCTCAGGCGCCCAGGACTAGCTGATCTAACAGGCAGAGTACGTAATATGCTGTCACAGTGTCTACGAACATATCACCCTAGGTTGGCTGAAAGCAGAAACTACAAGAGTCTGATGCCTTCTCACAACACTGTGCATCTGGTCCAGAAACCCTCAGGTTCAGTTCCCACTTATGGTATGGTGCTACCCAGGGCTGGTTTTATGACCGACAGGGGCCGATTAGAATACCCGGCGGCGGGGCATTCGCTCCGAGTTTTCCGCGGCACTGAAGGATCCCCCACGGCCAAAATGCCACTGAAGACCCCCGGAGCGGGGCCCCCTTAGACGTGGGTGCAGGGTCCTCTTCGGCGCGGGGTCCGATTCTGGGGAATCGGGTGAATTGGCTTAAAGCCGGCCCTGGTGGTACCTGTTCGTACACGGCCAGCATTAGTAGTTGAAATCGAGCATCTATAAGCAGCAGAAAACAAAACAACTGAGACTAGCCCAACTCTGTGTGCCTGTGACCAGCACTGGATTTCCACCCAAGCCCCGATGAGTGAAAATACTGCTAGAATGGCATTGCCCAGCATTTAAGCTGTGTCATCACCAGTCTTCCTTCTCTCCCTTCTGCTTTGTCTTACAGCAGCCCACCGCACAAGCAGCCTCACAAGATGGAGGACTAAGCCTTGAGCCCTCTTGCTGCCCCCTTCTCATACAGGCTCTTTGTACACAGGCCTCCTTCCTCTCTTGTGTCTCGCAAGGATCCCATGTAGATGCTTGCAGAGAGGTTGCCTGTTTGATATGCAGCCCCAGTTCAGAGCCTGCAAACCAAGCCTGTTTCAGTGAATTACCGGCTGATCTTTATAGGGCTATCATAAAGCCAAGAGTGGTGACAGCCCAAACTGCTCATAATCAGTTTCAACTCAGGAGATTCTCTCACCCTCACCTTCTGCAGCAGAAGCAAATGCAACAGAATTAACTCTTTGCCTTCTGCTGCTTTGCGCGGATTTGGCATTGCAGGAGCGGGATTAGGGAGAGGAGAGAAACAAGTATCAGACACTCAAGGAGCTGGGCTGAGTGAACTTGGCAGCTGCGCTTTCCTTTGGGAAGGTCTAACCTCTATTCAGAGGAATCATGGCCATATTGACTCTCATTCACCCCCAAACACTCACACACATGCAATCACAGAGGAAACAATACAGTGGAAGCGTGATAATCAAATACTGGAGCAAGTACCGCACGTGCAGCCAGCCTCTCAGAAATGTACTCAGGGCCCAATCTGCCCTATTTCAATCCAGTTGAAACTGCTAGGGACTGAGTGGGTCAGATAGGGCATCAGATCCACACACAGAGTGGGACAGGAGCTAACGCTGGACAACGCTATGCCCCTAGGTGATTCAGTGGGATTCATACCTGGAATCTCTGGATCTTAAAGCATGAGTCTCTACTGCTTGAGCTAAAAGACGTGATACTCCTTTAGCCCAGAAGGTAGCAAGCTCAACAATCTCTGTCTGGTCCAGCCAACAACAGATGGAGACAGAGCGTCACGCTAAGCAGCTTACAGCTGAAAACTCTACATACTCCACAACATATCTTCATGCCAGACAGCTTTGCCTATTGGTTGGAGCGGATAACTGGGAACTAGGGGACTCGGCCCTGATGACAGTCAGGCTGCTGGGCTAGATGGAACACCACTCTTCTTGTCATTGCTTTATTATTATTCTTTATATTAATGTGGTGCCTTGGAGCCCCAACCCTGGTCCGGGACCCCGCAGCGCCAGGCACTGTGCAAACACAGAACAGACTGTGAATTTTGGGTTGAAATCTCCCAAAAGTCAAAAGGAAATGTAGGGTGCGAAAGGATCCGATGCGACGTCAAACACATTCACGCAACCCCCTGCTGAGTGACACTACCACCCTCCGCCCACGCCCCAGCTTTATCCAGTAAGAACGTTCCCCTCACGTTGATGTTATTGTCCACTTCCCAAGCCAACACCGGACCTGACAGGCCAGCGACCTGATCCTCTGACCAGGCTGCAGTTCTGATGCCTAACGTTATTCTATTTCCACCAGAAATTGCTTTCTTTTTTATTAGTATTTTCCAAGGCTTCCGTTTCAAACCATTATTCCTTTGAGAAAAGCTTTTACTTTTGCCCTCATTGCTTCACTCTGAGTTTTCCTGTGTATTTATTATTATTATTATTTTTTGGTAGCGAGAATATTTATTGATTTTCACACTGGGCAAAGAAACACACTATGCTCCTGAGAGGATCTCCATTTCCAGGAGCCATGAGGTTCCTGTCAGCCCTCCACACAACAGAATGGTGAATTAAAAGGCAGAAAATCAAGGGGAAGTCTGCACTTGCAAGGGGGTAGGGGCCCAACTGTACCAGAAAACAGGAGACCAGGCGCATGTCATTTTATTGATTCATAGAATATTAGGGTTGGACCTCAGGAAGTCATTTAGTCCAACCCCCTGCTCAAAGCGGGACCAATCCCCAGGCAGATTTTTACCCCAGTTCCGTAAATGCCTTCCTCAAGCAGGGCCGGCACAACCCATTAGGCGACCTAGGCGGTCTCCTAGGGGACTAACATTTGTGGGGCGGCGACCGCGGCAGCTGGATCTTAGGCCGCTGTGATCGTTGGCGGTATTTCGGGGGCAGGACCTTCCGCCGTCTAGGGCGACAAAAAAGCTGGCGGCGCTCCTGCCCTCAAGGATTGAACTCTCAACCGTGAGTTTAGCAGGCCAATGCTCAAACCACTGAGATATCCCTCCCTCATTATTCAAAATGAGGCACCAAACTGTTGATGAAAGCAGATCCTGACCTGTAGTATTTCATAAGCAGCTTACTGCGGGGAGATGGTATTCAAAATCTCAGATGTTCTGATTGGATGT
This sequence comes from Chelonoidis abingdonii, assembly GCF_003597395.2. NCBI lineage: Eukaryota > Metazoa > Chordata > Testudines > Testudinidae > Chelonoidis > Chelonoidis abingdonii. Next base: position 8,393,089 of record NC_133786.1, on the reverse strand, counting down.
GCAGGTCACATTCATTCACTTTTGTTCTCCAATCAGATTATGATAATTCATGGAATTGGATTTTCACTGATAATACTCACAATTAAGAATTTGAAGTTCACTCTCTGCAGCTATTTACCACCATCTGCTTAAAATTCACCATTCCTGCCAGCAAATTCATTGGCTACAATACCTGTGGGAAGTGAACCCACAAGAGGAGCAGACATGGGTGGAATATTACTTGCACCAGTCTCTCAGCTGTAATTCTCTAATACCTTGGAAAAAATAAAACAGGTATCCCAGCTGTAAGCCACAGTTCTGCTACCAGCTCTGCTAGAGGAGAATCTCACTGACTTTAGTGGAACTCCCCAATCCGGAACAAGCGTGTGGGTGAGGCTAGGTCTACACTACAGCAGCACAACCCTGGTGCCGGAGCTGTGCGGCAGTGTGCACACTTCCTCCATGGACAAAAGGGGCATCCTGTTTTATGGGATGGTAGGTCACTACATCACCAGAACAATTCTTCCGTTGACCTCGGTGTGTTTACAATAGGAGTTAGGTCGACCTAATGATGTTGCACAGGATGCAAAATTTTTCACAGCCCCGAGCAGTGTAGCTAGGTCAATTTGAGTTTTAGGTGTAGACCAGGCTGTAGCATAGATCCAATTGCAGGTCGTGAGCTCTACTGTAGTACCATGCAGACGGGGGAATCTCTTGATCTTACAGGTAACATAAGAGCTTCCCCTGGCTCTGAAATGACAAAGACATTACAGTACCCAACAATTAACTGTTCTTGCAGATTACTTTGGAGCTATAGGGGATGTTATTGGATAAATGCAAGATTAAGGGTCTGTTAATATCTTTACCTATATTAAAGCAGCTCACAGATGCCCCAGAACGAGCTTGGAGTTTACAATCCAAAGGGACTAGACAGACAAAGGATTGGAGGGAAACAGAGGTAGAGGGAGGGGGAAGCAACTTGCCCAAGGTCACAGAGCAGAGCTATGAACACAGAACTCACAGACTCAGAAACTTTAAGGTCAAAAGGGACCATCGTGATCATCTAGTCTGACCTGCACATCACAGGCCACAGAACCTCACTCACTCCAGAAACAAACCCCTAACCACTGGCTGAGTTACTAATGTCCTCAAATCATGGTTTAAAGACTTCAAGTTTCACAGAATGCATCATTTACAGGAGTTTAAATCTGCAAGTGACCCTGGGCACCATGCAGCAGAGGAAGGCGAAAAATGCTCAGGGTTTCTGCCAATCTGACTTGGGGGAAAATTCCTTCATGAACCAAAATATGGCAATCAGTTAGACCCTGAGCATGTGGGTAAGACCCATCAGCCAATAGTGTAGCTGTGGGGGGAGCAGCCGCTCCCCTACTGAGCACAAATGGTTCTTTAGCAATTTCCTAGCACCTTTGTACTCACCCAGGGGAGTGATAAAAAAAAAAGCCACCACCTGCTGCGGCGCTTTTATTTTACTGACCCAGCAGTGCTCCAGGTCTTCGGCGGGTCTTTGGCAGCATTTCAGCAGCGGGAACTTCAGTGGTGCCGAAGTTTGAATTCATCTTTCTTAAACATGGAAGAGAAGAAATGTACACAGTATCCCCGATGTGTTCTCACCAGTGCCTTGTATAATGGTACTAACACTTCCCTGTCTCTACTGGAAATACCTCCCCTGATGCATCCTAGGAGTGCATTAGCCTTTTTCATGGCCACATCACATTGACGACTCATAGTTATCCTGTGGTCAACCAATACTCTCAGGTCTTTCTCCTCCTCTGTTGCTTCCAACTGATAAGTCCCCAGCTGAGTCCCAGTCCAGCATCTTATCCACTAAACTATTCTGCCTCTTCAGTGTTTTCACCCGTTCTACCTCCTCCCTCAATTGATATTAACACAGGAAAGATACCCATTTTGTCCCTCACTCACTGATCTCCTCTGGTAATACCTGGGAAATGAGTTAATCACCCATGGTCTGGAATTACACAGCTGGTCATGACAGAAGATTTACACAGTTATTACGGGTGTCTTTGCACCATCCGATAAAACAGGATGCCAAGAGCATGGCTTGCCAGCTATTTCTGATGCAGCAAAGAAAGCATGAGACAGGAACCGTAGGTAAATTCTTTGGGACAGGAACACAAGGCTTTGCTGGGGCTTAACAGATAATTATTGACTGTAGAGTGCTTTTCTCTGTACATCTCATTATGCCCCATCTTATGGATGGGGAAATGACTTGCGCAAGGATAACTTGCACAAAAGCTGGGAAAAGACCCCCAGGTGTCCTAATGGCTAATGCCCAGACTAGCCATGCATCCATGCTGCAAACATCTTCACAGGCCTGCTTCCCTGATCCCCAAAAAAGAAAAATAAATGAATTCACTTCTCCTGGCAGCATGGAGTGGAAGCCCCTGTTGCTCTGTAGGAAGGTTTCCTACCAGGCTCGCTGCAGTTTGCTCAAAGCAGTGCATGCTGGAATGCCTTCCCCAGCTTCACAGCATGCTAGCAATCATAAAATTCAGATCACTAAAGAGAAACTGCAGCAGCTATGGGAGCTATGGGAGGTTCTAGCCTCCTTCCTCCTGGGTTTCACCTCCTTCCTAAACCTTTCTTGATGGAGGAAGCACACAGCATCAGATTAACTGGTGTATGCAGGAGACATGGCCATGGATTCATGGTGAAGAAAAAGAAATTGCTTTCCAAAGTGTGCCGTCTTGCTGCTACTGTCAATCACGGGGTCCTTACTTGGTCAGGCTGAGCTCAGCCAAAGGAAGGATGCAATCTGGATGTCAGAGCATCATCTGTCAGCTGCTGCAATCTCACTGTCTCAACACCCCCACCTCTACATCTCTCCTGAACTTCCTGGCCTCCAAATATCACACACAGTGATTCCTGTCTCTGAACACTGATCCTGCGTACTAGCCTTTCTGTGTGCACTTTTGCAGGACGAAAGAAAGAAAGAACAAACGAACCATGGAAAGGGAAGAGGAGACAGATTTGCAGCACTTGTACTGTTCCCCATGGGGACCCTACAAAAGTCTTGTCCTCGGCCAGGATCCCCCTGAAATACTTTAGCCTACCAAACAGCAGCCACCTCTGAAGATTTCCAGACTCATCTGCCCTGCAAGGGGAATTCCACTGAATGTTCCTGTTAACAAAAAGGCTCTTGTGAGGATAGGTGGAATGCTAAAGCCCCAGGGCTGTAGGGGAGTTGAGGCAAGCATCCCATCTCCAGGAGCAGCTGGCTCTGGACATTTCAGAAAGAAGTGCGAGGGAAGGACCCTAGGCTCACCCCGCCATGGGGTGCCGTGTCTCCAGCCCTGCACCCTAGCCTCACACCCTTGGAGTGAAAAGAACAGGAGTACTTGTGGCACCTTAGAGACTAACAAATTTATTTCAGCATGAGCTTTCATGAGCTACAGCTCACTCCTTCGGATGCATAGAATGGAACACACAGACAGGAGATATTTATACTTACAGAGAACATGAAAAGGTGGAAGTATGCATACCAACAGGAAGAGTCTAATCAATTGAGATGAGCTATCATCAGCAGCAGAAAAAAAACTGTTGAAGTGATAATTACAATGACCCATAGAAGGTGTGAGGAGAACTTAACATAGGGAAATAGATTCAATTAGTGTAATGACCCAACCATTCCCAGTCTCTGTTTAAGTCTGAGTTAATTGTATCTAATTTGCATATTAATGCAGTTGTCAGCAGTCCGACTTTGGAGTCTGTTTTTTGAAAGTTTTTTGTTGCAAATTGCCACTTCAGTCTGTCACTGGAGTGGTTAGAGAGGTTGAAGATTCTCCCACTGGTTTTTGAATGTTATATTCCTGATGTCAATTGTGTGTCCATTTAATCTTGCTTAGAGACTGTCCGGTTGGCCATACACTGACAGGGGCAATTGCTGGCACATGCATGGCATAATATCACATTTGGCAGATGTGCAGCATGAACAGCCTCTGATGCGTGGTGATGTAAATCAAGGTCTATGATGTGTCACTTGAATAGATATGGGGAAGAGCTGGCATCGGCTTTTGTGCAAGGATAGGTTCCTGGGTTATGTTTAATTTGTATGGTGTGCGGTTGCTGGTGAGTATCTTCAGTGGGAGCTGGCATAAGCGAGGATTGGCCTTGTCTCCCAAAATCTGTGAGAGTGAGATCATCCATAAGGACACGGTTTGTAGGATCTTTGAGATCGCGCTGGAGAGGTTTAGTTGGGGCTGTAGGTATCGGCTATGGCGTTCTGTATTTTCCTGTCTGGGGCCTGTCATATAGTAGGTGCCTTCTGGGTACTCTTCTGGCTCTGTCAATCTGTTTTGTTCACTTCAGCAGGTGGTATGTAGTTGTAAGATGCCTTATAGATGATCTTGTAGGTGTTTATCTCGTCTGAAGGGATGACAAATACATTGTATCTAGAGCTGGCTGTAACAATGAATCTTGTGGTGGTCTGGATGGAAGCTGGAGGCCATGTAGGTAAGTATAGCATCAGTGGGTTTCCGGTATAGGGGGGGTTTTATGTGACCATCACTATTGTACAATAGTGTCTAGAAACTGCTCTGTTGATTGGTGCTAGGTTGAGGTTGATGTGGGATGAAATTGTAAAATCATGGTGAATTCCTCGAGGCTTCTTTCCATTGGGGTCGCAGATGAGGAAGATTCATGAAGTAGAACAAGTAAGTAGCGAGCATTAGAGGAACGAGAGCTAAGAAAAGCTTGTTCTAAGTCAGCATAAGATTGCACAACTGTGGGGCCATGCAGGTACCCATAAAGCCACTGACATTGAAGGTATATATTGTCTCAAATGTGAAATAGTTGGTGAGGGACAACACAAAGTTCAGCCACGCAGGTGAGCAGATAAGATACGATTCCTGATGGCTTGTAGGCCATCTTTGTGTGGAATGTTGGTGTAGAGGGCTTCCACATCCATAGCGGCCAGGATGGTGTTTTCTGGAAGATCACCGATGGATTGTAGTTTCCTCAGGAAGTCAGTGGTGTCTCAAAAATAGCTGGGAGTGCTGGTAGCATAGGGCCTGAGGAGAGTGTCCACCTAGCCAGACAATCCTGCTGTTAAGGTGCCAATGCTTGAGATGAAGGGGCGTCCAGGATTTCCAGGTTTATGGATCTTGGGTAGCAAATAGAATACACTTGGTCGGGGTTCTAGGCATGTGTCTGTACAGATCTGTTCTTGTGCTCTCTCAGGGATTTTTTTGAGCACTTGGTGTAGTTTCTTTTGGTAATCCTCAGTGGGATCAGAGGGTAATGGCCTGTAGAATGTGGAGTTAGAGAGCTGCGTAGCAGCCTCTTATTCATATTCTGACCTATTCGTGATGACGACAGCACCTCCTTGTCAGCTTTTTTGATTATGATGTCAGAGTTGTTCTTGAGGCTGTTGAAGGCATTGTGTTCAGCATGGCTTAGGTTATGGGGCAAGTGATGCTGCTTTTCCACAATTTCAGCCTGTGCACGTTGACGGAAACAATCTATGTAGAAGTCCAGTCTGTTGTTTTGACCCTCAGGAGGAGTCCATGCAGAATCCTTTTTATTATAGCGTTGGTAGGAAGGATTCTGTGGGTTAGTATGTTGTTCAGAGGTGTGTTGGAAATATTCTTTGAGTCGGAGATGGCGAAAGTAGGATTCTAGGTCACCGCACAACTGTATCATGTTCGTGGGTCTGGAAGGACAAAAGGAGAGGCCCCGAGATAGGACAGATTCTTCTGCTGGGCTAAGAGAATAGCTGGAAAGATTAACAATATTGTTGGGTGGGCTAAGGGAGCTACTGTTGTGGCTCCTTGTGGCATGTAGCAGTTTAGACAGTTTAGTGTCATTTTTCTTTTGTAGAGAAGCAAAGTTTGTGTTGTAAATGGCTTGTCTAGTTTTTGTAAAGTCCATCCATGAGGAAGTTTGTGTAAAAGGTTGGTTTTTCATGACAGTATCTAGTTTTGAGAGTTCAGTCTTAATCTTCCCCTGTTTGCTGTATATGATGTTGATCAGGTAGTTTCGAAGTTTCTTTGAGAGTGTGTGGCACAATCTGTCAGCATAGTCTGTGTGATATGTAGATTGTAACGGATTTTTTACCTTTAGTCCTTTTGGTATGATGTCCATCTGTTTGCATTAGGAAACGAAGATGATATCTGTCTGTATCTGTATGAGCTTTTTCATGAAGTTGATGGATTTCCACTCCATACAGCTAAATGCAGTGCTTTGCATAATGACAGGTTTCAAGAGTAGCAGCTGCGTTAGTCTGTATCCGCGAAAAGAACAGGAGTACTTGTGGCACCTTAGAGACTAACAAATTTATTTCAGCATGAACTTTCGTGAGCTACAGCTCACTTCTTCAGATGCATAAAATGGAACCCTTAGAGTAGGTTGCCTTTCTTTTCACAGAGGCACGGGCAACAGCAGGATTATCACAGGGGTTCCAGGAGCAAAGTTTCTGCCCTGAACCCAGCATCCATCTTCCTGAACCCTCCTCTGCCCAAGGAGGAAGGATGGTTAAGTGGTTAAGGCTTGGACTTAGGGTTCACTACCTCACTCTGGCATAAGCAGCAGAGAATCGTGTGGCACCTTATAGTCTAACAGACGTTTTGGATCATGAGCTTTCGTGGGTGAATACCCACTTCGTCAGATGAATGTAGTGGAAATTTCCAGGGGCAGGTATATATATGCTAGCAAGCAAGCTAGAGATAACGAGGTTAGTTCAATCAGGGAGGTATGAGGCCCTGTTTCTAGCAGCTGGATGTGAAAACACGGGAGGAGAAACTGGTTCTCGTAGATTGAAGCCTTCACAGTCCTTTGTCAACCCTGAGCTTGATGGTGTCAAATTTGCAAGATGAATTGGAGCCAGAGCAGTTTCTCTTGAAAGTCTGGTAGACATGTTCTTTTTGCGATACAGACTAAGGCTGCTACTCTGAAACCTGTCAATTCATCTGGAAATTTGATACCATCAGCTCAGGGTTGAACAAAGACTGTGAATGGCTTGCCAACTACAGACGCAGTTTCTCCTCCCTTGTTTTCAACACCTCAGCTGCTAGAACAGGGCCTCATCCTCCATGATTCAACTACCTGTTATCTCTAGCTGCCTTGCTAGCAAATATCACACACCTGCCCTGGAAATACTTCCACTACAATTCATCTGACGAAGTGGGTATTCACCCACGAAAGCTCATGATCCAAAACGTCTGTTAGTCTACAAGGTGCCACAGGATTCTCTGCTGTTTTTACAGATTCAGACTAACACGGCTACCCCTCTGATACTTGTCACTCTGGCATGTATTTCACAAGGGACCTAGGCAAGTCCCGTCATACTTCAGGCCTAGATTTTTGAGTTAGGCACCTAAATATCTTTAAATTATTGGAAGCAAAGTGCCTAAATCTCTTTAAAAAGTTGCCCCCCTGTGCCTCAGCTCTCCATCTGTACAATGGGTGTAACAGCATTGCCCTCGTTCCCAGGGGTGTTCTGAGGATGGCTCTGTGTGGCGCTCGGCTATTGCAGCAATAGAGCCCACGTAAGTACTACATCGGACAGACAAGAAAGGAGGGTTGTATGTCTCAGGCCTCCAACAGACGGAAAGGGATTGAGAGTCAGCTCTGACCCGTGCCTGTGTGACGGGCTATGAGTCCATAGTCCCCCTCTCCACATGCTTGTAATAACCAATTAATATTTATTCAGCACAAAGCCCTATTAGATCTAAATTGCCGGCTCAGCTAGGAGGGCTCTTCTATGTTAAATGAACACTGACTCATAGGCAGCATTGATCTAGAGTTAATTAGGTGTTAGTCACAGGCAGGGACCTATCGATCATGGCAAACCCAATGTAACAGCCCATACGTGAGGCATGAATTCAAAGTACCCCAGTAACTAAGCATACATGCTAGCTTGGAGGAGGTGAATTGCAGTGACGTGCATTACCTCCACCCGCCAACATACAGACCGTAATCTTTCTCCTGGGGAAGCCATCCCTGGCCCAGCCTCCTGTCAAGGGAGTGCCTGCTCCTCACCCAACCTGCTCTCTAAAGAGGAGGCCAGGGCCAGATCCTCAGCTGGTATCCACTCATGCGTTGCCACTGAAGTCCAAAGGAGCTAAGGGAATTGATGCCCGCCACTCCTCTGCCCACACCCTTCTACAAAGGCACCCTCTGGTCTCCAAACTGAGCACACAAGCCAGGGCACAGAGTCATTTATGGGACTCACCTCCCTGCCATCAAATCTCCTGCTTGGAGAGCCCCAGGACTCTGAGAGCCTCCTGAAAACAAGAATGCCTCGCTGAGCCCAGAGGTGAGCCAAGTTTATCTCAGCTGAAAGTCCCCCACGGTGCTTGTGAACAATAACGTTCAGTGATACTGGTCCCCAGCTATCCGCTGTGGGAGATAAACCTACTATCGCATATGGAACGAGAAACGGAATTCCGGTGTTGTGGCTCCAGGAAAGGGCAGTACAGATATGCTGTGTCCTCATCCACCCGCATGGAGCCAATGCTGAAGTCTCTGGGTCTGAGCCTCCATTGCCCTGTGTTTTGTGCTGTCATTTTCACTAGAGCCAAGCGAATGTAAGGCACAACCATTCAATGGTGCTAGCTCACCTATCATCCTAACTGCCCTTCTGGCCCAGTAGTCCAGCCACCAATGCCTATATACAGTGCAGGGTGAGAGGCACTCCGCATGTAGCTGGGGCATCATACCTTAGAAGGAAGCTAATATTGCATGAGAGGGGAGTACAAAAGGTAATGGGCCAGATAGGGAAGTTGATCCTTCTGGATGCCCATACATCAAGCTTAGATTGCAGTCCGATCTCGTTACTTGGGTAGGCTGGCCTAGGCACTGATCCTATTCTCCAGCTTTCAGGCTACGGATCCTTAGCATCGCTCATCCAGCAGTAAAGGTTATGCTTGCAATCTAAACAGGACCGGCGCTAGGAGTTTGAGCGCCCTAGGCGGATAGCAATTTCGCCGCCCGGCGTGCTGGTCCCGCGGCTCCTATGGACCTGCCGCAGTCATGCCTGCGGGCGGTCCACTGGAGCCGCGCTGAGGAGCTGACCGTCCACAGGCACAACTGCGGCACATCCACCGGAGCTGCGGAGCACTGGACCCTCTGCAGGCACCACTGCGGCAGCTTCACCGGAGCTGTCTGCCGCCCCCTCTGGCAAAAGGCCGCCCACCAATTATTCTGGCACCCTAGGCGATTGCCTAGGCTGCCTAAATGGTAGTGCCAGCCCTGATTCTAAAGCTCTAAGGCCTCCCTTCCTGCTGCTGGAATCCAACCCAGTGAAGAGGATTCACTCTCTACAGTTGCTTACTTTTGCTTTTGTCCTAACCCTGGCCTGGAGGCACTGCCCTGTCCTGAGGTGAGAACGGAAGCCAGATTCCCATTTTCATTCAGTCCCAGACTTCCCGCACCTCCCCATTAATGAGCTTCCAGTCCTGCCCTGCAAAGGATACCATCTTCTCAGGGGAGGAGGGGAAATACCTTCCCCCGACACTCATCCATCTGGGGGCTTGCCCCATTCTTGTCCTCCAAGGGCCACCATCTCGTGGGATGGAAAGGAAAGAAAGCCTGCCAGGTGAACCCTGGTATCTCTCGCATACCTCCACACACTCCCTGCTCCCCCAAGGCATCAGAGGGCAACAAGAAACCTTGGCTAGCAGAATGATCTAGTGAAAAGGGCATGGGCATGAAAAACCTGGGTTCTACTCCCAGCTCTTCCACCAACCTGTTGGGACGCCCTTGGGCAAGTCACTTCACTTTTCCGCACCTTTGTTTTCCTTCGACCCCTTTGACTTGCCTGTTTGGATTATATTCTCACCAGGGCAGGGGCTGCCTCTCACTATGTGCGTGTCCAGCACCCAGCACCAGGGAGGGGGTCTGATCTCACTACTGGAATGCGAACAACAGTAAATGCCAAAAGCAGCTCCCGTTCTGCTCTCTCTCTCTCGGAGTCCAGTTTGGACAGAGATGCCCTTTCCCCAGCAAAGAGAGAAAGATGCAATTTGTCTTTGGAAAGACTAGCCACCAAATCCCTTCCCTCTTGGATAAATTTCCAAATAAAAACTGGAAAGTGAAACACAAACCCAAGAGACAGGTGCAGGCAGGCTCCTCGCCCCCTCCCCAACCGTCTCCTATGGTAAAGCCAGCAGACGCTCCAAGCCTGGGCAGGCTCACTGTACATATACAGCACACACAGCCTCTTATCTGCATTGCTTCCACTGAAGGAGGTGATTAACTCCCTGACCTGTGGAGCTTTAAAGCGACCTCTGAGAATAGATAGAATCTTGTTATCTTGTAATGAGTTTTATGGCTTATTTCAGTACATTTCAGCCATGTTTCTCCAGTGATTAAGGCAATTATCAGCCAGTGCATTTCAGGATTATGAATTATGGAGCTCTCAAGATGCTAAAGAAAATAGCCTCAGAAAGGCTAGAGATATTTAAAAGCTCTCCGTACACTCTCTCCACTCCCATAGTTCTTTAACCTGGAAGTCAGCCCCCTCTCTGAGAGCTTGGGAAAAGATACAGTCAAAGGAGCTAAGTGTCAAAGGCTAGTGTGTTCCAGTGGTTACAATAAGTAATACATAATATTTAATACCCCAAGTGCTTTACCGAGGGAAGGCAGCGGAGTTTTCCCAGTTTAACAAGTTTCCCCAACTGAGGCAGGAACAGGAGGGATTTGTCCTCGCTCCCAGCCTATGGACCACTCTGCTAGCCCACACGACCTTCCTGGGGACGAAGAGACCAGGGTTCTGTTTCTGCCAGCTGACTCATTGTGTTTGGGCAAGTTAGTCACTGCTTTGTGCCTCAGGTTCCCTATCAGTAACACCTGCCTTGCCGGGGTATCATGAAGCTTAATTCTTGCTCACAAAATGCCAACAGAGCCTCAGATGACTGGCAAGTATTAGAGAGACAATGTGGGAAGGGTACTCACAGGGTATGTCTACAATGCAATAAAAGACCCATAGCACGGCTGTGGTTGGCCCAGGCTTATGTGACAGGGACTCCGGGGCTAAAAGCTGCAGCGTAGACGTCTGGGTTCAGGCCCAGGCTGGAACCTGGGCTCTGAACTCCCATGTAAGCCGAGTCTGAATCTCTCCACTGCCATTTTTAGCCCCGCAGTGATCCAGATGCTGACACTTGGGCTGTGGATTTTTTAGGGCAGTGTACATATACCTGGAGTGTCACCGGTAATTACAGGAGCTACAACAGGGGTGGGCAAACTTTTTGGCCTGAGGGCCACATCGAGTTTCGTAAATTGTATGGAGGGTTGGTTAGCGGAGGGAGTTGTGGCCCGGCCCCTGCCTCCTATCTACTTCCCCTGGGATTCCTGTCCCATCCACCATCCCCCCTTTTTCCTGACAGTCCCTTTGGGACCCCTGCCCCATCCACACACACCAGCTCCCTGTCCCCTGGCTGCCCCTGGACTCCAGTTGCCCCATTCAACCCCTCCTCTCATTCCTGACCTTCCCCCCAGGACCCCTGCCCCATCCAACTACCCCTTCCCCCTGTCCCCTGACCGCCCCCAGAACCCTTTCCCCTGACTGCCCCCCACTGCCCCATCCAACCCCTCCTCTCATTCCTGACCGTACCCCCAGGACCCCTGCCCCATCCAACCCTCTCTTTCCCCCCCAACCACCCTGACCCCATCCACGTGTTCTGTAGCCATGTGTCCTCAGCTGAAATCCGCGTGCTTCACAAACTCGACTCCAGAGCTGCAGCTGTGTTACTGCTGCTGGCACCCTGGGCTTGGCTCCAGGCTGGGATGGCAGGAGAGGGTTTAAATAAGCCATGCCTGAAGTGCAGGCATTTAAGTTCGGGGAGCTAGTCCCCCGGGAGGGCAGGATTCCATCAGCCCTGGATGGAGTTGAGTTGAGATTCAGAATTCTCCCCACCCCTGCAGCAGAAGTCCTCAGTCCCAGCAAATTCCTCCTGACAGGAGCCTGTTTGATGTCCTTATCTGCTAGAGCCAAGGGCCCGCTGAGCTTGTTTCAGACAACAAGGTCACAGCCATTCCCCTTCATCCCTCCTCTATGCTCTCTGGGGTGACTTTGAAGCTGGGGCTGCTGGATGGGAGTTTAGTGAGTAATCTCTCAAACAGGGCCATCTTTAACTGTGAAAGCAGCAGGGACTCCTAACCCCTCTGGCAAGAAACAGATTATCCATCTGGGCAACAGTGCCACTGCTCAGCCTCTCTGGGTGCCATCCAGCATGAATCAGTGCTATTTTTGGCATCTTGGAGTGTCTCAGCCAGTGCTGGTCAGTGCTATTTATGTCCCTCTCTCCAGGATCTCCCATCAAATCCAGTGTTTATTTATAGGCCTAATGCCACTGAGCAGCTTAGTTCTAACCACATGTCGGGGATTACTCAGAAAGTGAATGGACAGCTACTACGGAATCCTGTTCAGCTCATGGGATCAATCCATACCAGCTTTATGCAACCCACTCTAGCCCAGAGCAGATCACTGTTGGAGGAGCCGGGATGAAGTCTCCATTCACAGACTTGGTCAGGTTGGGTTGGATAAACATGGCTCCATCCGCACCGTGCTGGCAAACACATGGTGCAAACTGCTTTTAAAGAGAGATTAAAGCTAGTTCAAGGCCAAGTCCGCATGGCTGCTTGGACCTCTCATGAATTGACTTAAGCCCTTATATGATATAATGCCTAGCCCTTCTCATCTATAGATCTCAGAGCACTTTACAAAGGAGGTCAGTATAATTAGCCCCATTTTACAGAAGGGGAAACTGAGGCACACATAATGGCAGAGCTAGGACTAGAACCCAGGTCTCCTAAGTCCCAGTCCAGTGCTCTATCCACTAGGCAACACTGTCACCATGTTTAAAATCAGCTCAAGGGACACAGGTCACAAACCAGGGCAGATGGGACATAAGTGCTCCTACTGTCAATGCTACTGCAAGCTGCTGTGTTGCGGGGCACAGTGGCAGAATGGCAGTACCGGACACAGGTAAATCATAGCTCAGTCTGGCAGAGTAGATGGAACCAAATCATCTCCCAGAAGTTCTTCTATCCTGAATCACGCAGCAGCTGTGAACTTTGCAGACATGGAGCACGGATATGGGAACTTCATTCAATCCTATTTACATTGCAAGACAGAAATGCCTTAGCCAGGTTGAGAAGTACTGTTTTATCACCCGGTTCTGCAACACAGGTTAATGATACCCGGCCATCCTGGGACCAGGACCTGTGCTACTCAGCACAACATAGGTAGTGTGAACACAGTTGGTGCTATAAAGTGACTTTACCAACACAGGCAGGGATTTTGTTCCAAGTATTGTGCCAATATAATACTGATTGGCCTAGTATGGGATCACACACCCCCTGTAGTGCCCAAGCCAGTAAGATAAGAGTCTACTATTTCACCATCCTAATCATAGAAATGTAGGGCTGGAAGAGACTTCAAGGGGTCATCTAGTCTATCCCCCTTGCTCCCCCACATGGAGGCAGGACCAAGCAAACCTAGATCATCCCTGACAGATGTCTGTCCATCCAGTCCTTAAAACCCTCCAGGGACAGGGATTCCACAACCTCCCTTGGGAGCCTAGTCCAGAGCCTAACCACCCAGATGGCACAGACACAGTGCTCCATCTGGTCCAAGCCAAAGCCCATATTCTAGCATCCCCTGGCTCTTGGGTGTCTGTGAGCCAGACACACATTTTACATCTTGATCTATGCCACATGGCTCTCCAGATCGGCTCTTGGTCAGAAGGAATGAGGGGACACAATGGGAAGAGCTGCTTTCTACATCTTATGGCAACTAAACGGCATAGGGGTCGCTAGTGGAAAGTCCTCAAACATTCTCCAGCAGCCACAGCAGGGAAGAGAGAGAAGGCAGTGTTGGGTTCCCCATCCTAGACCCACATATAGGCATCCAAAGTTCATGTGTTCATATTATCATTTCAATTATACAGGGAAACTGAGGCACTGAGTGAAGTGACTTGTGTAAGGTCACACTGGGATTCTCGTGGCAGAGCCAAGGGTTGAATGCATATCCCCTGAGCTTCACCCACTAGCTTATGCTTCTTGACTAGCTTACAGTCACAGAGGGATTCAGGGTTCACAACAGAATTTGAACTCAAGGGGTCCTGGATTCCAGCCCTGTGCTCAGATCACCCCACCCATAAGGCAGTCACATATATACACACAGACTCTTTGTACTTTCTGGGTCCTCGAGGCTGAAATGGATATAACAAAGTCCAAGAAAGGGGATTCTGCTGACAGAACCTCCTTAATTTGCCCTAAAACCAAACTGTTTAATTATCTTGATTCATGCTTTGTTTGTTTTCTTCCCCTGAAAACGAGAATTGGAAATCAAGTGCCGCTCCCAGAAATAAAACATTTCTTTAATGTAAGCAGAGATAGGAGCCAGGTCCCACTCATCTTTCATCCTCTCTCTATATTGTGTGTCTATTCTTCTCCTAAGTGTAAGTGTAAAATATTAATTTTGTGTAGAAATAAAATGAAATGAAGCCCTTGGAAATGAGTTCAAGGAAATAAAGCCATCACTTGAGTTAATTAAGAAACAATTATACTCAAACTCTGTAATAAGGGTTTCAAATAGTAGGACACACTGATATGCTCGTATGAAATCAACTGAAGGAGGAGAGACTGGGAAACTCTGGAATCAGGGCCTCTGAACTGAATGGAATAGATTACGAAGCTTCCCATTCACATTCCAAGGAACATCAAACCAATGGAGCTATATTGACTAGCACCAGTTGAGGATTTCACGCAGAACTGCCTGGATCCTTTCCACCTTGCAAATAGAACCTTCCCAAGGGACCTGGTTTACAATCAGAGCTGGACAAATAGCTGTTTTTTCAGTTCAGTGGCACTTCCTCCCATCCCAAAAAATAAGGAAAAAAAAACCTGGCAAACCAAAATGTTGAAAGAACATTAGTTTTGGGTCCAATAAACTGAGTTTAATTTCAAGCGTTATCAATGGTTTTCAATTAAAAACAGAAGGAGATTTTTAAATTATGTTGTTTCAATTAAAAAAAATATTTCACGTAGAAAATGTTAAATGAGACATTTTGAATTTTTCTGACTTTTTGTTCTATATGATCTTTTTCAGCTGAAACAATTCTGTAAAATCGATCCGAATTGGTGAATTGTTTCAGTCCACCCGAATCTACAGACTTTAATGAAAAAAGTTTGAGACAAAAAATTTTGCCTCAGCTTTTGTTAGGTGGTCCTCTCTGAGTGACTATGTTGTAACCCCCATTGGTTTAATCATCTCAGAGCTACTTTGTGGAATCATGTTTGTGGCCACATTCCTATGAAACGAGGATGCTTTTGTTTCTGGTGCACTTGCTTCTCAGTACTCTGTCTGTGCCTCTTGCTGTTCCATCCTGTGCCCCACTCCCAAAAATAATTCTAATGGTGCCCCTCAACCCTGACCCACAACACAGCCAGCTATTCCAATCCATCCCATCTCTGTCCATACTCTTGGGAATGGATCCCATGCAGCATCCCACATTCTTCCAGTCTTAGGCCCCCCCATATAGTCCTGCAGATGCCCCTCCATCCCATCTTGACGCATCTTCAGCTCCTTATGGTTCATCTCTGCTTACAGGCCTGTAATGTGCTGTCTGAAAGGATCTGCTAATCTCAGATGTTAGCCGAGTGCTTCTGTTGCATTGTACTTGGGCTGTCTGGCTAATATCACAAAGCACTAGATGCAAAGAATATGCAAAACAGGGCTCCCCCCAGAGGTGGAAGTGGGTCAGCCATCCATAAGATGACAGAAAAAATCCCTAGTTACTGGAAGAAGGTAATTTGACTTAGCAGCTGTTCTGACATTCTCTCCCTGTGGATAGCGCTGGCAATAGGAATGCAAATAAGCATGCTTTGCACTTCTCCTGGAGAGCAACTTTCAACCAAGGAGCCAAAAGCACTTTACAAATGTGAAACAATTAAGCTTCACAACCCTATTGTGAGGCAGATATTATATACGCCCATTTTAGAGACAGTTATACCAATGCACACAGAGACGTGACTTGCCTCAGGTTTCACCACAGATAAGTGACAGAGCCGGGAATGGAACCCAAGAATACTATCTCCCTGCTGTAATCACCAGGCTGCCAATCCTTTACCGTCTGTCTTTCAGAAAAGCAGGGAGAGGGCATGAAGATGGACTGGGAGAAATTCAAAGACAAAATGTGCACACCGGCTGCTCCTGCAGTGTGGACTAATGGCCAGAGTTGACAATGAAAGCAGTGGTAATCAGGAGATATAAGTTCTGTTCCCAGCTCTGGCACTGACCCTGGGCAAGTCACTTCGCTGCTCTATGACTCAGCTTCCCCATCTGTAAAATGGGGATAAAATACTTCCCTGCTTTAGTAAAATGCCTTGAGACCTAGGAATGAAAAGTGAGACATACAGTAAGATCTAATAATAATTATACTAGATTTCTCCCTGACCTATGGTATCTTTGGTCTCTAGTATAATTATAATCTAATAATATATAACTATAGTATTACTCTGGCTCAAAATTAATCTATATGGCACTTTCCCATCCCGAAGATTCCTCCGTTCCTTCTCCAGGTTCCAACCCTCTCTCTTGGTGACCCCTTTATAAACAGAACTGCCTCTGTCTCCATCCCTTTATGAGAGGAGGAACAACCCAGCTCCTTTCTTCCTGGAACTCAGCCATCCAGACAGAATCGCAGAGAGACGGACTGATCCCACAACTCTAGCAAATGTGGTTAGTGCCCTGCTGCTTTCTGTATGGCAGCTACTAATTATCCCCTGAAATGTATATGCTCCTGGGATGCGAGCAGATGGGGTATTTAAGTTAATAGCAGATTCAAATTGTCCTCCATTAATTCCACAATGATACCTGGTTTTACTTGGGCTCTGATTCCGCTTGGTTAATCCATGAATTATTAGTCAAATGCCATTAGTCCCTCTCTTCCCCACCTCCCTAAGAGCAGGATGGTATTGACGGCTCAGAACACACCTGTCCCCCATGGGCTTTTCTTGTGCCTTTTCTAGGGCATCTGCTCAGGACAGATCCACCTGAATTCAGACCTTCTAATTCAGTTGAGTCTGCCTAGGAATTCAGTGCTGCACAACGCAGCCACTCAGAGAACCATTTGCAAGAGCAGGAATTGAACTCAGCTCCAAAAGTACCAGATCCTCAGAGATAGTTAGGAACCCAACTCTCCCTGAAGTCAATGGGAATTAGGTGCCTAGCTACTCTGAGGATCCATTCTGGGCCCAGGTCCCTGCCATGTCAGCTAACCTGGAAGCCCCATTAGCAGACTAGGTCCTACAACACAGTTCAGCAGTTCTGATTCCATCCAGGATACGTCAGTGTTAAGCACACCCAGTTCATTACACTATCAGGAGATTCCCACTGGTGCATTATTCCTCACTGACCCATTGAGAAAAAGAAGACAAAGGCAGACAAAAGCAAACTAATCTTGAGCTTGGGAACCCACACAAGCGGTAATGAAGAAGCATATTTCATGGTATCATATTGCATGAAGCACCCCAGTACTGAGCAATAATGCTTCCCCCTGCCTGGAGGAAATATTTGATGTGCCCAAAATTGCAGCATTTAAGAGATGAAGCCTGCATTACATGATATGCTTTAGCAGATTGAATCATATGAGTGTGAGAATGTCCTCACTTTAGATCACATTTTTGTCTGTACTAGAAAAGTTGCACTGGTTTATCTATTTGAGGGGCTTATCTGGCCCACATTACCTTAATATCCGAGCATCTCACTGTCTATAATGTATTTATGCTCACAGTCACCCTCTGAGGTAGGGCAGGTTAATCATCCTATTTTTCCAGAGGGGAAGCTGAGGCACAGAGAGGCTATGTTACTTGTCCAAGGAGACTGTGGCAGAGCAGGGAATTGAATCCAGCTCCTGAGCTGGCACCTTATTCACTGAACCATCCTGTTTTTCTAAACTAGCGCAACCCCTTAATCTGGACACATTTAAACAAGTTTAAGCCTGACTTAAGTCAGTTCAGTTTAACGCAGTAATTTCTCGACGCAAGCTAGATCGATTTAAGCAAGGGTTAAAGTGGTTCACATGTGACTGTGTTTCCACTGCATTAACTACAGTGAGTTAAAATCAAGCTAATGGAATCCATACAATTCTGGGGTCAGTTCTTCCCTTATCCGATTGCTGGCGTTTTCAAAATGTCATTGAAATTCCAGATTTTGATTTTAAAAAATGGATTTTTTTTTAAGACAATAAAATTCTGACAAAACTGTCATGTTCCAATCCATCTGTGATCAGACTCAGGGCTAATTCCATCCCCCCTCAGAGCTGCCACCATTCGCGTCTCTCCAAATTACAAGATAAACTCCCTGCTTTTCCTCTGAGGTACACCTGGTGAATTTCTACCCTCCTGCTGGATTGCTTAGAGTGAACCTTTTGGATTTGCAGAAAAAAGTCCTTTAGATAGTCCCTGTCTCTGACCTCTGTCTATCTTCTTGTTTATCTGTCTATCTTTAGACTATGATATAGCCCTTTTAGTGTGTCTGGAAAGCACTTAGCACATCACAAGTGACACCACAAATAAATGCTTAATAATAATTCAACTATTCAACCTCTGCAGAGTTTTCTTCGAAAGCCAGCTCTTAAGAGCATTCTATTGACCAGCCTTGCCTTGCTATCAGAGTGACAAAAGAATACAATTCTCTCCAGCACGGTACAGATGTGTGGAAAAACATGTCTCACTGCTAAGCACAATTGACCTCTGCTTCCTTCAAGAATCATACTCTTTCCTCCCTAACATACATATACAAGCTCACCAAAACAGAAAACAAAACAAAACAAAACAAAACAAAAAACACAAAACCCCCAAACATTTTATTCTCATCTACACATTCTTCACAAAAACCATAGGGCACTTTTTGCAAAATGCCCTTTCTGACTCCTGTTAAGCTCTTGGCATCAGAGATACCTTGTGGCAGAGAGTTCCACAGGGTAAATATGCCCTTTGTTTGTTTGTTTTAAATATTTACTTGTCTCAGTTTTAATTTTGTGACCTTTTAAGTTCACTGGGAATCCCATGGATCTTGTGTTATACAGCAGGACCGACTGGAAAACAAGAATTCTGTTTCATGAACAGTTGTGAGGTTTCAAATTTTGCTTTCATTCTGTATAAGTATAAAAAACCCATTGACTCTGTTCCCTGGTGCTGAGAGCAGTCTCTTGGGATGTGGGAAACCCAGGTTCAAGGCTTTGCTCTCAAGCGAGCAGAACAGGGACTTAAACTTGGGTGTCCCACACCCCAGGGAAATCCCCTAATTGCTAGAAGATTGGTTATTTTTAGGGTGTTCTCCCTCTCTCATTACAACCTGAAATTCCATCCTGAACTGGAGACAACTTCCCAATGAAACTGGCCTGTATGCATAAAAAGATCAGGTTTCAATAGATCAGCATTTTCCAACGAATAAATGTTTCATTGAAAAATTGCCGACTAGCTCTACCAAATAGCAGTTCCTGACTGACCCCTCTGTATCATCTACTGTTACATAAATGGCGCAAAATGCTCCAGAGGAGAGTTGAAATATTCAGCAGCCAAGACCCCAGCCTTTCTGGCTGCCTTCCTGGGCAAACAGAGTAGTAATTCATTGGCACCCAAGGTATGTGTCGTTGCTATTACCTCCAGCGCCTGCAGTTGCTTGGCTCCAAGTCAAGGAAATGATTTTAGACTAACATTTGTTGGAAGGAACATGGAATAAACTTCCACAGTCAGCAGTAGATGCAAGTCATGCCCATGAATTGCAGACCAGGCTGGAGAAATCATTGGAGGAAAAGGGAATGCAGAATTCTCAAGGCTAACTTTATTACAGGGGGTTAACGCAGTGTGATTGCAATGTATTGGGTTGAGTATTTCTTGCAGAAGGCTGAGTCTCTGCTATGTCACATCAGTTCGGAACACCAACAAAGTCAATGGTCTGATTTGCACAGGGGAACATCAGACCTAGAGACTCGGTCTCCTAGGCTGTCAATTTCTGGTTTGAACATTACTCTTTTCCAACCTGAATCACAAAGAAGGGACAGATGAGGTCTGGGGGGCACAGAAACCCCTGCCAAGAGCAAGTGGTGATAAAAGTCACCCCACAACGGTTCTAAAAAAACCCAAAACTGAACTCAAACCTTTGGCTCAATCCAAAATCTTGGGAGTTCAGAGAAAAGGCACCCAGATCATTGGGGCAACCAATGTAGGAGAAGGAAGAGTTAGGCCTGGCCTACACCTCCTGAGCAATGCAGTTAAATCTATCTAACCCTCTCTGTAGACAGCACTATTCAGTGAGAGAATTCTCCTGTTGCTCTATCTGCTACCGCTTGGGGAGGTGGATTACCTATGCTGATAGGAGAACCTTTCCCATCATCCCAGGTAGTGTATTCACTGAATCACTACAGTGGCACAGGTGCAGCCTTTTAAGTGTGGACACGCCTTCCACGGAGAAGATGTAGGACAATGCATTTGGAGCTCAATCCAAAGACCACTGAAATTAATAGATTCCCGCAGTGATGTTTGATGAGGGTAGATACAGGACTAAAGGCCTAAGTGGGGCAGAAAACATCGGGGGTGAGTTAGGGAACATCTCCCTTCTTCCCTTCTATAACACATCCACCCACTCACCCCGGTTGTGCCCACGCCCCAGATTCAGACAGCTTCTGGTTTTACAAAATGCAAACCTGCTTCCTACCAAACCAGCTCTATTTTATTATCGAGCATCCCAGAGTATCCAATGAAGCTCACACAGATTCAACGCTGTGACCTCTGACAGCTCCGTCATCACTGGATGAGATGGTTTAGAAGCCTACCCACCACTACCATTCCAGCAATGTCACCTGGGCCCAGCTTCCTCCTGAGATGCCGCATTGCCCACACCACGGGCTGGATTCTGCAAGTGAGCCTGTTAAAATCGACGACCTCTCTGGTCTGTACGGACATTAAAGACCCCAGATTTTGCCCTTGGCCTTTCTCACTGTTGTATTGTGCTCCGCTGCATTGGCACTCTTCCATCGGAGAAGGGGCTGCATGCAGATAGTTTGCCGAGTGCTTCCTTGTATGAAAGGTGCTACACAGAGGTAAGGAACGTTTCATAACGGTGCATGTATCATAACTGAGCAGCTCCTGTGTTATGTGTTCAAAAGCACTTCTGAAAGGATGCCCTTGATTTAGATGCCCAGATGGGATCAGAGCTCTTTAGAAAAAGCTGGCCCTAACTGGGGGTAATGAGTGCTTTAAAATTTGACCCTGAGCTCTTGAAAAGTCTTCCCTTAAGTGACTTGCCTAAGGTGCCACAGGCAATTTGGGACCAAACAGGAATGAGAACTGGTTCAGAATGCACCTGAACATTTTAAAGTTCTCCGTGGAAGAGAATGGAGCCCCAGCTGTGAGGTGGTCCACCTGGTGTGCTGTCCCAGAGTCACAGACCCTGGGAGTCCTGAGCTCCTTGACTGAGTTTATCTGCTTAGCAGGCAACCTGGTGCCAAGGTCCTGGAACACCTGGATGCAGGCAGGATTCCATCAGCCTTCCGCCTGGGTTCTGTCATAACTTTGTCAAAATCGACCCGTCTCCACCAAACGTTTCAGCTTGGATGAATTGGCTGATTTTGATAAAACAAATCATTGGATTTTTTCTGACTAGCTCCGCTCCCAAGCCTGGTGCCTTAACAACTCCATCCCCTCCGATCAGACTATCCACCCTTCCAACAACCCATCTCCTTGTGCCACAAAGGTAGGTACAGCAGGTCAGAATTTACATCTGGAGCTTTTGTGCCACCTACTCAGGAACCTGCAGGAGGAGATTGGATTTCATTTCCCATCACTACAGTCTGCAGAAGAAAAGTATCTAGCGGGAGCTGACTCTTTTTTGGAAGGTGGGTGGGGAGGAGAAGACAGTGTTGAAATTTCCTCCTGGCAGCTCTTTTCAAGAAGAGTTATTAGAATTTAGTTTCAATTATACACAAGAATAAGCCGTCTGCGGTATAGTTAACTTTCAATTCCAACCAATTTTCGAGGCATTCAATCATAGATGCCTGAGTGATTAAGGATCTATGTTGCAAAACAATTCCCACTTTGCAACAATGCAATCAAACAGATCTACAACTCATAACCCATTATGCACTACTTTCTCAGCTCACGGGTGAAGTGAAATAGGATTTATCAAGCATCCTCATTTAGCCAATGAACCCCCATGCTCATTTGCAGAGAGTTCTGCAATTCAAAACAGCACACAAGGGTTTGGGGGTTGGGTTGTTTTCTTTCCCCCTTTTCAAGGCACAGAATTGCAAAGGTGGACCCTGGCCAGGTTGGTTACTTATGACTTCAGAAACCTTTATTCTGCCTTCTGCCCATCAGCTGCCTCCTCTTGCTGCAGATGCATTTGGGGATTATTTTAAGAACGCAGGAATGATTAACACATTCTATGTTAACTTGATGTGCTCTTATCTGTCATCCTCTGGGTCAGGAGTTAGAATGGAGCATAGAGGGCCAGACGCCAAGCTCAGCTGCAGAGCTGAAAATCCAGAGTGACGCCACTGATTTCCTTAGTGCTGCTGTTGATTTACACCAAGATCAGAATCTAGCCCAACGCCCTACTGTCCTGTGTTTCTCTGTTATTGTTTTCCCTAGTCTCCAGGTCTATTCTCTGACTCCTCTGTGTATCAGTAACTCCTCTTCCCATTCTTAGCCTTGCAGCCCTCTATTCACAGAAAAGTCCCCCTTATTCTCAACCACCAAGCGCCCTTCTCTCTCCTTCCTATGCCTCACCCCACAGGTGCCCCCCCACAGCAACCCAGAACCAACCTACCACATCTGCTGAGTCACCAACATCCCTTCTGGCAAAACTACCAACATGTGTTCTCTAGAGGTCTCCCAAGCAAGCACTGACCCCGCCAGGGTCGAGTACGCTGTGAGTGACAATGGACTGGCAGCTTAAGGTGAATGGATCACAAGGTTCTGTTAAATAAAGGCCTTGCAAAAGACCTGTGTAAGAGACACAAGATAGAGCAGGGAGCTCCAGATTCGGGACAAACCTGGAGAATTCTTTCTAAAGAAAGAGTTACTGGTTCTGTAGAAGAACCTGTTCTATAGCTTGAATTTTATCAGCAAAAAGGGTTTATAAAGAGTAGCATAGTCTAGTGGCTAAGATACAGAACTGGGAGTCAGAAGACCCATCTCTGCCACTGACTTGCTGTGTGGCTTGGGCAAGTCGCTGCCGTGCTCTGTGCCTCAGTTTCCCCTACCAACTTGGTGCCTGCTTTTGGGGCATGGATGGGCTCACCCCGTGTATATGCAGAGCCTAGGTAGGCTGAGGCCTCTAAACTCGACTGTAATATAAACAAGAATGACAACAACGACATTGCGGGATGTGACTATGAGGTTAGAGGAGAGGACAAAGGCAACAAGTCAATACAACCATTGGAGCATCCCTGGGTGCACAGACCTCCATACACAGTCCCGACCCAGTAAGACCTCTCAGTAACGTAAACCCCGTCGCCCCTCCCACCTCACCTGGGTGCAGCCTCTTGCAGACACAAGGCAATGACCAGGGCTTGCAGATCAAGGCAGAAAACAAAGGATGCCTCCTCCACTTCCAGCCTGAGTGAGCAGAATCCAAATCATGCCTCTGTATTGCAAGCACGCAGTGATGGCCACACTGGAGGGAATGGAGGCAGTGGAGTGGGGCACAATCTCTAAAAATTAGGGGCTTCCTCCCTCGGGGTCCGTGGGCTAGAGTAAATACATACCTGTGATTTAAAACAGTGGAGACTCCCTCTGGGTCACCACTGAGATGAGAAGCCAATTACTCCTCTTCATACAGATGCATGCATATGCATCTTCTATTCAGTGCACATCTACAATATACAACCACGCACACAGGCTTGCTGAGGGCCATCTGCTGGAAGACAAGACAACCCTTTGAGAAGGGACTGGTAAGTTTCACTGTGAGTGCATAGGAACTGGATGATTCAGGTGGCTTAAATGGGATGCTGAGTTTTAGACAGGTTGGCCTTGGGGTTAAGGCACTGAGCAAAGACTCAGGAGGTCTAATTTCAATTCCTGGCTTTGTCACAGACTCCCACAGGGATCTTGTCTTCATTTCTTGGCTGGCAGTATAGCCTAGAGCAGGGGTCCTCAATGCGGTGCCCGTGGGTGCCATGGCGCCCGCCAGGGTGTCTAAGTGTGCCACCGTACTGGCCAGTGAATGAGCATCTGCTGAAATGCCGCCAACAAGCTGCATCATCCAGAGGCATCGCCGCTGAAATGCTACCAATTTTCAGCAGTATTGCAGCGGTGATGCCTCTGAATGACGCTACCTGTCGGTAGCATTTCGGCGGCGATGCCTATTGACGTTGCCACTTGTCGGTGGAATTTCAGTGGATGCTCATCTGTTGCCACGGTTCTCCGTGGCTTATCATCTGGCGCCCACCAGACGAAAAAGGTTGGGGACCACTGGTGTAGAGGTTTGAGCACCCTAGTGTAACTCAGGAAAGTCGATTCTATTCCCAGCTCTGCCATTGGCCAGCTTGGGCAAGTCGCTTCTCTGTGCCTCAATTTTCTCATCTGTAAAATGGAGACAGTAATACTGACCTCCTTTGTAAAGCGCTTTGAGATCATAAGATTAAGAGATTGGTATTATTATTATACTCTAAGTCCACATCTGCCTTCAGTCAAACTTTGAGAGTATTATACATTTTCTGATGGGATGTTCTTCCATTACAAAATGCCATTTCAACAAAACTGAAACGTTCTGTGGGAATTTGTTGATTTTTGTCAATATTTTGTTTAATGGGGGAAAATGAAAGGAAGCATGTTGATAAGGTCGAAATGTTTGGTTTTGACCTTATGGGAACCAAACATTTTGATAGTTCATTTCAATACAATTCTCTTCACTTTGAGAAGTCTTGTCTTTTATAGTTTATTATAAATTCTAATCTCAAGTGAGTAAAAAGTTGAAATTAGAATGAAATGTTTCAATTGACTGGGAGGCCTTTTTTTTTTTGCAAACATTTCAGGTTGCTGGAAATTCTGAATTTTCTTTTCCTTTCAGAACAGGAACAAACCTTGGAAATGTCAGAATCTCCTAATGAATGGAAATTCTGAGATTGGAATGGCTCTGATATTAGTTTATTTGCAATACATTAGCACGTCAGGTCGACAAACAAGATTGGAGCCTCATTGTGCTAGGCACAATAAAAGCACATAGCAACAGACCCTTGCTGCCACACAGCTTATAGGCTAAAAAAACAAGACAGACAAAGAGTGGGAGTGGAAACTGAGGCACGGGGGCAAGTGATTTGTTGAAGGTCATACAAGAAAATCAGTGGCATAGCTGGGAATAGAACCTTGCATTTTTAGGGTCCTAGCCTCTTGAATGCATTGATTTTTTGGTTGACCCAGACAGATCTTCCTAAAATAGCGAGAACTGATGGACTTCAGGTCCTGTAATTCCTCTGGCAGAGGGCAGGTTAAGGAAGTGGTGAAAATGGTGCCCATGATGCTTCCTTGTGGTGTCCTGGGTATCTACCTCTTAGAGGCTGAGAGAGAAGGATCCTGGGCTCATGATCTTTTACAACAGATCAGAGGCCAAGAAGGCAGCCAGCATTTATGATTTAAGGAAGGGACGAGGCCCCAAGCTTGGCGTGCTCCATCAAAACCCTGTTGAATGGTTCGTGGCCTCTTAGTTTTGGAGCTCGCTCTCCACCCAGGGTGTGAAATAGCCCTAATGTATTGGCCTTCAGGGCTCCAGGCAGGGCCCAACTTTGTAAAAGGGGCTTTATAGGAGGGGAATGCTGACGGGGGAGCAGTTTGTTTCTAGGTAGGATTGGGGTATTTCCCCTTTTTGTGGTTCGGCCACAGGTGGCGGAGAGAGGAACAAAGCCAGCAGCTGTGTTAGCGCTGCTTGTAGCAGTTGCCAGTGGCATCAAGACCAGGCCTCATTCATGTCTCCATTTGTTATGGTGTATAGGGAAATAGGGTGTTGGTTTCAATCACTCCAACTCCAGGCAGATCGACATCCACATCTGACCTGACGCCGAGCCGCACTCTGCACGAATGTCAAGGACAGAATGGGTGGTGGAAACTGAACTGCCTCCTCCTGTTCCAAAGGACAGGTGCTGCCCGCCAGGGCGCCCATGCTACGCTTCTTTGGAGATAATCTCTACATGAGATAATCTGTCACTCAAGCATCCTGGTGCTCCACAGCTGTGGCCTTCCTGCTGGGGTCCAATGACTGAGAGGAGCAAAACCTCCATCTCCACTCACTGCCTCCTCATGGGGCAAACGAGCCGTGTCCCTAGACAGTCATCCATCCTCCATCCCTGTACTGGAGGGTCTGCTCCAAAGTGGTGGGGGCAACCCATGTTACCCCCTGGATTTGCCCCTCTCCTCCACCACCTTGTGTTGGAAGGCCCCAAATAACCATTTCTAACTGGGGGAAAGAAACCTGGGAGAGCCGAGGCACTTGTGCTACAAGATAATTAGAGATTATTATAATCGAAATTTCATTGCCACATCAAACTGTGTCTTTTAGCATTAATTAATCTCCTCTGCCAGCCTTGGAGTGCTCTGAGCTCTCCCACTGTAGGACAGCAGCTTGTCAAACACACCAAAGCCGTGCATCTCATTATCTTATCAGGGGGGTGAGTGGGGAAAGCAGGAGCAGATTCCTCAGTGCGTTGATGTGAAGTGCTGCCTGTAAATTCACTTGCTGTTTTACAAACTTATAGAACAAAGTCCAGGCTACTGAAATGAGTATTAAGAGCTCCCCTGTCCCCGCCCAGCCAAGAGGGATAGATGTTAAAAATATTGCTTCCTTCATGAGAATTGTCTTACACCAAACAGGGATTCTGGACCCCGGGGTTCAATTCCTGGCTCTTCTTCCCCAGATTCCCTGTGTGACCTTAGGGCAAAATTTTCAAAAGTGCATAGGAGATTTAGGAGCCCGCTTCACTTTCAAAAGTGAGGTAGGCACCTAGGGGATGAAGTCTTATTGACTGTCAGAGACTTCAGTTCCTAAGTCACTTAGGGATGTTTGAAAAGATTACCCTTTTGCGGCTGTGTGCCTCAGTTTCCCCAGTCTGTAACATGGAGATCATAGCACTTCCCTACCACAGAACAGTGGTGTGAGCGTAATCCATTAACATACAGGAGGTGCTCCGTTATTACTGTGCAGGGGGTCATAGATATACAAACCTCCAGCAAGATTTATTTTTAAAGTAGCAAGTTATTTGGAGATAACCAGCTTGGGACCCATTCAAGTGGGCAGTGAGCCCCCTGTGCAACTGACAATTCAGCACTTTCCAGGATCAGGCCCACGGGTGACAGGCAGGGATGTATATAATGCCAGCATAAATGGGAATCCAAATGTTCTATTTAACAATTCTCCACTTCCTTTCGAATCTCATCTAGAAAAGAAAACCCGCTCCCTCATCTCTGCCTCTTCACTTTTCCTTCCCCGTTATTGGCTTTGCAACTGAAGGCTTTAATTTATTCGCCATGCCGTATCTTCACAGCACTGTTTTTCTGCAATTTACACCATATATTATCCCCCGCCTTGTGTCATTTAGCTCCAGAAAGCGTTTTGAGATACAGTTTGCCAGAAAGACGCTGTGCCCATTAATCCTGATTCTGCAGCCCTGCCTTGCATACAATTCCCATTGACTCCAACGGCCATCGTGGGTGCTTTAATATGCAGACTGCGTTCATAGCATGTACCAACACTGAGAGAACACAGCTGCACACCTCATGCTTCCCCCAATTTTAGATGGATAATGATAAGTACATAGATATTCAGGTATCTATGTGCATGCACACACTGCTAAGTCTTCGAGCCTGTTTCACCACTGCATGACTCCAGTTTTTTCACAGCTCCAGTGTCAAACCGGGTGACCAGGTGAATCCGGCCCTAAAGATTCAGCTGCTCCTGAAGACAGTAATGTTCAACATACACTCACTGTGCACAGGTGCTTCCCACTGGCTTGAACACACAAATAGGAGCCAGGAACCTTATGTTCTAACCCCAACTGCTTCTGTGGTCTTGGACAAGCCACAACTTGTCTGTCTCAGTTTCCCCACTCGAAACACACAGATCACTCAGATGGGGACATTTATCTAATACGAACCCATTCGGACCCTGGGACCCAGGTGATGCAGGTTCAGCTCCCTAACTCTGGCACAGACTCATTGGATGACCTTGGGCATGTCACTTCCCTGCTCTGCGCTTCTACTCCCTTTGTCCTGTCTGTTTAGAGGGTAAGCTCTTTGGTTAAAGGCCTGTCTCTTAACCATGTGTATGTACAGCACCCAGCACAACAGGGACCTGATCTCATGTGGGACAAATAATAAGCAACAATTCCTCTGAGAAGCTGGTCTTAGCCAGTGCTATTAATCCCTCACTTTCGCAGGCATCACAGGACGTGAAGGGATACACATCAGTCCCCAAAAAAGCTGCAACATAAAATGCTGAGAAGAGAAAGGGATCGTTTCCTCCTCAGTCATCTTCCAACCGGGCAAAATGAGTTCTGATGAGGAGTCAATGCTCAGGCTGTGAAAGGGCAGGTTAGAGAGACCCCTGGCGGCAACCTTCTAGGGCACGGTGCCCACACATGGCTTCTGCAGGGGGATCTCTCAGTACAGCCATGATGTCTACAAATGAACTTCACAACAGCTACGCTGCTGTCACATAGAAACCACTGTCCCTCCTGCTGGCCTACAATATCTCATTGTTTCCTTGCATTCCCCTTCTGCCTGTTGTAGCCACCAGTTGCCTCGCCTGATACTTAGAATGTACATTTTGGGGGCAGGAACCATCGTTTTGTTCTGGCGTTTACAGCACTTAGCACAGTGGGGTTGTGGTCCATGGCGAGGGATCCTAGAAGCTACAGCAATACAAATAACGAATATCATCATCATCATCGTCATCATCAGGGCAGAGTCTCAGCACAAAGTGCTCCCCAGACTCTGGGTTGAACTGTGGATCACAGGACAGCCCAGGAAGGCTGCTGTGACTCAGTCAGGTCTGCACATTGGTCTAAGAGCTTGTCTACGCTAACATTTAGATAGTGGCAAGTTACCCCATGTTAACCTACCGTGGACTGTGTGTAGACGCACAATAACTAACCTTGACTTACCAGTCCCATTTCAAAGAGGACAAGATTGAAGTGCATTAATGAGCTGGTAAAGCACATCAGCAGGAGCCACATAGACAGTTAGTACATGGCAGGTTAGCATGGGATAGAGTCACACCCTAGCTTGCTGCCAACTAATAGATCGGGTAGACATCCATCCCCTGACTTGCACTTGGGGCCTGCCCAGAGCAGCTCCAAGATTGTGAAGGCCCCAAAGCATCTTGCAAATTCCTATGTTCTACCCAAGAGGCCACAACGGCAGGAGATGAAGTAAGAGCAAGCGGAATGGGGAGAGGAGAAGGAAAATGAAACAAAAGTAGAGAAGTTTCCCTTGGTTTCTTTCCTCTCCTCATTTCGGGGCCACGGTTCAGAACTCAACCACACCCGAAGTAGCTCTCCTGATTCCCACCAGCGTGCCCAGATCAGAGCGTAGTCCTGGGCCAGGCAAGTGAGGGCAGGGCCGGTTGGGGAAGCCAGTCCAATCTGCCCCATAAAAAACAGGATAAAAACCAACCACTTCACCACACAAACTACGGCAGCTCCTTCCCTATGAGCCTCCGAGTGCCGAGCCGGGTGGAAGACGCTTAGCAGAACAATCTCCGATGAAAAATGGAAAAACAAATTAATGAAAAATGTAATGAAATGAAACATTTAATGAAGCTTTTTATTTTTATTTGTTTATCGTAACTTTTTTTCTTTTTGGACCAGCTCTGTTTGTTTGTTTGTTTGTATTCTAGACAGCAGGCTCCCTGGGGAAGAATTGCTTTGATACTCATGTCTGTGCAGTGTCTGGCTCACTGTCAGGGCTTAATTAATGATAATCTATCTATCTAAGGTACTTATAACCCATGACAGTAATATCTGAATGCCTCATAGTCTTTAATATATTTATCTTCACAACATGCCTGTGAGGTATGACAGTGCTATTATCCCCATTGTGCTAATGGGAAACTGAGGCAGAGAGCGAGGCAAAGGCTTAGATTTTTAAAGGTATTTAGGTGCCTAACACCCATTGAAATCATATATCTCCCCTTGACTAGCTGCATCAAGAGAATGGGTCTCTGTGCCTTATGCTCCTAAGATTTTGCAAGGAGAGAGCTATCACGATGTAAAAAAGAATCCTTATTGTTAGCACAAAAGACATAGCCAACACATGTAAAAAGTGGGAGGGGAAACTGAGGCACAGAGCAGCAAAGTGACTTGCAGCCAGGGCCGGCTACAGGGTTTTTGCTGCCCCTAGCGGTGAGGGACAGGAAAAAAAAGCCACGATCACAATAGGTGGCAACTCCACCGCGCCGCTTTCTTCTTCGGCAGCAATTTGGTGGCAGGTCCTTCCCTCTGAGAGGGACTGAGGGACCTGCCACTAAATTGCTGCCTAAGAGCCCAACCTGCTGCCCCTTCCCCTCGGCTGCCCCAAGCACCTTCTTGCTGAGCTGGTGCCTGGAGCCAGCCCTGCTTACAGCCTGTCAGCGGCAGAGCTGTGAATAGAACCCAGGCAGGTACCCTGCTCGCTAGACTGCATTGTCAAGTCTGCTCTTGCACCATTCCTTGGTCCTGGCTGTGTTTCCGGTGGCTGTAGTCACATGACAGTGTTTGTTCTGCTCTTTCATGATGAACTTTAAAATGGGGAGAATGGCAAATGACAAATAGCCAGCACCACACTTCCCTGGCCTGGCTCATTATTCGTGGTGAACTTCACAAAGCTCTCAGGATTTGCAAATATTTTCCTACAAAGCCCATGGCCGCCTGAAGGCTCATGAATAAAAAATAATTACAACCTCGTGAATAACGGTGACCAGAATCTGGTTCGGGAGACTGTACACAAATCACTTTTTGGAAGGGCTTTATTGTACCAGCTCTAATCGCTCTCCCAAAAAGAGAAAAACAGTCATCTCCAATTCGGTTCCAAGCCTAGCTGCCCCTGTATACAGCTTGTGTTTGCCATCTCAGGAAATAAGGAGAAGGAAGAGGAGCGGGGAAGGTGATTTTTTTAAAGCTATAATTTAAAGGCCACAGCACTAAGGGGAGAGCACAAGGGCAAAAGGCGAGGAACACTTCTGTGAAAAATACAAAATTACCATTTTAATGGATGAGTGTTGACTCGCCGCCTCTCCCTGGGGGCAGCCTGTTTGATTTCGTTAGCTTGTTAGCACAAGGATTTGACACAAGCGATTAATGCTGAGTTCATTACGGTGGTTTCGTAGTCGGCGGAGGAGAAGAGGTTCTGGGGGAGGCAGGGAGCGTGCACGTCGAAGGCGTTAAAGGTACCCAAGGAAGAAGAGACGCAGGTCTGGTCTATACCAAAAACTTAGATTGACCTAGCTATGTTGCTCAAGGGTGTGAAAAATTAACACCCTTGAGAGTCAGTTAAGCCGACGTAAGCCTGGTTGTAGACCCTGCTGGGTTGACTTAAGAATTCTTCTGCTGACCTAGCTACCACCTCTCGAAGGGGTGGATTAACCACAGCAAGGGAAAAACCCCTTTTTTTGCCATAGCAAATGTCTGAATGGCAGCGGCATAACTACAGCACCATAGCTATGCCACTGGGGCATCTGCAGCATAGACAAATCCTCAGCCAAACTGAGTGCCTGATCCTGCTCTTAGGTGCATGTCTGCAGAGTGAGATCAGAGACAGAAGGTTCCCAGGATGGCACAGAGCTCAGCCATCAGGCCACTGATCCTGGGTGAGGAGTTATTTTGGCAACTCACCTCCAGAATCAGCATGAGGGACTCCAGTGACATTCTGTACCTTGGGAGAGCAAACTGTAACCCCCCATATTCTTCATTTTCTTATAATCGCGATCTTACATAGGAATCATGCCTTGTAAGGTAACAGGGGAAAGGTGATGATCTGCTGAAAGTCATTTCTCTACCCATATATGTGCATTATTGATGCATAAGAAGTTATGAGAATTGTGTTGTATGGTTGTCACTAAAACATGCTGTAAGTTGGGGAATCATTAAGATATTAGCTTCCCAGAGGCAACAGCAAGGAAAATAACCAACAACCAGGCAGGTGTCAAATAACCATCAACAGCCATTGTCCAGCAAGGGAGGTACAATGCAATGACTCACCTGCATGAGGCCCCACCAGGGAATTGCTCAACCTTGCTTGGAGAGACTCAGCAATGCCCCCCCAGATGTGCCTGGACTTGTATTCCCCAAGCACATGGACTGAGAGTATAAAACAGACAGAGTGGACTCATGCTGGGTCCTTCTTCTGCCCCCACCTTTGCTGCAAGCAGCTAGGACACTGAGAAGAAGACAAGACTCCAACAGAGGAGACTGTTCCTTAAACCTGGACCAAACCTGTATATTAAGGACTGCAGTGGGGTGAGAAAAACTGCTTCATCTAGATGTTGCCCAGTCTACTAGGGTTGAGAGTTTAGACTGCATGCTTATATTTTATTTTGTTTTGGTAACCACTCTGACTTTTTGTCTATCACTTAAAATCTATCTCTGTAGTTAATAAATCTGTCTGTTTATTTTACCTGAAGCCGTGTGTTTGGTTTGAAGTGTGTCAGAGACTCTCCTTGGGATAACAATCCTGGTACATGTCAGTTTCTTTGTTAAATTGACAAACTCAGATAAGCTTGCAGCGTCCAGCGGCATAACTGGACCTGGCAAGATGGAGG
The DNA here is from genome assembly GCF_003597395.2 of Chelonoidis abingdonii. NCBI lineage: Eukaryota > Metazoa > Chordata > Testudines > Testudinidae > Chelonoidis > Chelonoidis abingdonii. The sequence continues at coordinate 8,360,337 of NC_133786.1, read as the reverse complement.
TTCCTAGGTTTGTGTCTGGGACTGGAGATATTGGCTAGTGTCATTCAGTTGCACAATCCAAAAAGCAGCTTACGTGCCAGAGGCTGTGCGTAAACAGCCCAGGAGTGAGGGCTTCTCACAGCAGAGCAGGGTAAGGCTGGCTCCGAGAGTCAAGGATTCGAGTGACCTAGCAGAACATTGGTCCAGGTAACACCAGGGGAACGTCACAACTCCATTGTCCTTTCCTCATCCCGCACCCCTTCCTATATCTCCCCCCTCCTTTTCCTTCTCTGTCAAAACTGGTGCAGCACTTGTGTTTGGACAGCTCCCACTGTCTTCCTGCTAGCTCAGTCCAGCCAGCTGCTCTCATACTGCAGGGGAGGACCCCTATCAACCAGTTCTGTTGCCAGAAGCTTCTTCCTCTTGGAATCAAAGAACCTGTCTCCCTCCCATACCTAAAATGAGCTGAGCACTCATGTGGCTGTGAACCCAGCCTGTGCTTAACTCCAGCAAGGCACAGTCGCGAGGAGGCACCATGACAGGCAGCAGAGCAGTTTCCCCATGTCACCGCCATGCTTGGTTGGAATCTAAACTAGAGAGGAACTGAGAGATGAGCTCCCGAGCCAACTCAATATGACAGATGTGCCTGTGGCTTCAGTCCATAACCCAGCCAGGAACAACGCAGCTTCTCTGATAGGCCCATGGATGGCTGACTCCAGGAGAGAAGGGAGCAGGCGGGGAGGCTGTTAGGCATTCATGGGACTGCAAACTGGCTGATCCACCACACAGAGCGTTAAACTCCCCTCTCCTGGATAATAGCCAGGGACATTGGGAAGTCTTTGCCTGCCTGTCCTTTCCTAAATCCAAAGTCCTAGTGCAGTTACTAGTGGGAACTGCTCCTTAACTCCTTAAAGTGGTCTCATTCCATGACTGGCATGTTAAAATCAATGCTTAACACCTTTTTAAGAAGCATGGAGGGGAGAAAAGGGATCGGGGAGTGGCACTCTACTTTAAAAATGGCATTGCCTGTTTCTGAGTCACTGACAACACAGAAGAAAATGATCTTGAATGCTTATGGATCAATATCCTAACAGATAAAGCACAAGATGAGGTACCAGTTGGTGTCTGCTAGAGACCATAAAATCACACAAAGAAACACGATGACTGGCTCCTTATGCACCTATCTATAATGTGAAGGAAAAGAGGCTGTGTGATCGCAGGGGACTTCAATTTGAGTGACATATGCTGGAGATTCATGCTGCCAGGACATCTTTGGAATTTCTAAACAGTGCAGATGACAATTTCCTCATTCAAACAGTACTGCATCCAACATGGGGGGATTCTATACAAGACTATCTTGACTGACAAAAAAGGAACTGATCACAGAACTAAAAATTAGTGGTAACTTAGGTGCAAATGATCATGACTTGATCACATTTATAACGTACAAACAGAATAAAGTCCAGACCAGTGATATCCATACTTGGGGATTTAAAGGGATCAATTTTACAAAGCTGAAAACAATTGTAAGCCAAATCAGCTGGGAGGAAGAATTTAATCTAAAAAAACATGACTGATAATTGGGAACCATTTAAGAATGAAGGGTGGATGTTTTTTTTCTAAAAGATCTGTTCTAGGATGCTCTGGCAGAGGTCAGACTAGATGATCACAATAGACCTTTCTATCCTTGAAATCTATGAATTTCCCCCTCCCTGCTCCTTGTAAAAATTAAATCCAGGTGCAATGTGCCAACCTGATACCCCTGGAGACTGAAGCTCGCTAACTTTCTCCCCACACAGAATGGACAGTGGCACAGTGTGCTTCCCAAACAGTGCCCCTAGGTTCAACCTTAACCTAGACAGACAAACTGTAGGGCTGGGAAAGTAGCTCCTTTTCCAGACACATTCAGGCCTTGCTCTCCCTGCAGAGGCTCTGAGTGCCAGCAGCGGAGGTCCTTTCTGTGCCGTGGGCATCTGTCCATCAGGAACTGGATTGAGAACCCACCAATTCTTTTCATGCAAGCCACTATCACATTGTAACTACTTCTAATTACTCCAATTGAGTCAGTGCCATGTACCTCTTGCCTAATCACGTACTCTTTAGCATTCCTGCTCCCCGACACACAGGCTGAAAGCTGACAGCGGGGAAGCTTTCCAGCCATTCACACTTATTACATACACTGCACGCGTGTGACTACAGCTCTTCCCACAGTTCCGACACCGGCAACCCAAGAAAACAGCCAAGGGCTGGAACGGCATTCTGGAGAATGGCAAACACGTTAAGCATCACCCAGCCTCCCGCTCTGCTTCGAGAATTCCCACGCCTGCCACCACTTCTCTCCCCTGACACAAGGCGGAAGCAGAACTTTCCATCACTCTATCTGGCTCCTGCTCCAAGGGACAAATCAGTGCAGCACATGTGAAGGTTTTGGGGCCTTTGGAGACAGAGGGATCAGGGTGGGTTGAATGTATCTCCTCCCCCCACTTTCCCTCCTCCTCCTCTTCCGTGCCTTTGCAGATGCCTTTCTTCCTTTCTCAAGACCAAGTTGGAAGTTAGTTATGTGATGACACTCAGGTGTAGCTGTCACCCATGCTAGTTGTACCAACCTGGTGGAGAGGACAAGGGATGGCCATGTCTGCAGCTGCCAGCTCCCTGCCCTTCATTTCAGAAGCCCACTGAAAACACACATTCTGCAATAATTGTTTATGTTGAGGAAGCACAACAGAAGGTGGAGGATTAAGCCCCTCTGCAGGATCTTTAACTCATATAGCACAGTGCTTTGGTTAACACGTGCAGGCAGGACTGGCTAGGACTGTATCTGCACACACATACACTTTTCTACACCCACTCCTATGCCTCTCTCCTCCTACATATGCCAAAGAAAATGCCAGCTCCTCCCCACAACCTACCCACACACATTACACCCCTCAACGCAAATACACACTGTGCTTCTCACCCACTGAGCATGGTCCCAAAGGGGATTCACAAACTCTCCCCTTAATGACCGCACCTGTTCTCCATCTGTGTTACCACACACTCACAGCACTCCACAAACACAACACACTGGCAATTGCACAACATCAGCAGCCACTGCACAACAGAGAAACCACCCAACATTACATCCTGAGCACAATACATCTGCACATTCCTGGAGACACACGTGCTGTGCATTGCACAAAACACACACATGACACCAACACACATTTCCTCCCTACCAACAAAACTCCCCTGTCCACACTCCATCACATGCCAACACTTTCCTTCCACCTAGCCCTGCTTCCTGGGGGTCCTATCAGTCACAGACATCCTTGTTCCCTCCCCTGAAAACACTGTGCACTGTCTGTGGGGAAGGGGGGGCAGGCATTTTTACCCTGTGGTCTTGCCTTGCTAAATGAGCAAAGTGCATTTCAGATGCATCTGGGCTGGAAGGAGTGCAGATCTTGGAACTTATTTCAAGGTCAATTTGCTTCCAAATCAAAACTCATTTGCTTCAAAGCACAGAGACACCAGAGGAGGGGCGGGAAGGTGGGGAGAGGAGAAGAGACGCAATTAGCACTAAAAAGGCTTTTAAAAGAAAAAATAAATAAAAAACAACTCTCCCTTCCTTTGGATTCTTCCTCCCTAATCTCCTCTCCTCTGGACTCTATGTGAAGCACAACTCGCAAAGCAGGGGGTTGGAGTTTTCATATCCTGTCACCTGGGGCTAAGAGCTGGAAAGATGCTTCTCAGTCACAGCTGTACCCTGCCACATCATTTCAAGTCACCAGGCCATTACTAAACTATTACCAGTTCCTTGCAGATTATTTCCCCCCTCTCTCCCCCAGATGATGATAGATCTTGCTGAGTTCTCAGAGGGGATTCGGAGATGTCACGGACAATGGCAGTTCTCATCTGCTCCTCAAATTGCTCTCTCAGATGTAGAGATACAGGCTGGAGGAGATACGTTTTACAGAGACATTTAACATTTACACAGCACTTTGCATTTGCGGAGGGCTGGAAAATTATTTATTTATCAGTGGAGGGGCTGGCCCACAGACATCAGCAGAGCTGGTCTGATCTATGCCCATTGAAGATCTGGCTCAGCAACTTCATTTGAGCTAAAGTGATTCACACCACCCGGGGAGTTGGCTCATTCATTTTGGTGGTGCGAGACCGATTTACACCCTAGAACCCCAACTTTATTCTTCTTTAAATAATTGAAATTATCTTCTGTTTCTGAGGTTTCCTTCATCGTCTCTCTCTCTCTCTGCCCACTCTCCCTAGAGACTGGAACAGCTACAAATTCAAGTGGCAATAAAGAAGACATGTCTCATAAATAATATAAATCATACTCAGCACTGTCCCATTGTACTCAATGGAGTGGACAAAGGAGGGAAAGCAGCACTATCGAGCCCATTTAACAGATGTGAGAAAATGAGAGGACCAAGGTCACATAGTAGGTCATTGGCAAGGTCAGGAACAGAAGCCAACTTGTCTGGCTTCTGGTCTAATACTGAATTCACTGGACCAAACTAGCACTAGACGGTTAGGTCTCTCTGGAAAGAATGGCTAGTGTCAGGGCCGGTTCAAAGGGACAGCATTCCATCCAGGATCAGGGCAGCACGTGGGAATTTGGTGATGGGTCCCTCATTCCCTCTCTTCCTCTTTGAGCTGCCACCGAATTGCTGCCAAAGAGGAAGAGAGGGAGGACCCGCCGCCGAATTGCCACCAAAGAAGCAGCGTGATTGAGCTGCCACCGAAGTGTTGCTGCTCGTCTTTTTTTTTGCTGCTGCTAGGGACAGTAGAAAAACTGGAGCCGCCTCTGCCAGTGTCCACAGTGCCTCAGTTTAGGGGCAGAGGGACCATTAGAAGAAAATTTCTCTGAATATTGATTTCCAAACTACATTTGGGACAATGACCATTTTGAGTTCGTTTTCTGTGACATCTGGTGTGTCCATGCTCTCCAAGTGAGAAGGCTCATGCGGAATGAACGTTAAGCCTGAATATTCACCCAAAGCAAATATCAAATTATATATTCAAGGCTCAAATTTGAAATCCGTGCCATATTGTTTAGCTATGTAAGGTATCCAATCAGAAAACAAGTAAAACACAACTTTTTCTCAGAAGTATTATGTGCATTAGAGTCAACTCTAACAGGTCTACTCTAAGTAAGTAACCAAGACAGCACAAATCTTAAATCCAAACCTTGGCAATTAACTACTTGCTGTCAACTCAAAGAGGGTGAGGGGAGAATGACAACAAATAAATTAGTTAATATCAGTCAACAAATACATAATAATACCTAAGTCATAGAGAGTGCTTGTCATCAGTAGATCTCAGAGAACCTCACAACATTTACTGGATTTATCCTCACAACACCCCAGTGAGGCAGGGCAGTGCTACTTTTTACAGATGGGGAACCGAGGCACAAAGTGGCAAAGTGACTTGCCCAAGACCATGCAGGAAGTCTGTGGCACAGCAGGGAATTGCACCTGTGCCCTAGCCACTGGACCATGTTTCCTCTAAGTCTGAGAACTTCAGAACAATGCAAATGCTCCCCCAGATTTAGCAACTGGCTCTTGCTAATAGGATGAGCCAAAAGCTGTACCCTAACCTACCCTGAAACATTAGGAAAGTTCAGATACAGATACTAACATAGTGTCTCTGGTTCATTCCTAAATGATAATTAAAGGCTTACCTCAACCAAAACTCTGGATCTAGACTTTCCAAAACCTTAGGGAGGTTTGGAGCATGATTCAGGTCTGAACTTTGCAGCTCTACTCTATTGCTAATGACAAATGGGTATTTTGTCAAAAGCACTGTGTGTATTACAATCAAGTCTAAATGAGTCCAGCTCAGATCGGGGCCTCATTGTGCTAGGGACTGTGTAGCCACATAGTCCCAATACTATAGAGCTTACAGAGTAAATAGGCAAGACAAACAAAATACAGGAGAAAGGAAGCATTATCCCTATTTTACAGACAGGACGTTGATGAGAGATTAAGTCATCTGTACAAGGTCATATCGGGAGCTTTTGTCAGAACCATGTATTGAACCCAGATATCCTGAATTTCCACTCATTTAATACCAAATAGACCAGAGCAAACCATTTTGGTCAAAACTTTTTTTTCTGGCACAATAATACAGACTCAGCAACACCAAAACATATTGCAAATTTGAGCTGGTTTTGCTGACTCGTTTGTCTTGGGGGGAAAAACCAGAAAAAAGTCAAAATGTTTCAGTTGCACATTTTCAAAATGAAATATTTCCATTTGGGGGGGTGGAAATGACTTTTCATTTCAGAAGTCCCTTCAGATTTATTTAAAATATATATTAAAGCTTTTTAAAAAGCCCCAAACCTTCTGATTCAGGAAAAAAATGCATATGTTCTTGCATCAACCCAAAACAATTTTATTTTTATTTTTCAGGACTGCCAGAGAATGAATAATCCATTATTTTCACAGCTCTAACCCGAGTACCATCCTTCCTTTCTCTAACATAGGTACCTAACAAATGGCATTTCACATAACTGGCAGCAAAGCTCTGACAGTAGCTTCCTACCGCATCAGAGTTATATTGACAATTAGCCATACACAGAGGTTAAGACAATGCAGCTGTTTCCCTCTTGGACAGAAGATGCCAAGACAGCATGTGCTAGTGATGACTAGACTTTCTTAGCTGCTTGCTAAAATAATTCCATACGTAACCTCATAAAGCTTCCTCAGTTGACTGCGCCTTGCTCGCCAGCTCCCGGTTGGATCTGGGCGAGACAACCATTTGTATGAGATATACAAAGCCATTTAGCTGTTCAAAAGCTATCAGCACTTACAGGCAAGGTTGAAGCCAGACAGATTCTGCTGTATTCAGGGCATCAAAGGGAATTATCTGGGAAATGATAACAGATTTTAATTTAGATGGGTACTGCAGACGGGGGAGGGAGAGCTACAGCAAGAAGCTGGTCGAGTTCGAGACGGTGAAAGAAAAAAGATAACCGATCGTAAAAGTCGTGCCCAGTAATTTACCATGCTGACCGTGATGTCTTATATTCTTCTACAGTGTATTGCATGCTGCCTTCTGTATGGTACAGTCTTTTGCGTAGCATCCCTATGTACCAAATCCCTGACCCTTTAAAAATTCCTAATAGACAGCAGAATGAATTGCATTGGATAAAACTGAGTTCTAGATTAAATATAAAGGGATCCCCTCCCTGAAGCAGAAGGGGAATTTTAAAGGACCGGGACAGTCTCATGGTCTGCCGTTGTCAGGAATCTGATTCCACATGCTACTTTAGAATTTGAATGGTACTTTCACCCTTCAAGTCTAACAGCATGGTGGATTGGAGAGATCTCTCCTGGATGCAATACAGAGCAAGAAGAAGTGCAGATTTGATTTTTCAGCCCTAGATGATAGAATAAAAGTCTTTGGGCCAAAGAGATAGGATCTCCAGGCTGCTGCTGAAAGGGAGAAGGACCTGGAAGCTCCTGATGGGTATCCCCCAAAGATTCCTGGAGGCCAGGTGGAGGTTAGACCACCAGGGCCTCCTCTGAAGGAGGAGTGGGAACAGAGTAGAACTTCAGCTGCCTTTTCATGGGACTATGTTCCACCATCCCCAAAGAGCTTGCACCTTTCTCTTGCAGGGTGGCTTCCCAGATGTTTGCATTTCTAAGACAAGTATTTATAGCCATCACAAATGGATACTACAAATAAAACCGAGGACGAAGGCTAGGAAGAATTATCACTGCAAATACAGACATTGCTGAAAGCCCCAGGGCCCAAGTGTGAGGAGCAAAACTTCCTTCTGCTTCTTCCATTAGAGTGGGATCTCAGTTCTTCAGGCCAGATCCAGTCTGGTGGAGCTCTACTGATATTAGCAGAGTTGTGCTGACTTATCTGAGCTGAGGATCTGGTCCTACACCTCCCCTCTGCTTCCCCACAAATGAATGTAGGACTAGAGAAAGACAGGAGAAGGAATCCTTCCACTCTACTCCACACTGATAAGGCCTCAAATTGAAGTACTGTGTCCAGTTCCGGGTGCCATATTTCAGGAAAGATGTGGACAAACTAGCGAAAGTCCAGAGGACAGCAACAAAAATGATTAAAGGGCTAGAAAACATGACTTATGAGGACAGATTGGAAAAAAAATTGTATAGTTTGGAGAAGAAAAGTCTTGGGGGGGGGGGACACATGATAACAGTTTTCAAGTACATAAAAAGGTTGTTACAAGGAAGAGGATGAAAAATTGTTCTTGATAACCTCTGAGGACAGAACAAGCAGCAATGGGCTTAAATTGCAGCAAGGGAGGTTTAGGCTGGACATTAGAAATAAAAAACTTTCTAACTGTCAGGGTGGTTAAGCACTGGAATAAATTCCTAGGGAGGTTGTGGAATCTCCATCATTGGCGGTTTTTAAGAACAGGTTGGACAAACACCTGTCAGGGATGGTCTAGTTATTACTTAGTCCTGCCTTGAGTGCAGGGGACTCGACTAGATGACCTATTGAGGTCTCTTCCAGTCCTACACTTCCATGATCCTAGATTGACAGCCTGGGAGATTGATTTCTTCTGTTTATAGAACACAGGCAGGAGGTCTGGAAGCTCCGTATGCCCACTGCCCTTCTAGCAGGCATTAACCTTCACCCAGAGAGAGGGACGTTCCTTCTTCCATTTGCTTCTTGACCTTGCTGCCAAACAAGCCTGTGTCCTAACCAAATGCCCATTGAGCAGTTGTTTCTCCATTGACTTCAGTGGGCATTGGACTGGGCCTCACAGGCATAACAATATCCAAATCCAGACTGCTTCCCCAAAGCACATATTCAGCCTGGGTCTTACCTAAGGGGACCCCTCTTCTCATGCCTTGACCCCTTTTGGTCAGCTCTCCAAAATATCCACCTTTGGCAATCAGTAGCAATAACCACTGGCACTGGGATGGAGAAATGGACATGGATTGGCTCTTTCCATCAGAACATGTCTTAATGTGTCACACAACGCAGGTTTCAGCATGTTCTTGGTCCTACAGGAAGCAGTGGAACTACAATAAGGAAGCCTGCTAGCGAGAGCTCCTGCCCCTTTTTGCAGAGCTAAAGCATCTGGATAGTTCAGATCAGAGACGGAGAATGAACACACAGACTAGATGCCAAGCACCTCTAAATTTTCCAACCTTGTTCTGAATCTAAACCTCATGGCTAATCCTATTCAGATGAAAGACTGTACAATTCTCCCCCGAGTAAGAGGGGAAGAAAGATGGAAAGAACCACTGATGACAGATGCTAGTCATGACACTTAACGCACTATGGGAAGGTTCACAGATACCATGGTGATGGGCGCAATAGAAAAAGCCAAACAGCATAGAACTAAAACCCACACCATCCCCAACTTTGGGACAGTTTGGATCTGGCTCCAAGCTTTGCAGCTTTGAAAGCTGCAAAAGATGAGAGAGAAATAACAGATAAGACATCCAGTACATTGGGTCTATCCCTACATCCCCACCCAGGCTCAGACACTTTCAGAAACCCACCTGTCACTAACTGGAGCTAGGAGAAAAATCCCCTCTCCCCACCGCCGAAACTAGACCTCATGCCAAGTTGCTTTCTTGGCAATTAAAGTAATAAATAAAAGCAGAGAGACTCATTTTATTTTAATGCAACGGGTATGCAAATGGAGAGAGAATAGCGCTGCAGGGAGGCAGGGGGCCATAATTAAACCCCCTTTTTTGTTAGTTTTGTTTTTCAAACAGCTGATTAAAATGCTTGTAAAACCTGCTACACAAAAGCACCAGCAAGAAGCCCCTCCACCCCACCACCCACCCTTCCGCTGCTAAATGGAATGAAATGGATTTTTCAAATGTCACGCTAGTATCCACTTAATAATACATTTTCCTATAGACAGGACAATAACATACATTTTAATCACTTTTCTACAGGCAAATAGACAGTATGGAAGCTCAGCCTTTGCTGGTGCTTGGAAATTATGAATTTTTCAGTAACCTTTTCTGTTATTCATCCTGTGTTATTTCGTAACATTTCTGCATGAGGAATGTGCTTACCAGACACTTTATGAATCTCTTCTTTTATTTATTAAACAGCAAGGTGTCTCCCTACAACCATCTCTTCATGTCCCCCTCCCACGGAAAGATGTTGGTTGAGGGCAAATAGGCCTTAGACATTTATAATTATATCAAGAGTTATTCATAATTTCCTATCTGTAAGAGACACTGTTTGAGCCACTCCTCAGCTGCAGCAAGCTCAGCTTCTCAGCGAGTTTTCGGGGCAGGCCAGTGGGAGCAGAATCCAGTCTGAGGAAGTGGAAGGGGGCAATAGAGCTTGTCTCAAGGGGACACGCTTGTAAAGTGCATTTCTAAAATTGCACAGCTTTGGGTACCTTCAGGCAGCATGACTAAGAACATGGGGTGGAAGTTGTAAAGTTAGAGATGTTAGACACAGGGGAACAGATCCTCATCTAGCATAGGTCAGCACAGCTCCACTGACTTCCATAGCGCTATGTCAGCTGGAGATCTGACCTAGGGTCTCTCATTTGCTGAAAGAAACATCAAGCCAGAGTCCAACATACTCTTATCCCCTGCACTGATTCTCTGCTGCCCTGCAGCTCGTGGTATCATTTACACAAGGGCCAAGTGCTATCTGAGCTTTGAACTTGGGTAAATGAAGACATGTGGTGGAGAGCACGCCCTACTGTATAGGCAGGGCAGATCAATCAGATTAGGGAAGAGAGATAGAACCCTTTGTACTCAACCAGAGCTAGGTGAAGAACAGATTTTTTGGTTTGCTAGCTATCCAGAAAAGAAATAATAATGGAAGCTCATTTTTGAGTTGAACTAACTATTTTTTTTTTTTGCTAATTTTGAAGAGGGACGGGTTTATTTTATTTTAAGTAAAGGAAATTTCTAAATGAAAAATCAAAACATTTCATTCTGAAAATGCTGAAGTGAAACATTTCAACTTTTTCTGACATTTTTCAGGTTTTAACAAACATTTCGGTGAAATTAGCACAAATTCACAGAGTGTTTCAGGGCTAATGAATCTGCATTTGTTTTAAAAAAAATGGTTTGGTAAGAAAATTTTCACTCAGCTTTGTATATAGGTTTGGCAGAATGCAATTTGTATTTTCATTTTTTTTTATAATTTTGACAAATAATATCAATATTTATTGTAAAGCATTTTTTTCTGTGCTTATTTATGTTTTCACGGGGGCACAAAATTTGTGGCTTTTAAGGATAGCTTTTTTCCATTTTTATTCATTTAAATGTTCACAGTTGTAGGAAAATTATCTAATGACAGTAGATATTGAGATTCAAATAATTAAAGCTTTACAACTATTAAAACACAAACTGTCAACATCATAGGTCAAAATTTTAGCCTGAAATCCAACTCTAATACGTTCTCAAGCAGCTTTTTTTCTCACTTTGCCTATCTGCACATTTCTATTATCATCAATGGAAATTGTTTGTGTCTGTTTCTGTGTATATGATCAAATCAACATTTATTGGCATTTACAGATAAAATTCTAATTCTTCCAATCTCAACTATACTCAACTCCAGTTTTGTATTGGTGCCAATGAACCATTGCAACTGTTGGTTCACTATTCCCCCTATATAATCTCACCCCATTGCCCCATTCTAAGCATCATGCTGCTGTTCAGTTACAATCTTACACCATGCCCAGAGTTGGACCTCCACTAGAATGGACACTAGGTACAGCCTGAAGGAGAAGTCAGACTCGAATGCCATCATGCCCCATGGATTCTGACCCATTCAGATATTAGCAGGTAATGGTCTTTGAGATCACCCCATTTACAACTTGAGAAGAGACATGCAGCTTCAACCACATTTTTCAAAGGTGAAAAAGGAAACTAGGCAAGAAACTTCTACCAACAGGACAAATTTGCCAGTGCACAAATGGAAATTGTGTTCCAGGCTGCCCTTTGAAAATCTCCTCCTAAATCTGCAAAGCAGTACCAAGCAATTGCTCCCAGTACTATCCTCTCCACAAAGCACCACATCATCTCACTGGGTAGGAACCAACCACCATCTGGAAAGTTAGGGGCCACGCCTGACTTTTTACTCACCTGTCTTTCAAGCACAATAAACCCTGAACTTACTCTAGCCAGTACTTTACCTTGAGGAAATGCTGAATTGGATGGGTTGATGGTCACGTCTTTCTTTGTGGCACGACTGACCTCAGGCCTGTAGAGGAAGAGAGGTGGCTCTGGAAGCGTGAATGAGCATTGCCACCAGCACACATAGCATCCCAATGTGCAGTAGAACATGCTAGACAGTCTTCAAATATGTTGGGTGCTGTTAGAAGGAGCAATTGTTCTCCGTGTCCACCGAGGGGAGGACAAGACATAATCAGCTTCATCTGCAGCAAGGGAGATCAGGCCTAGATATCGGGGAAAAAAGACTTTCTAACTATAAAAGTAGTTAAGCACTGAAGCAGGCTACCTAGGTAGATTGTGGAATCCCCATCATTGCAGGTTTTTAAGAACATCCCAGACAAACACCTGTCAAGGATGGTCTAGGGATACTTTGTCCTGCCTCAGTGCAGGGAGATGGTACACTTAACCCTGCTTCAGCCTGGGGGAGATGGACAAGATAACCTCTTGAAGTCCCTTCCAGTCCTATTTTGCTATGATTCTATACCAGCTCACTGATATCATTCTCCTTAATTCAGTTACCCTAAGCATTCCTTCCAGGAACAACCACCCACTTTCTGCTCTGCTTGCAGGTGGCTTGTGAAGATGGAAATAAATGCATGGTCCTAACTACTGTGGCTTTTTAGCAGGATTCAAATAAAATTAAAAACATTTAACCATGGGACAAATACCAAACAAGGGCAGGTCTGGAATGAGTAAAGGTTTTCAGTGGGGGATGGGGTGGGTGGGGGTTGTGGTGAAATTATGAACTCCATTGTGTTCCACTGTGTTAGGGGACACTCAGTAGTGATAGCTGTAGGAATCTGGAACTAATCTGGTGGATCATCAGCTTCTATCATTTCCTTCCTCTGCAGTAAAATTAATAAAAGTGTTGCAGAACTCTCCGCTTCATCTGGTTGAAAACCAGCATAGGCTCCTGTCAATTTTCTCTGAAAACAGTAGCCATCCTTCTCCTCACCCAGCACTGCCTGTCCAGATTCAGTGGGTTTGATTTTGTAAACTGATTACAAGCTTTCTTTCCAGGAATCACTTTTGTCCAGCATCAAATGCAGCGACCTCTAAGCTGGAGCAAGGCAGCAGAAATAGTCTTTTTTTTTTGGAGTGGAAATAAATAGCCGCCTCGCAGCTGGCTGAAACATCAGGGGAAATTCCTTTGCATTCATCCTTGAGGAAAGCAGGAAGGATAGCCTTGTGGGCTGGGATTCAGGAGACCTAGCTTCAATTCTCAGCTCCGCAAGTCACTTACTATCCCCATCTTACATGAGAAAACTGCAGCGCCGAGCGATTATTTCCCTGTCTAGCAAGGACGCTGTGATGACAAGTTCATTAACAATTGTGAGGCACTTAGATGCTATGCCAGTGAAGGCTACACAATTAGATGGGCCAAATGCAACTGACAATGCTTTGCTGGTGTTTCTGTGACCTATGCTAACCCATCATTACTACTACCTGCTTCCACTGTGGCAGTGCCCAGGAGACTCTCTTATGGACCAGGAACCCACTGTGTTCAGTGCCGTACAAAAACAGAACCATGTGGCTCTTCGTCTGTCTCTATAGTGCTTGGAACATGTGTCAAGATTTACAAGTCTGCTCCTGGCTGTGACCTCAGGTATTTAGATCCATCTTGGAAACTCTTCCTATTTTTAAATTCTCTTTCCACCTTCCTATTTCTGTTTAAAACCTCAGAGTTTGGAGCTTTCTTTATTTTATTTTTTTAATTCTTAGTCCGTGACCGTGTCTGTCTCTGGCAGGCAAACAGGAATGTCATGGGAACTCCATACCTCCATTCTTTCATCTCAGCCAAGACTCTGCTCAAAATGGCTCCTCCGAGTATTATTTATTCATGTGTGTTTTAGCGAGAGACGCCCTTGTTTATGAGGGAGATGTCATTTGCAAAATAATCGGGTCCCAAGCTGATGAGAGGCAAATGCAGCTCCCTCCCTTGGGTTCATTCCCTCTAAATTATACATTTAAATAATAATAATGATAAAAAACTATTTAGCTAGTACGTATACATGAGCACAGCACTTAAACTAATTCCAGGGTCCTTTTATATTATATATATAAACCATTCAGTTCTCTTGAATGTTGAATCTGTATTCCTAATTGGTTCTCATCAAAGGACCTCTTTGCCTTCAGCTGACAAAGTCTCTGCACTGTGACAGTAAGTAACAGACATCATCAGATAATTAAGCTGGTATTAGGTAGGGAACTGATGATTTCTTTTTTGATCCCTTTCTTTGCTGTTCATGGAGTTGCAGATACATAGCTGAGCCTCAGGAGTAAGAGTGCACTCCTTTCACAGAGTGCAGTGAGAAAGAGGAACAGCAGGTAGCAGTCAATGTGACTCAAGGAGGCCAGGGGGTCTCTTTTTTTCCCCAAGAGCTATTATTTGACTGGGACACTTATTAAGTAACTGAATGGATGGATGGATGGAGATAACTGAGCTGGCTAAACCATTTATTACTAAATAACATCCCTTGTGAATGTCACCGTTCTTTTGGTTAGCAAATTGTCCATGACTGGATCCTGATTCATGATGAACGTAATCTTGTTCCCGACTATTTACCCAGATAGTCTTCAGTTATCACTTTCAGGGTCATTCACAAAACATGTTGAGTCTCTGTATTCACGTGGCGTGACTGGTCACCTGAAATCAGATGCTGTTGTTTGCTATTCAATCAGAAGCCAGAAACATTTTATGCAAGGGGCACATAGAAACATAGGGCTGGAAGAGATACTCAGAGGTCATCTAGTCTAGCCTCTTGAGGTGGGACCATCCATGACAGGTGTTTGTCTATCTATTCTTTACAACCTCAAAGATGCGACCTCCCCAGACAACCTGCTCCAGTGCTTACCCATCCTTATAGTTAGAAAGTTGTCCCTACTATCTAACCTGAACCTTTCTTGCTGCAGATTAAGCCCATTACCTCTTATCCTACTGTCAGTGGACATGGAGAACAACTGATCAACATCATCTTTATGACACCCCTTAGCTTATTTGAAGACTGTTATCAAGTGTCCCCCCTCTAAGTCTTTTTTTCTCACAGAGAACAAAGGCATGAGGTTGGTGTTGCTTGTCTGAAGAAAGATCAGTCACTCTACAACTTGTGAAACTTTGGGGATTTGCAACCATTTTCACATATACCTGGTGGTTGACCAGATGCTCCAACAGAACAAATCATTTGGCTGTTCCAATATAGTGAACCTGCATTTTTATTGGCAAAAGTACCTATGAGCTAGGGGTGGTTATTATTTAAATCCCCAGCTCTAAGGCAAAGGTTGTCATGAGTACTACAATGGCACCGAGAGGCCCCTTCAGAAATCAGGACCCCATTGTGCTCGGTGTATAAACACATGTGCCTCTCCTTCTCCTGAAAAAAGAACATGGAGTACTGTGGCACCTTAGAAACTGTGGCCTTGGCTACACTGGCGCTTTACAGGGCTGCAACTTTTGCGCTCAGGGGTGTGAAAAAACACCCCCCTGAGTGCAGCAAGTTACAGAGCTGCAAAGTGCCAGTGTAAACAGTGCCCCAGCACCGGGAACACGGCTCCCAGCGCTGCAAGGTAATCCCCATGGGGAGGTGGAGTACTTGCAGCACTGGGAGAGCTCTCTTCCAGCGCTGGCATGCGACCACACTCGCACTTCAAAGCGCTGCTGTGGGAGCACTCCCACAGCAGCGCTTTGGAGTTTTGAGTGTAGCCAAGCCCAGAGACTGTCTAAACAGGGGAGGGGAACCTGGCACAGAAAGGTGAAGTGACTTTCCCAAGATGCCACATAGTTCAGTGGTGGAGAGGAGAATTTATTCCAGGTCCCCTGACTCCTAGTCCATGATAGCCATTCCTGAGGCAATATGTGTTTTACATCTCTAGTTCTGATCCTTTCGACAAGGCATTAGCAATCCAATGATTGTTTGTATTGCAGTGGCACCTAGCAGTGCCGGTTGGGGACCAAGACCCCATTGTGCAGGTGCTGCACAAGCAAAGGATGAAAAGATGGCTCCTATCCCTAAGAGTTTACAGTCTAAGTAGATCTTGAAGGTAATGGCCGAATACCCAGAGAAGCACCAGAAGGTAGGCAACAGCAGCTGGGGTACAGGTACCTCGCTGATTATCTGGCACCTGTGCATACGGAGCTATTTACCTTGGGTGAGGGTGAGCCCAGATATAGAGAGAATTCATATTTCATGCCCACCATTATCAATTTTTAAACTTTTAAATAAATCCCCTGCAAGGAGATGGGAAGAGAAGCGAGCCAGGCTCTGGCTGGAAGAGGGAAAGATTTGGCAAGGTGATCCTAACGTCATACAGCCAGCGGCAGCCAAAGCGACAAGACAAAGCCATAAAGAAAGAAGAGTGCATAGGTGAGTGGGGTGAGAGGAAAGCTAAAGGATAATCAGAAGCATCAGTGGCTCATCTTGTCTTTTGCTATTATATCTCCCAAGTGGGGAGAGGTGCAGGGGGAGGCGGGGGAGAGAAAGGGAAAAATAGGTTGTTTCTTACAAGATGCTGGGGCACATTTTCCTGCTGCTTGCAAGGGCAGAAGCTTGACACCTAGAGGAGGAAGAGCACCTGCAAAATGGGACAAGATAAAATTACAAGTGACAGCTGAGCCTGTGTCTGCAATTACAATGCATTGTAAACAAGGGGACTGGCAATTCCAGCTGCCAGGCATGGCCAGTGATTGGCAGGGGCAGCGCAGTATCCCAGAGAGGATGGCTGCTTCTCGGCATCTGCATCCAGCCAGGGGCAGGAGGAAAGGCAAGGTGTGAGGGCCTCAGTCGGAGAGAGACAGAGGTAGAGCCGAACTGAGACTGGTGGCTGAGATAAAAAAAACAAAACCCAGCTGCATGCTTTTCCTGTTTCTACCAACTCTGCAACCCCAGTGTCAACACCTTCCAAACCCATGGATCCAAAAAAGCCAGGCCAACTGTCATTTGCTCCAAGATGCATTTCCCCAGAGGACTGGGGTGGTGGCAAGATGCTGGAAGTGAGGAGAGATTAATAAAACTAGGCTTTTTCAGCTTGCAAAAGAGACGACTAAGGGGGGATATGATTGAGGTCTATAAAATCATGACAGGTGTGGTGAAAGTAAACAAGGAAGTGTTATTTACTCTTTCTCACCCAACACGCAGTGAGTCTGCGGAACTCCTTGTCAGAGGATTTTTTGAAGGCCAAGACTATAACAGGGTTCAAAAAAGAACTAGATAAGTTCATGGAGGACAGGGCCATCAATGGCTATTAGCCAGGATGGGCAGGGATGGTGTCCCTAGCCTTTGTTTGCCAGAAGCTGGGACCAGGCGACAGGGGATGGATCGCTCAATGATTACCTGTTCTGTTCATTCCTTCTGGGGCACCTGGCATTGGTCACTGTCAGAAGACAGGATACTGGGCTAGATGGACCTTTGGTCTGACCCAGTATGGCCGGTCTTATGTTAAGCGACTGCACTCCCATTACAAGATGGCCGGGCTCCCTGCTGCACAGCATCCCACATGCTGACCCCAATGTGGTTTTGACTGGGGTCACTTCATGGTGCACAATCAGCAGCCCCCAGGGAGCCTCTACCCAGCAAACCCAACTCCTATAATGCCCACAGGGTCTCCATACTCTCTGCTGACTGCTCCTGGTAGCTATCCACATCCTTCTGTCATGTAAGAAAGTAGGAGACTGCAAGGAACTCTCCTCATCTGAACATACCCTTGGGGCGGTTCAGAGACCAATAATGAACAGGTGAGGGAGCAGAAGGAGATGAGAGTTTCCCTCAGAAGGCAGATCACAGACTTCGTCATCCTCTCTTCCCAACTCCCAAGCCACAGACTCCAGCTCTCTCTCTTCCCGACTCCCAAGCCACAGACTCCAGCTCCTTCTCTTCCTGACATCCTCTTCTTGTTTGGCTGCTGAAATGCCAAACAAAGCACTTTAGATGAAGCCATATAGTTGATTTTGTCCACTTACCCTCTGACTCGCTAGTGGTCATCATGCTGTTTTATGGAAACCTCCCCTTCACCCACCCCATGCATTGTTGGCAAGAGGAGGAAGGTTAACTGTTGCTCTGGCATGTAGAACTAGCTGTTACCAAGGATAACAAATTTCTACTACTAGAGAGACAAACACAACTGTTGCCAACAGTCCCCAAGTAAGGATCACAGTAATGCTAGGCACAAAATGGTGGCATAGTTGGAAGGGTCATTGGATGATAGATGTTGGATTCTATCCCATTGATCTATGTTCTCCCTCAAGTTCCTTCTGATGCATTGTGAGCAGTTTGCTAACATATTGATATTCCCACTGTTTAATTTTTTGGGCCATTTCAGAAGAAACAGATCTTCCCCCGAGTCAAACTTCCCGTTCCAACTGCAAGGGTCTCAAGACACCTTGCCAGGACCAACAGCAGGAGCTCATCCTAGCAGGGCTGCCCAGAGGATTCAAAGGGCCTGAGGGAAAGTAATTTTGGGGGCCCTTTCCATAAAAAAAAAAGTTGCAATAATATAGAATACTCTATTCTTGTGGGGGCTCCGGTGGGGCTCGGGGCCTGGGGAAAATTTGTCCACTTCCCCCCCCCCCACCGCCCCCGCCGCCCAGGCAGCTCAGCATCCAAGCAGCCCAGTCAAAGAGCCACTGTGCAATCATTGTCAACCCTAAGCATTCAAAAATCATGAGTTATGCCCCCTCAAGAATCATACAACTGATACAAAAAACATGTGATTTTAAAAAGTACTAAAACTTTTTTCATTTTTTTTTAATTTGCTTTCTGGTTTTTGATACTTTGGGAGTCATGTTTTCAAGCTTTTCTTGTCATGAGGGATAGAAACTTGAAAAAACCCCAAAAACCTGAGATTCTCAAGTAAACACTGGACTCCAGGATCTCAGGCTTTTGGGAAAAAACCCACCAAATATCACAAGACAGTGCAGTTCTGAGAGTTGGAAATGCTGAGACTGTGTTGAAGGAGCCCTGTGGCCACTCCATAATGTAGACCTCATGACCTGAAAAGGTGTGAGGTTTTGCCTGTTGCAATAAACTACCTGTGCCAGGTTTCCCCTCACAGCCACACCAGCTGTTGGGCCCGTTGCCAAAAGAGCTGATCTGAGAAAAGAAGCCTCAATCACATTTACATGCATATTGTCTAAAGGAAAGTAGCCAACCCTCAAGAAAGCGCATCAGCTCCAGGCTTCTTCTCAGATGTTCCCAGTCTCTGCCTTTAAAACTCTGCCTCCTTCTCAGAGTTACAAAAATATAAAGTCTCTAATTTACTTTTAATCTGTGCCTTCGTTTCAAGAACAAAAGCCAGCATCAGTAAAGATGTCCCACCAAACTACCTCTCCTTCCTAACAGGCAGCTGTGTTTCCTCAACACTCTTGCAGCTTTTTTCTGCACTATCATTTTCTTTCCTTTCTTAAGATGACCCTCCATAACGTCAGGTCTGATGTAACACACCGGCAAAGTGTATGCTGTGTTCCCTTCTATGGGCTGCTCCACTAGCGGAGACCAGCCTTCTACTGCACACGTGTGATGGGTGCATTGACATAAAGGGTGTGCACAATGACTTGCGAAGCACACATTGTGTTCTTTTCTACTGGCTGCTCTGCTACAGTATACTAGCCTACTATTGCTACCAGCTAATGGAGTCACTCTTTCAGCTCAAGTGTCAAAGCGTTGCTGTATAGATCATTTATTCTTTATATAATGTAGCACTCACAGGCCCAAATTGAGAGCAGGGACCACCTATTATGCTAGGCATTCAACATACACATAGCAAGAGACAGACCTTGCCTTTAAGAGTTTACACTCTAAATAAAGACTCTGTTGGACAGATGTAGGACTGAGGAACAAAGAAATTTAGCTGCCTAATGCCACACAAGAGACCCGCAGAAGTGCCAGGAATTGAATGCAGGTGTCTTCTGCATCCTAGTCCAGTGAGTTAACCATCCTGCTTCGTTTCTGAGTACAAACGTCATGACTTCTAGGTTCAAACTCTGCTGGTAACTACAGAGAAGCAGGAAACAGCTTTCTGACCCATGGAAATGTTTGACATTTCGGAAATGTTTCAATTTTGCATCAGGAGGAACGAGAGACCTTTCAACATTTTTCATTAGAAATGAGAGACGCACAGACTCCCAGCACAGCAACAGCTTGGGGGTGAAGACACTCACTTGGGATGTGGGAGATACAGATTCAAGTCTGCGCTGCCTGATGTCTACACTACAGCACTGCAGCTATGCCAGCATAACCCCGCAGTGCAGATGCAGCCTACGGCTGAGGAAGGGGTTTTTCTATCTGTTTAGGAACAGCATCTCCCCAAGCGACGGTAGCTAGGCCAAGGGAAGCCAGCAGCTAAACTTAGGGTTAGGTAGGCAAAGCTGTGGTGCTCGAGGGTGTGGATTTTCCCCACCTTTGAGTGCTATATCTACGTTGACCTAAGTTTTAAATATAGAACAGACCTTTCTTAATTTGTTTTCATTAATACATTTTAAACACCAATTAGCCACCTGGCTAGACAAAGAAGGCTCTGTTTAAAAACAAACATGTTAGGTGGCCTTGCTCAGCATGTTTTTAAAGATGTTAAACCAGTCCATACAAGAGTTACAACGTCTTAGCACATGTTTGCACACGCCACTTGTCCTCTCAGTCTAGGCAAGGCCTGAGCCATCTTTGGAGAATGAGCATTTTCCATGTCATTTCTGCTCACTTTGAGAATCATATTTGGTCATTTAGGTATATCTACACTGCAGCTGGGAGACATCCTCCCAGCCCCGGTGAACAGACTCATGCTAGCAGGGCTTGCTCACATATTGTGCTAAAAATATCTTCGTGGAGGCTTTGGCTAGCTTGGCCCCAAACCATAGGGTGGGCTTGAGCTCAGGTGACTACCCCGAGCATCCGCTGGGACCATAACATCCACAATGTCCCGCAACTCTTCAATCTCTCCTCTCCTAGAGCCGCTACCCAATGCGTCCTCTTTGATTCAAGTTCAGCCTAGTGATGAGCAGCTATAGTTGGCTGAGGAGGCTTGGAGGAGCCCAGAGACAGGAAAAGGAATTGTAGAGGGGGTGGAGGATTAGAGGGGACAAACTGAAGTCAGTGAGATTTGACAGCATTTCAGCTTTACACGGGAGTGCATGACTTGCAGTATAACTGATCCCCTTGGAGCCAAAAGCCAGGAACTGAGCTCATTTCAGATCTTACTTCAGTTCATCAGGTGGCCGGGAGAGAGAGCGAAAAAGAAAAAAATAAACAAACAAACCTTGGAAAATCTTTTAAAGCTTGCACAATTCTCCCTCGATGGTGAACTGTTAAAAGAGATGTTATTCCAGGGGGACCTCGTCAATCCATCCAGTCAATGCTCTGGCACTTCAGTGGCAAAACAACTCAATAACCGCAACTGACTGAGCAAAATTCTATCATTTTACCACTAAGCAGAAAGAGGAAGAAAATGACCGGCTCACGTTGTATTTCCCTTCGCTAACTCTCCAGGCATGGTTTTCTGCACTCCAGTCCTCAGGGCAAGATGATCTGATACCTAATCAGATACAGAAAGATGGGATTATCTAAATCCCTCCGACACTCCTGATCCTCTCTGTCAACTCTTTACTCCCACCCCCCCGCCCCCAAAAAGGGACAACCTCAGCAGCATATAAAAACATCATCTTCTCCTGCTAGGAGCCTTGATTGCCACCTCCCACCGGATGAAGATGATGATGATGATGATACAGGATCTGATTAAAGATGCTCTGAAGGGACACTGACAAGAACTTTGCAGGTGTGTTGCTCTGACCCATCCCTAGCTAGGTCACTGGGTGGTTCAATCTCTAGGGCTCATTTTTTATTCCAAGTGTGCACGTATCCCACTCTGCTTTATCAGCAGACGAGTTCTGAGATCTTGAAGCACCGAATGTTTCCCTCTCCTGTTGATTGGGCTCGGAGAGCTTCTGTTAAAAGCAGAAGTCTGGATGCACCCGGATGTGCTGTTTTCTACAAGGGGTTAGAGAGCGTGCATGGAAACTTCAGAGCTTTTTGTGGAATCAGAAAATCATCATCTCTATAAAAGATTTTTTTCCCTCCTCTTATGCACACCGTGGCATATTGGGCATGCATAGGATCTATCTATTCCAATGTCTCCTTCTCTGTAGCTTCTGGGTGCCCCATCCACATTCATTAGAGTTATCTTCACAAAAGCTCTTTAAGGTAGGGAAAAGAAATCCTCTCCAGCAGTGCGGTCCAGCAAACATGGCACTAGACTGGGAGGGAGACCAAGACCCCTGGGTTCTCTTCCAGGATTTGCTGTGTGATCTCATTTAAGTCACTTTACCTCTCTCTGCCTGTTTTCCTGCCTGGTCTGTTTAGAGGGTAACTCTTCAGGGCAGAGACTGTCTATGTGTCTGTGCAGCACCCAGCACAGTGATCTCAGCTGGGGCCTCTAGATGCTACCATAATATAAGGATTCAATAACAATGCCCGCACCAGCACCTGATGAGTCATGTATCTGACCAACAGCAAGGCCGGGGCTTCCATTCCAATGTGTCCTTCCAATTTGGGGGGGAAGAATTAAAAACAGCTGCATGGACCTCGGGAGGCTGAGTACCATCGGCACAAGCTGGGCACAGTGCTGGTAGGAATCATTCAAACTTCCCCCAGACGGCTCTGCCAAATCAACCTTGGTTCCCCAGCCCCGCCCTTCCTAGTCCAGTCCTGTCCCCCCCAGACAGCTATGCCAATATACTGCAGCCCCTGTGGTTCTATACTGATCCCTGCGTGTGCTCCTAAGAGCTTTGTCCTGATTGACAGCACCCCCTGCTGCCTGTGGTACTTCCCTCAAACAGCTTTGTCTGTGCACTTCAATGCTGACCTGAAGCACACCTGCTTTTCCAGTCCTGGCTCCCTACCTGGCTCTGCCAGCAGGCCTCATTTTGACTCCTGACCCATAGCACCTCCTAGTACTGCAGCCACTCTCCCCTGCACAGCTCTGCCGAGGCAGCTCAGTTCTTAGCCTGCAGCACCCCCTGCTATTCCAGCCCTGTACTCCAACACAGCTCTGCCAATTAGGAGCAGGTGGAATTGACTGGAGATGGAATTTTGTTTGAGTCAATGTGCCAAAGCCAAACTGTGCCTCTCTGCTGAGGGACTGAATTGACTTCTAAAGTCTCTTCTGTTCAAGGCAGTACCTGGCGGGACTTCTAATCACTGTCAATTGATATTCTAGTGAGCAGCTTTGGAAAATAATCTGCAAACAAGAAGCTGCAGGCTATAAAAGTCTCTCTCCTCTCCTCTGCTTTAGATCACAGCTTAATAAAAACATAACACAAACTAAGGGATGAAACCGTATTACTTGGAGCTGGTCAGGCATTTTTTGATGAAACTTTGTTGCTGTTGTCAGAAAATGACAATTCATCAGAACTGAAACTTTTATAGAAATGTATCAGTTTCTATGCCAATTCTGTTGGCAAGTTTTCTCAGGATCATGGTGGAATCGTTGGAGGGAGAGGGATGGGGGGGGGGGGGGAGAGAGAGACAGAGAGAGAGAGCCCAGAATGGTCAACAATCTTGGGGTTAGGGAACTCACCAGGGATGTGGAAGACCCAGGTTCAAGTCGCTGCTCTAAGTCGGCGTGATTCAGAGCAGAGACTTGAGTGTGGGTCTCCTACCACCCAGATGGGTTCCCTCATTGCAGAATGCGCCTCTCTCTCGTGTTCTCTCATTAACAGCTTTGAAAGGTTTTGTTTTTAGCCGAACCCATAATGTTGAACCGCCCACTTTTTCATGAAACGGAATTCTGGTTTTCCGGCCAGCCCCACTTAGCCCTTTGCCCAACCACACTGTCCCTTTAAGAGCATTATTAATTGGTTTAACATTAGACCATGGTCTACTGGGAAGATGTAACCTTACTCTGTAGATGAGGCCCAATTTTTCTGTCAGGATTTGGCATGACAGGGGAGAAAAGCAATCAGCATGTAAAGTTCTCTGGGTCCACGCTGCACAAATTGTAAGGATCAATATTAGGAAGCATTTTGGCTCATCTCCAGTAGTAAACACAAACACACACATCCTCATTCATCTTGTGAGTGGATCGGTTGGCCATTATCAGACTCCAAAGGGGCCTGGAATATATTTGTCAAGGGAAAAGCTGCCAGCCTGGGAAAACAGGCTGACGCGTCGGTCAGTTGAACAATGTGATGCTGAAGGAGCTTCCTGTAATGGTGAGAGGGACAACTGGACTTCATCTGCTCCCACTAGAGTCACAGGGATCATTTTGCTGCTGCCTTCACTGGCGGCAGGATCCAGCCCTCTCAAAGCCAGATCCTGCCCCCAGCAGCAATCTCATTTGTGGATCTCAAAGAGCTTTACATAGATATTTGCATCAACCCTATGACAAGTAAAATATCATTATCCCCAGTGTATGGGGAAACTGAGGCACAGAAGAGTGAGGTGACTTGTCCAAGGCCACACAGAAACTTAGAGACGGAGCTGATGTCCAAACTGCTATTATTATGCCTATGGTGATGGCCTCTAACAGCTCCACTCGTGGACCAGGACCCCAGCATTCTAGGCACTGTATGCACACAGAACAAAACGATGCTCCCTACCCCTAAAGAGCCTGAAGTCTCTCATTTCAGAGCACGCCAAAAGCTGCTGCAGGTGTAATCAGCTTTCCATTCACATGACACACTGAGGGACTTGCATACATGAATAGGCCTCAGATGCCAGTAAAAAACCCAGGCTGGGCAGGTATTAACAGAGGTTTCTTACAGCTCACTTTAATATGACCACATAGAACATAATCCACCTCTTGCAGAGACAGCACAGGGCCTAGGCAGCACTTCAGGCCCACTTACAGCATGATTTTGAGAACAGAGGTGGGACCTAAGTAGGGGAGAATTTCACTGCACAGGGGAGAATTTCACTCAGAATCTATCACCAGAGGATCTCCTCCCTTTGTTTTCCCTTGTTCTCTATTGCTTTATGCCATGTTTTTGTTTAGATCGCAAGCTGTTCAGGGACTTTATCTTTCCTGGACTCTTTAAAGTGCTTAGCACACATTTGGGTGCTGTAAAAAAACAATGCAATAGAATAATACGGTGCTTTGCAATCTGCTTATTTACTGTAGTGTTCACTCTCCTTGGACACACACAGCGGGATCAGTCAGGGCTACCCCTCAAAATGTAGCCACCTCTGGGGTGGAACACTGCTGCTGTTTAATAACTCACAGCAACACTACACAGCTTCTGAAAATGACATTGTATCGAGTGGCCTTATTTGGAAGCCTTTGGCTAGCTCTCTAAGTGGGAGGGGATTTCACCCAGAAAGCAGGCATGAAAGGCATTTTAATGCAGGCGAAGACCACCTGTTCCACCCCATTGAACTGTGTGCATCCTAGCCTGGCCTAGGGTACGAGCTGTTCTCAGGCAATGTCTACACTGCAGCTGGGAGGTGGGATTGCAGTGCTCCCGCAGAAGGATGGACAGAGGCACGGGTTAAATGCCCGAGTACATACCCAGGGTCCAGGGCGGGCCAGTACTCAGGGAGCTAGCTTGTGCCACAGCCCAGGCTGCCACGGCCGTTTGCAGCAACCTGGATCAATCAAAGCTAACTCAGGTATGCTGGCATGTACTGCTGTCCCACTTGCTGATGGCAGGGTAGATGCACCAACAGTCTCGGTGGATGAGGCCTGCACATTTGGAAGGTGGGAGTGGGTGGGGGGCAGAGGGTTACCGAATGCTGAAGGCTGAGCCTCCATCCTGAACAATGGGAGTTATGGGCACCCAGCACCTCCCATGATCAAGCCCTAAGGCAGGGAAGGAGGAGACCCAAGCGCCAGCTCACACAAAAGCGCGGCTGTGCCGGGAAACCGCTGAAACAAGCGTACCAGCACAATCGCTCACCCCAATCAATAGAGAGTGAACAGAAAGCCACTGCAATGGATTCACATCATTTTTGCTCCCCTGGAAAATGTATTTGCTCCCACTGAATATTGTCTTTTTGGGAGCAGTTAAAGTTGGTTCATTCCATACAGTAAATTAACCTGCCTTCTTTAATAGGAGACTCTTATTTGGTGTCAGGCCCCAACTATTATTTTGAGTACTGGATATTGGAGCACCAGCTATTAAACTTTCTCCCCTTGCTATGTGCACGCTGAGCAGAAAGCATGGCTAGGACAGAAGACCTGGTAGCATTTGGAAATAATGGCTCAATCATTTCTAAACACCGCTGCTACTTATTGTTACCACCTCGCTAGTGAGTTCTCCCAAAGCAAAGCTATTTTAGCTATGTGGAACTAACAACAAGGCGGCTGGAGCTTCGCTGGGTTCAGATCCTTCCAGGGCTCTTTCAGTGATGTACAACAGAGCAGCTCTGAGTCTGAATCCAAAGGCGACTGCTCACAATTGGCAGTGACCACTTCCTGTTGGGAAGGGAGACAGAGACAGGACTCCTAGAAGTTAGAGGAGGTAGAAAAGACCCATTGAAGCATAATAATGCTTAGAACTTTTCATGGGTAGATGTCAAAGAACTTTACCGAAGGAGTAAGCATAAATATCTTCATTTTACAGGTGCGGAAACTGAGGCACAGAGTGGGTCCGTGATTCACCCGAGGTGGCACAAGAAGTCAGTGGCAGAGACAACTAGAACTAGTGTCTCTCAACTCTTACACCCCATTCATCTCTTAGTTGCAGGTTTATTTGCCTGTGCTTTGCTTACCCTTAGTTTTAAATATGTCAGGTGTGTCTCTTGTTTTCCCGGGGACGCTGTTTCACAGGCCAATTGGTCTCCCCTTGGAGAAGAGGAGGAGAGAAGGGGCCAGATGAATCCTTGCCTTGTGCTTCTTTGGCATCAAGCAGGCTGACTGAAATAAGCCCATGGTATTGGAGGAAACTAGAAGGGACATCTCCATACCCAGCAATTCTGCACTCCCTGAAGGCCTCTGATACAGGGTTGCAAATTAGCAGTTTCACCAGCCTCAAGTGTTCACAAGCCATGAGTCAGGAGCCATAAAATCATGAGAATGGCTTAAAAAGACATTATTTTTTAAACAAACATTTTTTTTCTTGTTTTGTACCTTCTTGGGTCACATATTCCTGCTTTTCTCCCCAGCCACAAAAGTTAGAAACATAGTGTATCTTTTTTAATGAAAACTGAAATTCTCACATAATCCCATGACCCCAGGAGCATGGGCTTTGAAAGGGAAAAAACCCAACACCATCTCATATCACAATAGCAGTCCCCACATTCTCTGAAGAGAGAAGCTGCATGCACCATGCTTTCTCTGTCCCTGGGCTGGCTTCAGTGCCAGTGCAGGGGTGTCACTCATTACCTCCCTAGGCAGGGATCAACTTGAAGTTTCTTTAAAGTGGTTTCCCTGAGGCCAATGGAATCTCAGCTAATGTCCTTCAGGAGTGTCATGAGAATCTGTACATTCTCTGCCAGGGCAAAAGTATGCCCCTTTCCGCATCAGATGTCAGAATATTTCCACTTGCACAAAGAGGGGCCCTGATCCTACCATCTGATCCATGCAAACTGCTCCCTGTGCTTGGGCAGAACTCGATCAAATTCAAATCCTACAAAATGTAAGGGGGTCCCTGCAGGACAGGTCACATTGCAGGGCCAGGCTCATATTTTGTAGCCAGAGGCTCTGCCTTTCACAGCCAATGAGGCAAATATTTGCAAAACTCTACTGAGGGTGTAATGACTTTTGGGGAATAAGGGGTTGCTTTTTGGTCACTCCAACAAAATGACTATGTGGTATTGCTATAGAAACATTTGTTGAAGGATCTCAAAGCGCTTTACAAACAAAGAAGTCTCCCCACCCCATGTACACATATATTGCATCCTAGTCTAAAGAAGGGTAAACTGAGGCACAGAGCAGCTAAGCAACATGCTCAAGGTCATACAACAAGGCAGAATCAAAGTCAGGAGTAGAAACTAGAGGTGAAATTCTGGCCTCATTGAAGTTAACTGCAAAACTCCCATTAACTTCAATAGGGCCAGGAGATTACCCCAGGCGTGTCAACTCCCAGTCCTTCCTGCTCTAACCACTAGATCCTACACCCTGCTAAAGTTATCCAGGCAGATTCTGCTTCTGACGTGAAACGTCTCTTCCATAGGCCTTTCCCCCCTTGCCAGGGCTCGTAGGAGCTACGCAATCCAGCTCTTTCCCATTTTATTCTGACTCCATGCCTGGTTTAGCAACTGACAAATGGCACCGATTAATTTCTATCCCTTACTCCTAACTTGGGTGCTGCTGGCATTTTGATATTTCCCTCTGAGATTATGCTTCATATAGTGAATTTTTCCCCAACTTCTTTGGAGGTTTTTTTGGTCTATTTGCTTCACCTGTTCAGTCTCTAAACTCCGCCAACTCCAGGCATGTACCCGATGCAAGATGAATTGTCCGGAGACTCGTGGCACATCTTTCTTTACACTTCACCTCTTTCCACCATAAATGAGAAATAGGCTTTTCCCTCATCCATCATAAGTCGGTGTGACAAGGCTGTCACTCCTAAGCACTGCATCACTGTATCATCCTCCTCTTCGTCCTGCTTCGCTGAACAGTCTGGCTTTCCTGGAAGCATCTGGGACCTTTCAAAAGTGCTTTTGATTGTATCAGGGATTCAGGCAACAACAAAAAAATAAAATAGAGAGAAAGTTATTTCCAAACTCTTTTCTCCTCCAAATCGACTCATCTCCAAGCTTCATCCTGATCAACCCACAAGCATCAAGAATTGTTACCGATCAGGAGAACCAGTGGCGGCTCCACGCCCTAGCACGCCAAGTGCGTGCTTGGGGCGGTAAGTCGCGGAGGGTGCTCTGCTGGCATCGCCAGGGTGGCAGGCAGGCTGCCTCCTGTGGTTTGCTTGTGGAGGGTCTGCTGGTCCCGCGACTTCAGTGGCAGCCTGCCTGCCGTGCTTGGGGTGACTAAATCCCTAGAGCCGCCCCTGAGGAGAACTGAGTCATTTTGCACATGGAGAAACTGAGGCACACGGCACACACATGACTCTCCCCTCAGTGACAGCTGAGAATAAACCTCCAAACTTCCTGGCTTCCTGCCCTGTGCCTAGTCAGTGCTACTTTACTAACCTTCTCTCATCTGCAAATTGAGCATGAGGGAAAGCAGCAGAAGCATCACAGCTGGTTCAATTAACAGAGAGTTGCAAGAGGAATCAAATCCTGGCAGGAAAAAGATCACCAAAAGATCTCAACTTTTGACTAAAAGTTAAGGTGTGATTGGAAGTCAGGACTCCGGGATTCTGCTCCTCACTTTTCTCATTTGGAAAATGGAGGTGAGACCTATCACCGGAGAAAGGTCATGAGATTCAAAATGCTTTGAGATCCTCAAATGAAAGATCCTATATGTGAAGGCCAAGCAAAGCTGCGTAAATGCCAGGTTTGTCGGTTTGCTGACAGTTCTGAAAAACTGGGAAAAAAAATTGTTTCTAGTCAATTAGAAATCACATTTTTTGTTGAATCATTAAGTAGATAAATAAATAAATACAAAAATTGGTTGGTGGGTCAAACGAAATGTTTCATTTAAAAAAAGGGAACCATTTTGTTTCAATTGTGACCATTTTTTATTGCTTTGGGGCATTTTAAAAATAAATGTAATGGCAATTTTGAAACTAAAAGTCATTTCAAACCATAACATTGTAACATTTTTTCGGGGGGTGGGGTTTGCTACTGTTCTTCCCCCCACCACCGCAAAATGAAAAATTTGGCAAAACTGACAGATTTGCAAAACATTTCGGTGTCACTGAATCTGCATTTTGCACTGCAAAAAAGGTTTGGCCATTAATTTGCACATAGCTCGAAACTATTGAAGGAGACCTTTCCCTTCCTGCTCACAAACTGTAGCATGCACATCTCCAACACCACAAGTCCCCTGCCTTCCACTTCAATCCATGTTCACTGAAAGAGGCGTGGGACCTGGGTTACTTGATAGTTGCATAAAAGAACAAGAAGGAACATGACCCCACACACTGTTTTGTTGCAAAACCACGCAGCACAACAGAGAAGCAAGCATGTTTGAATGTGCAGCTGCAAAACAAAGACACTCAGATGTGTTCAGTTGGAATAGAAGGTGGGGTTGTGCCGACAGCAAAGGACTGGGAGCAAGGAGTGTTGGCGCATTCTTGGATCAACACTGACCTTCCTGCGTGACTTTCACAGAATCATAAAATATCAGAGTTGGAAGGGACTTCAGGAGGTCATCTAGTTCAACCCCCTGCTGAAAGCACGACAAATCCCCAACTTTGAGTAGTTTCTTCAAGCAAAGTTTTCAAAAGGGGCCTCAAATTTTTGGTGCCTCAAGATTTGGGGAGCCCAACATTTGACACAAAGGGTGAAATCAGGCCTTGCTGATTTCACTGGGACCAGGCTATCACTCCATGAGCCTAACTGGCACAGATTTTCAACACCTGCAGCTCCCACAGCTTAAGTTTGAGTGGCGGGTGCTTAGAACTTCTCAAAATCAGACCCTAGATGTTTAAAACTATCTATCGAGGTCCCTCAATACCATACTCTCTGTGCCCAGCAGTCACCAATGCATTTTACCCTCACCCCTGTGAAGCACCGAGGGGTTTATCCCCATTTTATAGATGGGAAACTGAGACATAAAGTATATTACATGACTTGCCCAAAGTCACACAAAAAGGCTGAACTGGAATTGAATTCAGATCTCGAGTTCCAGCCCAGTAGGTCTTCCCCTCTGCACCCCCAAAATGGAGCAACTCAAAATTAGAGGGAACTTTTGAAATTCCAGGACTCAGGACCTCACTAAGTATCAGTTTCCCAGTCTCTAAAATGGAGATAACATATCACAAATGGCTGAAAAAAATGTTTACCAAAAATATGACATTTTAATGAAAAAAATTCATAAATTTTGACCAACTCCAATAATGACACCCCCTCCACAGGGAAGAGTCGGGCTGCTTAGCTCATTAATGCTCCAAGGTCCATCTTTGCAATAGCTGAGCAAAGTATAATCATCACTGTGAACAGCAATTCTAAGTGAGATGGGCTCCGAGGGGTTTCGTGGGAACTCTTTGCGGATCATAAGGGAAATGGAGAAGAGCATTTCAGATTCAAATATATGGAGAACAAACGTGATCGAGAATTAGAGAGCAAATTAACACAAGAAGAGGGGCACCAGTTGGCATGTCAGAGTGCCACCACCTCTTATCCAATAGAAATACAATACCAAATACTCGACTGCTGAGATTATACCCCCAGGCAGACTGAGGAAATAAATAGTGCATGATTACTTGATAGCATGCGCCAGTCTGGAGTAGATATTACAGCGATGTTCCTGTACAATAGACATGTGGAACAAGATTCAGCTTACACTATGATCATGCAGGATGCACATTTTTTGATGGAACTTATTTGTTATCGTAGATGTGCCACTCAATAGGGGGCTATTTTAGTGCTGAAGAGAAATTGATGAATGTGAAAACTGCTCACTCAGCCTCCCTTTTTGGACAAATGGTGGGGAGGGAGGCAGGGGAGGGAATCTATGTAGCTAAGATGGACTTGGCGAAATAATGGGTAAACAGCAACTTTATTGCAGCATGACTTTTATTCTTGATGACACTAACGGGTGCTGTGTGGAAGAGCTCACAAACACTTACATAACCCACGCTGCTCATTAATTATGTTATATGGCAGCTATGCTGACCCTGCAAATAAAAAAAAACACATTTCTTTTAAGACAATGGCGTGCTATTAAAGGTGCATTGGCAAAGCTGAGCTGGTAGGTCAGCACTGGGTCCTGCAGGTCAGTAACGATGTACATTAACAAAGCTGTGCTGAAATCAATGACTGGAATAGCAGGGGCTGCTGGCTAGGGTGTAGGTGTACCGACAGAGCTGTCAAAGGAGCCCAGAACTGGAATAGCAGGGTCAGAGGACATTTGCTCAGTTTTGAAACACCAGGTCATGGTGCAGAACATCTTTAAGTGAACAAGAGAGCGTGGACTAGTGGAGTTATTTAAAATCAGAGCTCCGGTGCCTTGTCAGACGCGCAAAGAAGCTTGCATAGCCTCATACAGTGCTATAACTGACTCCAGTCAAAGCTACCAGACCTATACTTTGAATATAAAAATCACACAGATGCAGAGATGTACGCAAGCTGGAAAGTTCAGGCCTTGGTCTGTACTCAAGGGTATTCTGACGTGGGTTTGGGATTTGGTCCCCTATCCAGGAATAAGGTAAGGAGAGAAGCTCATCATAAACCCACGCATGCTCAGTGGTAGGAGGTTAAATATTCTCTGTAGGAATGCATGCCAACCTCTCAGCTATTAATCCAACCTTGGAAAAACTAAGAGACAAATTCACCTTTTTTTCCTCAGCAACAGACGCTAAACTGTTATGTAAAAAAATAAGCATCATTATTAGATTAGATTATGTTTCTGTATCCAAATTGGTCCCAGGATATTAGAAAGACAGGATAGGTAAAGTAATATCTTTGGTGACCAACTTCTGTTGGTGAAAGATACGAGCTTCCGAGCTTACAAAGAGTTCTTCTTCAGGTCTGGGAAAAAGTACCAAAAGAAGTTTGTCCAGTACCCAACATACCCTGAAACTCTATTATTAGACTGGGTCAAAATTTTATTGACTGAACCACTGGAAAATGCTGATTTGACTCAGTGGAAATGTTTCACGGGAATATATTGATTTTATCAAAATTTTTGATGACATATGTTCAAACCGTTTCATTTATAAGACCAAAGCACTTTGTTTTTGCTTTATCCTTTCAGCTATAATACGCAAGTCAATCATTTTGACCTTATCCAAATGAAACATTTCAATAATCATGTTTTGACGTTCCTTAAATGACCCTTTTCAGAACTTGTATTTTCTGGGAAGTGTCAACTTTTTGATCCAGTTCAAGATGAAAGGAAAATTGGAAATGCTGGCATTTCCATTCAACAGAAATTCTGAGTTTCATCCAACTCTAGTCATTACCCAGGGTAAACTCCAGTAACCTGAAAGGTATTGAAGGCCATCCTGCTCCCTCAGTTATTCCCAATGGTCAGCAAAAGCCAGTTCAGAGCCTAACCATTCTTTATTAGGACACCTCTCTTGCCAGCACTAAGCACTGTCTCTGTGCTTCCAGCTCGAGGGGGTCCCCTTGGGATCATGCTGCTAAATCATAGCATCATAGAAATGTAGGGCTGGAAAATACCTCAGGAGGTCATGTAGCCCAGCTCCCAGCGCTAAGACCAGGCCAGGTGTTTGTCAAACCTGTTCTTAAACTTCACTGATGGCGAATCTACAACCTCCCTTGGCAACTGTTCCAGAGCTTAACTATCCTTAGGCCATATCTACACTACCCGCTGGATCGGCAGGTAGTAATCAATCTATCGAGGATCGATTTATCACGTCTCGTCTAGGAGAGAGTAAGCAGGAGGAATAAACAGAGTCGACGGGGGAGCCGTGGTGGTCGACTTGCCGCCATGAGGACAGCCAGGTACGTCGAACTAAGATACTTTGACTTCAGCTACGTGAATAGCGTAGCTGAAGTTGTGTATCTTAGATCGACCCGCCCCCAGTGCAGACCAGCCCTTAGAGTTAGAAAGTTGTCCCTACTATCTAACCTGAACCTCCCTTGCTGCAGTTTAAGCCCATTACTTCTTATCCTACCCTCAGTGGACATGAAGAACAACTGATCACCATCCTCTTTATAGCAGCCCTTAACGTATTTGAAGGCTATTAGGCGCTCCCTCAGTCCTCTTTTCTTAAGACTCAGCCCAGTTTTTTAACCTTTCCTCGCACGTCAGATTTTCCAAACTTTTATCATTTTTGTTGCTCTCCTCTGGACTCTCTCCATTTTGTCCACAGCATCCCTGAAGTCTGGCACCCTGAATTACACACAATCATCCAGCTGAGGCCTCACTAGTGCCTAGCAGAGCAGAACAGTTACCTCCCATGTCTTACAACATTCCTGTTAATACACCCAGAAGGATATTACCCTGTTCTGAAACTGCATCACATTGTTGACTCCTATTCCATTTGTGATCCCCTGTTGCCCCCAGATCCTTTTCAGCAGTACTATGATCTAGCCAGTTATTCCCCATTTAGTAGTGGTGCATTTGATTTTTCCTTCCTACATTTGGCACTTGTTTTTACTGAGTTTGTGTAGGAATGACCCCGGGCCCACAGGCCTGGATACCTTATTATTGAGGCATTTTGTTCTTGTCTGCAAGCTAGGCACACCCGGCTTCTTATCACAGGAACTTGGCTTTCCTCCATCCTCCCCTGTACTTTCACACAGACGGCCCCGTTTGCATCTGGCGGTGTTTTGTAACTTCCCCCCCTTGCAGTTTCTCACAGGACTGCCGTGTCTGCAGCTGGGGCTGTTTTTGCAGTTTGCTATGCTGTCGAGCTCGTGATGGAAGATTTTTGTAAGAAATCTTGATTTGTGCTGTGCAATTGCGCATGTGTAATCTTAGATAATAAAAGAGGCAGGTGAACTCAGAAAAGCAGCTTTTTGCCTCCTCGGTTATCCTGAAACTTGGTGTCGAGTCTTTCCTTCAAGTTTGATCTTGTTGATTTCAGACCAATTCTCCAATTTTCAAGGTCCTTTTGAATTCTAATCCTGTTATGCAAAGTGCTGTAAACCCTCCCGTTTTGGGGTCATCCACAAATTGTATAAGCATACTCTCTACTCCATTATTCAAGTCTTCGGTGAAAATACTGAATAGTACCAAACCCGGACTGACCCTGGCAGGATCCCATTAGATACACCCTCCCAGTTTGACAGCAAACCATTGATAACTACTCTTTGAATATGCTCTTTCAAACAGTTGTGCACCCACCTTATAGTAATTTCATCCTAAGTACATTTCTCTGGTTTACTTATGAGAATGTCACATGGAGCTGTGTCAGAAGCCAGACTCAAATCAAGATAAATCACATCTACAGTTTCCCCCCATGACCTAGGCCAGTAACCCTATCAAAGAAAGAAATTAAATTGGTTTTGGCCTGTTTTGCCCTTGGCAATTCCGCGTGCCTAGGACGCACACATGCAGGAAATTTATAGCCTGGCCATGTACCTCACGGTGCAAAGGTAGTTCTGTTGGCTTCAGAACCATACCACATCACAACTGTTTATGTCTAAAGACAGGAAATCAAAGGAACAGCAGAAGTCAGAACTCTGTGTTTAGTGCTGAAACCCTACGCTTGTTTCCATAGCAATTTCAGGTGACTTAACTCCAACAGCCATCAAGACAACTGGGTGTTAGGCTGGAAGGTGAAAAGACCAGCTTAGCAGAGTAAGACTCAGGGCACTTGGGTCCAGTTCTTAGCTATGCCACAGACTCTCTGACAGGCCTTGAGCAAATTACCTCTCATCACTTAATCACTTAACCTCTCATTTCTCCATCCGCAAAATGAAGACAAGAACATTTTACTCTCTCACAAGGCTGCTCAAATCTTATGTTGATGAGGCTCATATAAGTATTGTGAAGGGTTAGTGTACTGAACGATGAAGCTGTGGCCTTTGCAACGGCAAAATGCAGGTGACAATCACACAGAGAGATCAACACTAGAAATGCCCATGTATTTAAAGGCCAGATCATTAGCAGGTAAAGTATCTCTATGTAGTCTAAGGTCACTGACTGATATGCAGGAGAGGTCAGTAGTGATATCGATGAGATTAGGTCCATGTTAATTCTTGCTTGGTGTACACAATTATTAAACTCATCACCAAGACCCAGAAAGGGATGTTCCAGAGGGATGCAATATGTTCACAGTGGGCCTGAAACCACACAAAACTCTGCTGGGCTTTGCGTTTCATTAGGAATGAGTAAGGGCTCCCAAGTCAAAGGGACAGATCTGGGTTTGGAGCAGGAACACTGCAAAACCCTGGAGTGATTGTATCTGGTGTTCGGGGACCTATCAGAGAGAAGAGGGGCACTTTGCAATGGTAAGTTCCTGGTTACTATTTGAGCACTTCTGTGCTAGGGCCTGTGGCTGGCAGAAATCCAAACCAGGATCATCCTTTTTATTATTATTATTTAGCAGAAACAATGAGCTTGTGTTACACATCACATAAACAAACAGGGTCCTTAAATCAGGTATGCCATCATGGGCTACAGAGGTGCAAAGAGATGCAAGCCATGTGAGCCAGCAGCCAAGTGGACACCACCTGCCTGGGTGAGCATTCTACAAACACAATGCAGAATCAGGCCATCAGAAGAGACGTTCATCCAGTGCGTAGAGCCAAGGTAAGTGCCCATTAGGTGACAAGCAATCTGGCCCTACGTGTCCTGCAGTAGAATACCAGGGAGAGCACCTAGCCTATAAACGCTTCTTTCATTCCCAAGATAAGTGGCTCAGCTGGAAAGATAAGATTTAACTATGTTTGCTTCAAAGCCCCAGAATGAGCTGCCCCTGCCTGCCAAGAGAGATTGATTTCCTAAATAAATTATAAGTCACCTGAAACTTCCCCTGGCACACATGGGGGGGGGGGGCAGGGAAAGAGAGGAGGAAGAGAGAAAGAAAGCGGTAAGCATGTTATTCCATTAGGGCTGACGCATCACCAGGGTACTGTTTTTAAGCAGATTCATTATCCAGGGCATTTCTTAAACATAATGTTTGGGTTTGTTTTTAAAATGTAATCTCTATATAATGATTTTTCCACTCCTAAAATTTAATCTCTGCTCTGCTGCATTATCTATTCTGTTGCACTGATTCCTTGACTGATGTAGCTCTATGCTGATCTCACAGGATGTAATTGTAGAGAGACACTTGCTGGTTAAGCGACAAGGCTAGTGGTTATTTGGGACTCCTGGGTTCTATTCTTGCTGCTGCTGCTAAATCCCTGTATAGCCACAGATGAGTCATTTCACCTCTCCCAGGGCTGGTCTACACTACAGGGGAAAATCGATCTCAGATATGCAACTTCAGCTACGTAAATAATGTAGCTGAAGTCGAAGTATCTAAGATCAAATTACTCACCGTCCTCACGGCGCGGGATCAACGTCCACGGCTCCCCCTGTCGATTCTGCAACTCCGTTTGGCTTGGTGGAGCTCCAGAATCGATATAAGTGTGTTTGGGGATTGATATATCGCGTCTAGATGAGACGTGATATATCGATCCCTGAGCAATCGATTGCTACCCGCCAATACGGCGGGTAATGAAGACGTAGCCCCAGACTCCATTTCCCCTTCTGATGGGTTGTGATGATGCTTAGGCCATTAAGGAGTGAAGTGCACTATCTTAGGTACTTATCTGAGCGTCTCATGATCTTTAACATAGTTGCAACACCCCTGTAAGGTAGCATTGCCCTGTACCGGTAAGGTACTGAGGTCCAGAGATCCAGTGTCACACATAAAGTCTGTGGCAGTGCAGGGAATTGAATGCAGGTTTCCTAATCCCCTGGCTAGCACCTGAACCATTGGGTCATCCTTTCTCTCTGTTCAATAGGGCTCTTGTGACACCGGGGCCTTTTACTGGCCCTCTGCGTAGAGGTGAATACCACTATACTGTTTGCAAAGCACTTTGAGATCTTTGGATAAAAAGCGGCACACTTTGATCATTAAGTTGTTCCACAGGAAGAATGCTTTTGCATTCTCCCCATGAGGATGAAGATTTAATTTCCCCTGAATAATCTTGTTCTGTGATTGTTAACAATATGTTACATTTCTAAAGCAATTTCTGTATTTGAAGACTCTCAAAAGGACATAAGTTATATGTCGTCATGCAGAAATCACTTCTCCCATCACTGCAGTGCAGCCCCTTCTGGGCAGAACTCAACAGTTGATTAATATCACTTGGCAGCACTGGACAAAAATTTAGAACAGAATAAGTAGAAGAATACCATTTATAACAAACTATTCGCTATCACAAATTCCTTCCCCGTCTTCCTGTTTAAGGTGGCTTTTTTACTAGATGGAGCAAATAATCTGTATTAAATATTGTAATAAATTTTGCTTTTGCTCGCAGACTATCCAGAAACTGATTGAAGAAATCTGACACAGTCATGTCCTTCAAATTTACTTGATCAAGTTGAATATATGCATCTTTTAGCCCTAAGGAAGGCTAGTCAAAGTTTGAGCTGTGTTACTCAGTTGTAATTGGTCACAAGTGTCATGTGCTATTGTTTCTGTTCCCTGATTGGGTGAACACAACTTACTGTGTTACATTTGATAAAATGTGATTCTCCCCCCCATGAGTGTTCAAACACATGAGCTCAAAATTTGCTTCCTATGCTAGTAAAAGCAAGTCATGGAAGTCTGCAAAAGATTGTTGTATTGTCAACCCCAAAAGTTCAAAAACTGGGCATCAAGACCCACAAAAAAAAAGAAGAGATATTACATTTAAAAATCATGAGATTTATAATAAAAATAAAAATAAAAAAATGTGGGGTTTTCCATTCTTTTTGTTTCTGAGTGCAAAATGCCTTATGTTTTCAAGCTTTTTTCTACTGCCAAGAGGGCTAGAAATTTAACTTTTTTAATGAAAGCTTTTCTCATGCAATTTTCTGACTGCAGAAGCTGAGGTTTTATGAAAAAACTCATAATATCACGAGACTTGCAATAAAATCATGAGATGGCAACACTGTGACTGCAGTGGGTGATGAATAAACCACCCTCACAGCTCTTGCTTGTTTTCCACAGATATCAGTCAAGGTCACTTGCATAGAAAGAGGATTTCAAGTTGTAGGCAAAGTTTTAAATTCCCGCAAGTATTTATGGCTGTCAGAGGTACGTGCATATATATCCAATCAGGGGGACGGAAAAAAAAAATCATGTGACCGGTCAGAATAGACCAAGCATCACTCAGCTTCTGAATATCAGATTGCCACTGATCAACCTGCAGTGGAAAAAATGCATTGAATGAATTAAAACCGGGTGAAATTGGTCCCCTGAGCAGAGTACAGCACATAGCTTAGACACTCCTTAAGTCCAGGTGCATGAGGTATGGCGTGGGACTAAAGTGGTGGGTGGGAATTGGAGGAAATTGCAATGGGCATTCTGCACACAGAAAAGGAGGTGGAATTCATTGGATAAACGATATTCTGTGAATTATTTGCTTAGCTCCAGCCATTACAGCCCCCTCACCAGAATCAGCAGGGAGATAGCAAACCCACTTGTGCTTCGCTTGCTCCTAATCTGCCTGTAACTGTGAGGTGCCATGGTCCTACAAATGTTCAAGATGTATTTTGCAGCAATTCAGGTCTCTTAGCTAATTTCCTCTCCAGGTCACTCTGTTCCATCAGGTATTCCATCCTTTGGAATATCGCACTCATAAGCCTCAAAAGAGACATCAACCACCATTGTAAATCCACCCAGTTCCACTGAAGTTAATGGAACTATGCCCATTTATACCAGCTGAGGATCTAGCTCGTTATTTCTTGGCATTCCAACTCAGCCCAGTGATTGACAAGTGCTACCATTCGGTTGCCCGTGTACAAAGAGCCAGTTCTTTAAGAAAGCAGTCCCCTTTGTTTTCCCTTTTCCTTCTGTTGGGGCCATCAACTGCCTTCATCTCACTCATCTGGATACAGGATGCCTCCCTAATAATTAGCCACTCGGCCTTCACCGCCTCTGTAGACTGCTGATTTGCCCCTCCCACAAGCCCATGATGGAGAGATGGCAGGGAACAGCTAGCGGGGTGATAAACAGCTGGAGATGGACTCAGAGAACAAGGGAGAGTCCCTGGGAGGAAAGCAAGAGAAGCTGTCATGTGCCACTGAGCTACAGCCACCAGGGCTAATTGAGCCTTCAGGCCCCCACATTCCTTCCAGACAAAGGAATCTGGGTGAGATTAATGAACAGAACTGATTTTTTTTTTCCACATAGCAATGCCTGAGCTGAGCAGCAGAATTAGATCAATGTGGGGTAAGATAAGTAGTAATGGCCCTTTAATAAGGCAGCTGGGACCGGTAACTCCAACTCAGGTGGGCAGTGGCCTCCGTCCTGTCCTTAGTGGATTAAAATGTACAGTCATACCCACACACCACTATTTGTACCAGCTGGCTCCTTTGCTGGAGAGATGCCAAGAGCCAACAGAGTTCTGAAGACTGAATCCCTCTCCCCACTCTCGAAGGGGTCCCCACTAGGAGAAGGCCCAACACAGGTTTATAGGGCTGCATGGGAGAGGTGTATGTGGCCACTGTCTATGCAGCTCACAGAAGACTTCAGTTTCCGGAGCTCTCGGTCTGTCCCCTTTCAGGTACGCAGCTTAGCCCTGAAATATCTGAATCCAATTTTTAGCCCGGTAACCATCGCCCAACACCAGAGGGGAGTTTGATTTTTGCAGGGATCCTATTACCATTTCTATTCAAACTGTCCCCTCTGAGGAGGGGTAACGAAACAGAGGGGGTTATGAGGCCCCACAATTTTTATCGGCCGTATGGGTGAGCGACAGGGGGAGGGAGCAGAGAGGAGTAAGCAGGGGTTGGGATCTTGGGTGAAGGGGTGGCATAAGGTCGGGGCCTCGGGGGTGATGCGGTGCGTGGGGCAGGGCCACTGTTCAAGGACCTGTGTGCCCTCCACACACCTATAGGGCACTTCCGCCACACCTGCCTCTGAGCCCCATTTTCTGCCACTGCACAGAAAACCACCTCAGGACATGAGTATGGGGGGTTTAAAAATAAAGGTGAAGGAGTTGAGAAATATTTTACATAGGACTATAAGCATTGCCACAGAGGATCAGGCCCATGGCCCGTTTCATCCAGCATCCTCTCTCCAACAGTAGCCAGCACTTGATACTTCAGAGGAAGTTGCAAGAACCCCCCACAACAGGAAGATGTGGGGCAAAACTGCCCCTCATGAAGAGATCATCCCTATCTCTAGCAGCTTTCTTTTCCGCGGTGGAGCAAAGTTTGTCTGTTTGGATGCTGTAAAGCTAGCAGCCATTGTTTGTCCAGTCTCTTATCCGCGAGGAAATGAGCTTGCTTGCTGTGCATCTACAAACCTGGATGACTAAACCAAATAGCTGCTTCAGCAGCAGGTCTCTGGCTGAACGATAAGCAGCCTGGCACTCAATTGGTTGAGGATGAGTTTACTTGAAGCTGATGTTATTATGCAAGTCAGGCAGTTTTCAAGACAATTAGGCATCTCTTATGATGCACTGAATTGCAGGTGGCTATGCGAATGCAGCTGGAGCTACAGGCAGTGTCATTCACAAGGCATCAGGATCTGGTGGTTAGAGCATGGGACAGGGAAGTCAGAGCAATTGGGATCCAGTTCTTGATCGGACTGTGACTTGTGGGGCAACTTTGGGGGAGACACACAACCTCTTTGAGCCTCAGCTGCCCCATCTGTACAATGGGCATGATTGCTACCTCCCATGGGGGGTCACGAGAACAATAGCCAGTATAAAGTCCTATGCAAGTGGTATTATTTATTATCAGTATTCTCCAAGAATTGGGCTCTCTACATACAAGAGAACCAATCCCGTTGAGAAAAATCACAACAAACTGGCCTCACCGGAGCATCATCAAGGGGACTGATACAAGCATCACCCCCACAGAGAGGGATCTGACTGGAATTCAAAGCTTTTATGTGTCAGAGGAATCTAAAGTCCAAGCAAGTAGCTGCTTAAGGCACCAATCAGCTTCAAGTGCTGATTGCTCATGGCTTCTGGAGACTGTCTGGCTTCCTCGAAGGAGCACGGACTTGGGCTTCTCCAGACCTATCTCCTCATCAGAGTTACTGTTTCAGGTAACGAAGAAGCAGGGGAATTGATTTGAAGCCTAACGAATAATCAGCCACCATCAATAATTGTAATCACTAATCTGGCGCAATTATGGGCAATTATAATAAATGCAATTTCCTCCCGAGTTGCTAACGAACTGCAGAAATATGAATTGACTTGAACTATCTGCCTGTGATTTATATGGTTGCAAGATGAAGGATGCCATTATCCCGGCAAAGACTCTTAAAGGGACAGTGACTTTGGTGTGGTCCCTCCCTCAGCAAGGTTCTTCTCCTCCCTTGTCCTCCCGATCCCAATAGGGGCAACAAAACTACATATGCAGAATTCTGCAATCCTAGAAGCAACGTCTCATTTGGTGTGAGACACACCTCCTCACCATCACAACTTGCGCACAAGGGTAAATGCAACTCCCAATTCAGTTCCGATTTCCAAGACTCAACATCTGGGAAGCAAGAGACTATTTGTGCTCTAAGAGGTTGTGCGTGCCTAGTGTGATGCACTGGCTCTGTGCAGGTGCATGTGCAGACATTATGACTGACATGCTGCCATCAGCTGGCTGACGCCACAGGACACTTATACCATCTGCAGCTATAGTTCTATAGCTCAATTAGACATTTTAAACCCAGCAAGGTCCAGATAGCTTGCATCAAAGAGCTTTAAAAGGGATGGCTGAGGAGCAGGTTGGACTTTTAATTGTTGATTTTCAATAAGTTTTGGGGTGCCCGGAAAGTTCCAGAAGAAAGCTAATTAAAAGGCAAAAACAGGATGACTTGGGTAATTATAGGCCTGTCAGCTTGACATCACTCTTGGGCAAGATAGTGGAGTGGCTGATTCAGGATTCATTTAATAAAGGAGGGTAATGTAATTAATGTACATTAACAAGGTTTATGGAAAAAACAGATCAGTCAAACTAACTTGATACTTTTTTGGATGAGATTACCAGTTTGGTTGATAAACGTACTAGTGATTCTGAGCCATGTACCATTAAACATTTTTATCAGTGACCTGGAAGAAAACTTGAAATCATCCCTGATAAAGCTGGCAGATGACAAAATTTGGGAAAGTGCTAAATAATGCCGAGGAAAGGTCACTGATTCAGAGTGATCTGGATTGCTTGGTAAACTGGGC
This sequence comes from Chelonoidis abingdonii, assembly GCF_003597395.2. Lineage (NCBI taxonomy): Eukaryota > Metazoa > Chordata > Testudines > Testudinidae > Chelonoidis > Chelonoidis abingdonii. The sequence goes on along the minus strand of NC_133786.1, from coordinate 8,317,433 downwards.
ACAAGCAAACAGTGTGTGTTTTTATATATATGGCTAAAAGTAAATGTATACATCTAGGTACAAAGAACGTAGGCCATGCTCACAGGATGGGGGAGTCTATGCTGGAGAGCAGTGACTGGAAAAAATTTGGGGTCATGGTGGATAATCAGCTGAACATGAGCTCCCAGTGCAACACTCTGGCCAAAAGCATTAAAGCCATCCTGGGATGCATAAACAGGGGAATCTGGAGAAGGGGTAGAGAGGTTGTTTAACCTCTGTATTTGGCACTGGTGGGACCATTCTGCGTCCAGTTCTGGTGTCTACAATTCAAGAAGGATGCTGATAAATTGGAAAGGGTTCACAGAAGTGCCACTAGAATGATTAAAGAATTAGAAAACAAGCCTTATAGTGATAAACTAAATAGATCAAGCTCCTTGAGTTTAACAAAGGGGAAGATTAGGGATGACTCAATTGCAGTCTATAAGCATGTAGCTGGGCAACAAATATTTAATAAAGGGCTCTTCAGTCTAGCAGAGAAAGAAATACCACAAGCCAGTGGCTAGAAGTTGGAGTTAGACATACTCAGACTGGAGATAAGGATTTTTCACAGAGAGGTAATTAACCACTGGAACAATTTAACAAGGGTCATGGTAGATTATCCATCATTAACGATTTTTAAATCAAGATTTGATGTCTTTCTGAAAAATATGTGATAGGAATTATTTGGCGGATGTAGTGGCAGAGGGGTGGAAGAAACAAGAGTTCTAATTGCATCTCCTTTGTATGATTATGGCCCTTTTTTTTTTCTTTCCTTTTTTTCTTTAAGTTTCCACTAACTTTGGTACCCAAGTTGAGACACTATGAGCATGATTTTTCAGAGGTGATGTAGGGACAGGAAACTGTTCCTGTCCCGCTGAATTTTTTTGAGACTTCTAAAATATTTCTCATCCCTAATGAAAAGGAAATGTTGAGATCTTAAATTTTTTCACAACTGAAAATCCAGTTGGTTTCGGTCACTCAGAATGTTTTGTTTTAATTTTGATCACTTAACTAAAATTAGCTTAAATTTCTCAATGGAAAGCCATTTGGAACTAGAACACTTAATTTTTCAAATTTTCTTCAAGTTAGGAAATTTGTCTAAACCAACCCTTTCCTGTGAATAGTTTCAGTTTCACTGAACTGACATGTTCCAATGGGGAAAAAAATTACTCCAAAAATTCCTGAGTAACTCAAATCACCACCCATAACTCCATTCTAAGTCAGTTCTCAGAACCTCTGACAAATCATTCTCTAGGGACCTCAGCCAAATGAATGGCTACATCACAAAAAATGAGCTTATGCCTTTATGTGTGTGTTCAACCATTCCCGCAAATTAAGAAAAAAAAAATCCAGTTTTGTCTTTTTGTCAAATAAATAAATACATGAAAAAAATATTCAGGGGACATTAACACCCAACACGTGCGCCCCCCCCCCCCCCCCCGCCCACATCCACAGAAAATTCCACTGGCATTTTTTGACCAGCTCTGCTCCACATTGACCACCTCAGCAGACAGCCCCTGGAGTCTAAACTGCCTTCTGGCCCTGTGATGAATTGTGATGAGCTACATCTGTACAGCTTATGAATTCTGATTGCTATTGTAAAGGTGTATTATGAAAAGCTGCTGTGTGCCTAAATGTATGTGGGAGACAAGGTGGGTGAGGTAATATCTTTTGCTGGATCAACTTCTGTTGGTGACAGAGACAAGCTTTCAAGCTTCTTAAGATTTCTGTGTACGTTCAAAATCTTGTGTCACCCACCTCCTTGTCTGTCTAATATTATGACTACAACAACACTGCAAACACATATGTATGTGGATCCACCATTGCTGACAGGTCCTGTAGCAGATATGAATCGGACAATGACAATGGAAAATATTTAAGATTAACGACGGTACTTAAGTCTCACAAATGTTTATGCGAAAACAGCAGCTGCATCCTTAGACAAACCATTTTAGTTGACTCCTCTGAAGGGAGGCAAAAAGTAGGAGAGGTGGAAATTTACCAGGAGAACAACAAAAGAGGCCAGGTGACCAGAAGGTGCATGTACACAAACATGGACACACACACAAAAGGGGTCAAACAGGAAAGGGAAGGTGGATCAGAAGACAGCAGGTCACAGAAACTGGATAAGAGGCTCCATTTGGAAAAGAAAGCAGCTAGCATGCAATACCTGCATGAGGAGGGCACACCCTGTCTGCCTACCTTTGCAGACATGGACGATCCCTAAAGACGTCCAAGGGAAGGATGAGATAGAAAGTGACATACCTGTAATATTTATTGTGTTGTAAGAACTCTCCTGTCCTGTGTTTTACATGATTAAGTATAAAAGAGCATAAAGGTGTTAGACTGTGAAAAGCATATATGTGTTGTCTGCTTTACAATTGCTGTGTGCCCTGAGGGAATTAAACAGTAAACCAGAAGATTCACACCTTTGGGATGGAGGTCTGGGAAAGGGATGCATTTAAGTACCAGGGGGAAATTTCAGGGGTGAGCACTGATCAGGGGGCTATGGCTGGTGGGCTGAAGGCTACAGAAGGAACCAGTGCTGCAGCCTGGTGAGGCAATAAAAGCCTAAATAAATCCAGGGGATCCAGAGCACAGAGGTTTGGATTCCCCTCACAGTAGTCCTAGTAAGTGGCTGCGAAGGGTCGCTCACTATGTTCCATGAGAGACCCCTAAAGGAGCTTCTAAGTCATGGTGAAGACCCCAGGCAGTAGCTGGCATAGGGAAATATCATGCACCGTTACCTGTGCTGTATTGTAGTGTTGTGGGAATTAACATTCAACATTGGTCTCCAAAGCTGTCAATCAACCCCTTTCAACAAAGCTAAATCCACACAAGGGAAGAGCCAGCAGCAGCAATGGCGGCTGAGCACTGGGTAAACCTTGTCACGCTAGTGATTACATTGATTTGAAATTCACTAGACAAAAGTGTGTGGTGCATCTGGTGACAGAGTGAGTTGGAAAAGGGCAGGTCTGAGACACTGCTATAAACAGCCTATTGCTGTTAAGATACGATCAGCTAATGACAGTCTTCGTCTGGAATTAGGTCAGCGACTACTAAGCACTCAGGTGAATCCTTACCTATTCAAATTGCTGCCCAGACATTCATTTACCTTTACAACCTCCCATCCCCCATTCCCATGTGAGGTAGATCCATATCATTATCTCCATTTTGCAGGCAGGGAGGCAGGGGAAAGTTACACAACTCGCTCAAGGGCCAACAGCACATCAGTAGCGTTGCTGGGACTACAACATGCTTCTGACTCAAACCAGCATGGGGCAATGGAGAGGGGACTAGACCGAGCCTCAGGCTTCTATTCCCAGTGCTTCCACTGACCTCTTTTGGGGCACTGGGCAAGTCACGTCACTGTGTCCTGCCTCAGTTTCCCCTCCCACCCTTTGTCTGTCATGTCTACTTCGACTGTAAGATTTTCAGTCTAGGTACTTTCTCTGTGTGACTGTGCTGTGTCTAGCCCAGTTGGACCCTGATCTTAGTTGGGAGGGGCCCTAAACAATTCTGAAAGCAACAGCAGCAGCAAACCTGTGCCCATTGCACATTGGAACACAGAGCCTGAAAGATTTTCCAGCATTCATGAAATTCCCCTGAAAGTTCTAAACATAAAGGCCTAGCCTCCTCTTTCTGATGGCTCAAACTCCCCCAAAATGCCTCTCTCATTGGTCTTTGGCCTTCATTCCCCAAATGCCTGGATCCTCTGTAGGTCTAAAGGAGATCAAAATGCCACACTCCCCCTTCACATACTACTTGTGCTTTGGGAGTCCGTTTTTTTTTTTGTTGTTTTTTTTTTTTACACTCAGGTAAGGATTTAAAGATTCATCAGAAAACTATGAAGAAAATATATCTGTAAAAAAATTAACAGATTATTCTTAATTATCTGGCAACAAATGATGCCCTTGTCCTAACGATACATAAATAATACATGTACATGCCTAGGGATAAAACCTCATATCCCCAGCTTTAATATTTCCAATAGCAAAACATCCTCAACTCCCTTCTCTATTCCCTCCCACCCTGGCACAAAACAAGCAATAAAAATGGAAATCTAAAAATCCAGAGAAAATAGTGATGCCTCGGTCTTTCGCCAACAAAGTACACAGCAGCTTCTTAAGGAAATGAGCGAGTTTGTCCCTTCACTGCACTTGCATGAATTCCTCACGGTTTCATGTTATTGCTGGCCCATCAAAGTGACAGGTGTCTTTCTTCCACTGACAGCACAGCCCCCTGTTTACAGGCCATCAGGCAGTCAGTCTCCCAGTGGCTGCTCCCCTGCCAGCAACCCAATTGAAGAGCTACAGTTCTCTTTACCAAAGCTTCTAAAAACCTACTTATATTCATCTCAAGTTAAATCTACATGGAAAATAGATACAACAGAGAGAGGGGGGCTGGGGGGGGAGGGGAAATGATATTGCATTGGTTGTACCAGAATCCTCTATTAAAGTAAAGAGGCAAATAGTTTTCAATTTTGTACAAGCGTATCCTATAATTAGCCTGTGGTTTCCAGGCTCATTCCAATCCTCTGTCTTTCAGGAAGTGGCCAGGGGGTTGGGTTTTTAAGCTCTCACTTGTGCTGTACGTGTCCCAGGAAGGATTAGTATAAATAAGATCTCCGCATGATGCTGGGTTATCCATGGTATTGCCATTACAAATCAGACCAGCCAGCCATCTAGTTCAGAACTTTGTCTTCAACAGCACTGGTCACTTCAGATGAATCTCCTTGGTGAAGAATTACAGGAGAACCTGTCCATAGGGGATAACCTGTCCTCGGCTAGCCCCTATCCATTGTTGTTTATGTGTACTCTGTTAGCACCTACATGTCCCATTGTGCTAGATGTTTTCCCTAAGGTCTCCATGATGATCATCATCACTAGGGCAGGTTGAAAATTTTTCCAGAAAAAGGGTTTTTTTTTTAATAGAAAAATTTTGTGTGGCGTGTTTTTTTTGACTAAATGATTTTTTTATGCAAAAAATGTTGATTTTTTAAATTTTTTGTTGTTGTTGTTGAACAAACAAAGCACATGAAAAGCAAAACATTTCAGTTCTCAAAAGCAGTGGCAGTGTCTCATGACCCTGTTTCAGCTGGGCTCCTCCCAATCCAGATTTTGTCTTGAATGACGTCCACAATGCACCTCCGCCCTTTGTAGTAGGAAAAGAGCCTGAAACATAAGCCTTTGTATCAGAGGCCTGAAGCCTGAACTAAAGTAGTGGTCAAAACTTTGCCAATATGAGCAGGCCCTGCTCACAGAATCTGGCAAGAACAGGGCTGAAACACATTCCTAAGTAACGCTAGCCATAAGAATATACACGCAAACACATTCCAGAAAGGTGATACCAAAACACCTCAACACCAAACCCATTTCTCAGAGATCACAGGAACACATTGGCCCATCCTGAAGATAAGGTCAGGATAACAGCATGATGGATAGAGACCTTTTGATTGAACCAACATGTACAAGGTAATGGGTGGCACCCAAACATATCAGAGGGTGGCACCTTGGTACGTCAGAAGGGCAATACCTAACTTGTTTGTATCAATGTATAAAGATGTATCTCAGAGGGAGTCTCTTTGGCTGGTCTAGGGGATAATGGGAACTTCTGCATTAACTAAGCTAGTCCATTGCAACAGCATACATGTGTTAGTGTACCTGTAACCACTGAGGCAGGACATTAGGATCATGCTTCGTTGACAATAAACCTGACCAAGTTTTTCACTATGAACCAAGTCTGTGGATTTATTGGGCCATTTAATTGGACCTGCTGTACAGGCTATCTGGCCAGAGTCAGTACAGCACAGAGAAAGAACACACACACACGGCCGAACATCTGACCACATCTTTCACCAAAAGGGGAAACCATGGAGCACCATGGGTGACGTAGTCCAACCAGGGAGCCCCACACATAGAGGAGACTGGCAGCATGATGCGCCCAAAGTACAATGCCAGGAGATACTACCGCAACATTTCAGAAACAAAATATTTCAGTTTTTGATTTTTTGCCAAAAACTCACAAAGTTTCCACAGGGAGGGGAAAAAAAATATATCTAACCAACTCTACTCAATCTCCAGAGTCCTCCAAAGAGACCTCTACCTAAACCACACCATGTATTTCTGCCCTTCATCTCCTGGGTCGGAAAGCTCAGCCATCACCTTGTAAAAATGCCTTTTTTTTTTTTTTTTTAAGTTTCTTCTCTTCTGTTGTTTTTCTTTCTCCTTCCTGGATCTTAGTCCCATCTTTGGAAAGCTGATGTTCATGAGCTGGGAAAGACCCTGTGGCCTGATCTCCTTACATTAGTGATTCTTTTTTATGTGCATTATCCCCAGCAATGTCAATGAACTATGCATGTGAGTAGGGACTACTAGAATGACTATAAGCTACAGGATAGTTCCGTTTGGTAGAACTATGATGCACCAAGGTAGTGATCTGGCCCCCATCATTGTTGGATCTGACCTCCTCACAATCTTTAATGTATTCACCCTCACATCACCCTATGAATTAGAGATGTCCTGTTATCCCCATCTGTAAAATGTAGAACCCAGGCCCAAAGGGTGAGATTTTCAAAGGTATTTAGACACCTAAAACTGCGGATAGGCACCTAGTAGGAATCTCAAAAGCAAGGTAGATGCCTACATCCCACTCAAATCAACAGGACTTATGGCATGTCTATCCACTAACCAGCGCAAATGACATTGGTGTAAAGCTGCTGCAGTTAGTATATCGCTTGTGGGCGTACATGCAGTCGGAGTGCTTGTTTCGATGCACAGTGCAGTGCACCCTGGATAGGAGTTCCAGAGTACACCTTGCCACCGTCCAGCACACTTTCTTTTGGGAAGTTTTGGCAATGCATGATGGGGCAGAAATGAGTTGTGCAGGGGTAACTGGGACTGCAGGTCAAGTTCCCATCATACAACTTTCTCCAGGACATAATGCCGTCTCTATCCCATAATTTTTCACACGTGTTTTAAAAATCACACAGACCTGCTCAGGACCTGTCACTGCCCCGTTATGCAGCAATGTGACTCTCAGTAATGTACAGGACAAAATAGATGGATTTTCAGCAGTGAGATTCCCAAACTGTGGTGGAGCAATAGATGGCATGCATATCCCTCTTTTGGCTTATTATCTATCACTTTCCTAATAGTTCCTAACATTGTTAGCTTTTGGAAGGCAGCTGCACACTGAATATGGAGAACTGTCCATGTCCATATTGACTCCAAGCTCTCCTTCTTGAGTTGTAACAGCTAATTTAGAACCCATCATTCCATATATATTGTTGAGATTAGGTTTTCTAGTTTATATACCTTTGAAAATTTGGCCCAGAGAAGCAGAGGTTATGTCTACACTCCAGTCAGAGGTGTGACTGCTGCACGTGTAGCACCAGCTTAGATCTGGTCAGCTCGAGTAACGAAAGCAGTGAAGTGGCTGCAGCCTGTCTGTGACACTGGATATGTACTGCAGAGGCTAGCCCATGCTGCCATGGCTTCGCTGTTATTGTTATTGAATCTAGCTAGATCACAGCTGGCTCAGGTACCCATGCTGAAGTCACACCTATGGTTACTGTGTAGACAGACCCTGAGAGACTTGCCCAAGGTAACTTAGAAGAGCAGGGAAATGAACCGGAGTCAAAGTCTAGCATCCTAATCACTGGATCTGCCTTCCTCTCTCTGTACAGGGCTAGATTTCCAGGGTGTTTTCTGAACAGAGCACGGAGCAGTGGTGCACATAATTTCTCATGCAAAGGAACATAATTAGTTCCAGAAGTGCACCGGACCCTCCAAGAGCTCTGCACTGCCGAGCTGTGTGCACAACTCTGAGACTCCTCTGTTGCTCATTCAACCTAACAAACATTCACTAGGGTTACCCTGCACTACGGGGACCGCACTAGCCTGTAGCTACGCTAATGTAGCCTCCTTGTGTAGACACAGACTACACCAGCAGGACTGTTTCTGTTGGGGATATACCTCCACTAGGAACACTGCCCTGTGCCATTGTAACACTGTATTGTAGACATTTACTGCAGCAATGGAAGGGGTTCTTCTGATGCTTAGTGAACCACTTCTCCAAGGGGCGGTAGCTAGGTCAATGGAGGAATTCTCCTGACAACTTAGCTGTGTCTTCACCAGGGCTAAGGTCGGCTTAATTACATTGCACAGGGTGTGAATGTTTTCGGAGCCCTGAGCAATGCAGTTAAGCCAATCTAGCTTTGTAGTAGAAACCAGCCCTCAGTATAGGAACCCCATCTTCCTAAACAACATCAGCTTATACCCCCAGAACCATTCTTCTGCTGACATTGCTGCATCTAAACTAGGGGATTTGTGGGCAAAGCAATGTCGGTCAGGGGTGTGGTCTTTGCACACTTCTGACCGATGTAGCTATGCCAAATCCAATATAACTTTTAAGCATAGACCGAGCCTAAGATCAAGGAGGAGATGAGGCCTTTGCAATTGCCCAACCATCTTCACCCCCTTCCTTATTATCGTATGTGCCCATCTCTTATTGGCATGATCATTTTCCCTGTGTAGACAGACTCTAAAACAGCCTCTTCTCCTCTTCATTTAAATAACAGCCTTTGTAATCACAAAGCAGCTCACTTTTAATCACACTGAGACCAAATTGTTATTTACATTAGAGATCTTGCCTTTTTCTCCCCAAATCTCCTTTAATTCCTTGCAGATATTAATTATACTGCGGCTCGCTCTACCTATACCTCTGAAATCTCAATCTGCCTTTTGGAAATTGCCTTCGGCCAAATCCTCAGCTTGTGTAAAAAAAATGCTGTAGCTCCATTAAAGGTTGTGAAGCTACATCAATTTACACCAGACGAGGACCTGGTCTGCTGGATTCCACAGTTGAGATTTTCACAAATGCCTATGGAAGTTGCATGCCCAGAGGATTTAGAGATAACATTTCCCAAAAGCACATAAGTGATTTAGGAGCCTACGGCTGGGTCTACACTATAGGCACTACAGTGGCACAGTTTCCTACAGAGATAGAAGGGGTTTGTCCATCAGCATAGTTAGTCCACCTCTTTGAGAGCCAGTACCTAGGTTGGATGGAAGAATTCTTCCATCAACCCAGAAGCAACTACCCTGGGAGTTAGATCGGCTTATTTAAATTGATCAGATGAGTGAATTTCACCTCTAAGTGAAATAGCTGAGTTGACCTAAATTTTACGTGTAGGCCTGGCTTAAGTCTCATTTTCAGAAGGGATTTAGGCATTCAGAACAGAAATCCTATTGCCTTTGAATGACACTTAGTCTAATAAGTGCCTACAGGTCAGACTTTTAAAGGTATTTAGATGCCTAAATGCCAATTAAATACCTTTCAAAGTCCCATTTGAAAATTGGGTTTAGGCTCCTCAGACACTTAGATGCCTAACTCCCTTCACCTTTGGCCTTTAAACCTTACAAGCAGGGTAGCGTGGCCATATCTCCTGCTCATTCTCTCCTTTGTTTTTCAGTGCATAGGAATGATACCAAGTGAGGCTGTTAGAATAATAGAATCATAAACTTTAAGATCAGAAGGGACCATTATGGTCACCTAGTTCAACCTCCTGAACAACACAGACCACAAAATCTCACCCACCCACTCCTGTAACAAACCCCTAACCTATGTCTGAGCTATTGATGTCCTCAAATGATGGTTTAAAGACTTCAAAGTGCAGAGAATCCTCCAGCAAGTGACCTTTGTCCCATGCTGCAGAAGAAGGTGAAAACCCTCCAGGGCCTCTGCCAACCTGCCCTGGAGGAAAATTCCTTCCCAACGCCAAATATGGCAATCAACTAAACCCTGAGCATGTGGGCAAGACTCACCAGGAAAGAATTCTCTGTAGTAACTCAGATCCCAACCCATCTAACATCCCATTACAGGCCCTTGGGCATATTTACTGCCAATAGTCAAAGATCAATTAATTACCAGAATTAGGCTATCCCATCATACCATCCCCTCCATAAACTTATCAAGCTTAGTCTTGAAGCCAGATATGTCTTTCATCTCCACTGCTCCCTTTGGAAGGCTGTTCCAGAACTTCGCTCCTCTGATGGTTAGAAACCTTCATCTAATTTCAAGTCTAAACTTCCTGATGGTCAGTTTATATCCATTTGTTCTTGTGTCCACATTGGTAATTATGAGCTAAAATAACTCCTCTCATCAACCCTTGCAGTTTGGGCCGTGGTAATTTATTCCGAACCTCTGTATATTATAAGAGAGCAAGCAAATATCTCCATGGCCTGGGCACATCATTGGTTCAGACCCTTCCTTTTGGTTAGGCTAAACAAGTCAAGCTCTTTGAGTCTCCTTTCATAAGACAGGTTTTCCATTCCTCGGATCATTCTAGTAGCCCGTTTCTGAACCTGTTTCAGTATGAATTCATCCTTCTTAAACATGGGAGACCAGAACTGCACACAGTATTCCAGATGAGGTCTCACAAGTGCGTTGCATAATGGTACTAACACCTCCTTATCTCTACTGGAAATACCTCGCCTGATGCATCCCAAGATTGCATTAGCTTTTTTCACAGCCAGATCACATTGGCGACTCATAGTCATCCTTTGATCAACCAATACTCTGAGGTCCTTTTCCTCCTCTGTTACTTCCAACTGATGCATCCCCAGCTTAGAACAAAAATTCTTGTTATTAATCCCTAAATGCATGGCCTTGCACTTTTCACTATTGCATTTCATCCTATTACTTTTATTCCAGTTTACAAGGTCATCCAGATCCTCCTGTATGATATCTCGGTTCTTCTCTGTATTGGCAATACCTCCCAGCTTTGTGTCATCCACAAACTTTATTAGCACATTGCTACTTTTTGTGCCAAGGTCAGTAATAAAAAGATTAAATAAGACTGGTCCCAAAACTGATCCCTGAGGAACTCCACTAGTAACCTCCTTCCAGCCTGACAGTTCATCTTTCAGTATGGCCCATTGTTGTCTCCCCTTTAACCAGTTGCTTACCCATCTTTCATATTCATATTGATCCCCATCTTTTCCAATTTAGCTAATAATTCCCCATGTGGAACCGTATCAAGTGCCTTACAGAAAGTGAGGTAAATTAGATCCACTGCTTTCCTTTGCTGGGATTTATCGGGGCCGTTTCGGCAGCCTTTTCATGTTTATTCGGCACTGCAAGATATAAATCGAATTTGGGGCTCTCTCAATAAGGAGGTGTTAGTAGCTCAGACAAGCATAATGGGTTTCTATTACAACTGTGTACAGGAGCCAGGATTTACATCATGCTTCATTGTTTTATATTGGTTTTCAGGTTTTATTACAGATTTACTTATTAAAAAAACAAGAGAAACTTGTCATGGTGAGTTGTGGTATTTTTGTGGCTGATTTTAACCTTTGCGATAAGAAGGGAATTTGAAAAGCCCTCCACACCCTTCCAAAGAGGTTCAACGGCAGATCTAACCCTTAGCAAATTGATTTCTAACAACGAAAGAGAGACCACAAAGCATTAGTGCTCCTTAATAATTCATAATGCCTTAAGTGTGGAAATCCAGTGCCTATAAACTACATTAAAATATACGTTTGTCTTGGATTCTAAGCCCTGTGGGGCAGGGGGCTCTTTTTGCTCTGTTTGTTCAGCTCCTAGCACAATGGGGACTTGGTACATGACTGCGGTGCCTCGGTGCTATTGCAATTAAAATACCACTACTAATAAATCCCAGCCCCATCTCTTAAGTTTGATGCTTTAGTTTAGATACAAAACTGCAGCCAGAACCAAACCTCATTGAGTAATATCACCGCCTAACTGTTTTACAGGACCCTTCATCCATGGATTTCAAGGCAATTTCAAAGGGAGGCAAGTATCATTAGCCCCCTTCTACAGAAGGGGAAATGGAGGCATGGGGAGTTGAAATGATTTGCCCAAGATGCCCATTGGCAGAACCCAGGTCTCCTGAGTCCCATACAGTGCCTTACCCACTCGCTTACACTTTGCATCCTTTCCATTGACTTTGGATCCGCCCTCAGATCCTGCTGATTGCTCAGAGCTCCAGCTGAAGTCAGCAGGAGCTGCAAATGTTCAGCATAGCTGAAAGTCAAGCCCTTTCATTTACAGTGCTCCTCGGCACTTCCTGTGGCCTACTTGTGATGCTCCCCCTTTGACGTACACAACCGCACAGTCATTTGGAAATGCATCCCCTTAGGGCATACATTATCCACACGTAACACCTGACCACCTATGATCTTTACAAAGCATGGTGCTGGAATTACTATGAACCTTCTGTCATAAGCGTAAATCCCAATTCTGAACCTTAGCGTCCAAAATGTGGGTGCCTGTATGAACCCTCCAAGCTTAATTACCAGCTTGGATCTGATAGCGCTGCCACCAGACAGGAATCAGTGCCTGCCTCACTCTGGTCTCCCCAAACCTTCCCTGGGGGACCCCAAGACTCAGATGCCCTGAGTCTCACAACAAAGGGAAATAAC